>NC_091935.1:17121362-17463862 GCF_041260155.1 Ptychodera flava
GTCACTAATCGGGTAACATTTTGTCAAAAAACCTTTCTCCAATTCTTCTCCCTGTCCACCAAAGTCAGATTTATGACTGTATTGGCTAACCTAGAATAAGAGATGTGCATTATTAATTTAGCACAGGATGATGTAAGGGTCAAAGGTTAGGGACAACCCCGAAATTTGGGTGTGCAATTTTGTTCCATACTGATCATTCTTCACTAAACACTGGCCCTCTTGCACTCTTACATAGGATAAGATGAAGCCATAGCTTAGCTGCACAGGTGTAGTGCGGGTCAAAGGTCATGGAAACTTCTTAAGAACTACAATTTAAAAATCCTCTAAAAATTTACAGGGCCTGTGACCTTGAAATTTGGCACATAGGAACCTTGCCCTATGATCTACAAAGAATTTCAGAAATTTGATCGATCAATTTTTAATGCGAATGAATGAGGTCTTCTTTAAAGGTCAAATCTGTGATATCCGCAAGCGAAAGGGTCTAAATATTATTGATGTGGATTGTGACACATAGAAAGCTGGTCACTGTTTGTTGCTCATTAAAGGGTAGCCTTTTTAAGGGTCACTATTTTGAAAAAAAACACTGGCCCTCCCTCCCTTTAATTTCTTCTTAGTCCCTTACTGTAATAATCTCGGATCCTACGTGTAAAATTAGTATAACACACGCATTGCTGGCCACCATTCCATGCATATGAAGTCCTGATGGTGATTTATCTGTGTACATGAATCAATAACGTTAGTTTGAATGAAAATGCATGTCTCTTTCCAGCTTAAACTGCAGAACATGAATCGTGGCACGTTGCGCTTGAATTATCTTGTGTGTGCTGCACAGAAAGGTAAACGTAACATACAGGCAGGCAAATGTCCAGCTTTGATGATCTTGGATGTAGTTCGACTTCTCTTACGATCACACAGGCAATGGCCATATTGACACTTTCAGACGTAAAATATTGTCTTCGGCGTCTGAAATGAGGTCAACATGGCCATTGCCTTTACGTTTTACATGACATGAAGAAAATGTCAGATACGCGACGTTGTTCCCAAAATGAAATGGGATTATTGTCGTGATGACAGGAACTAAATAACCCCTACCCTACACACGCTACAACGTGCTTGTTGGCCTTCATTTGCTTTATTTTGTACGGGTGAAACAAAGTGGGAGCCAGGAACTGGGATTAGCTGACAAAATTGTTGGAACTGCGTTCACTTACCCTCGCTCCTCTCCGAAAATTGGTCATCTTACCCCGATCCCTTGCCCCTGGTGTGACACAGAAACTAACCAGTCAAATATTGTTAAAGTGATTTAAAGAAAGTGAAACTTTATTTTAACTCAGTCAGTGCCGCAATTACCGGGCGCCTGTCTTTTACGTACGGTGTTTGCGACTTCATCACTTTGTGATTATACCACTTTGTGAATAATGCCATCATGATTGCAAAATATGTGTCTTCTTGCCTGGCTGGCTGTGCAGCACACATCCTCCGCCCCTTTCAGAAGTGGAACAAAAGACTTGGCAAACAGCCTCTCATAATGTCCGTCTCTGATTATTAAAAATCACAACAGCGCCCTCGAAGATGATTGGTGTATTATGACAACAAGATGCAGCTTTTGCAATATGAAGATTGATTATAACCTGTCAGTAAAAACCCGTTCAATTACTATACTGCATATCTACACTTTAGCATCATACAAAATACGCAAATGAGCATAAATGGCAAACAAGCTGGCTATCTACAAATGGCAACTGTCTCCAGCGAGTATCTCTGATACACATGTTAATTTAACGACTCGGAAATAGGTCATCTCTTTACACATCATTTAATACAAGTTATATATTCATTAATTTGAAAGACTAAGTTTATAGAGATTGAAGTATTTCTTAGATCTAAAGCAGACGTTATACATTTGTGCCTAACCCACGACATGAACAGTTACTTCAGACATTGTTTAAAAACAGGAATGAGCTTAGACAACTCTGAAAAATGTTTAATGACATCGATGTAGATATATCTGAGCACCTTCTTGTAGCTGACCGTTAGCTGCAAAAGACAGCCTTTGTCTATAAAAGTATTACACTCTACGTAGTTCTTCAAGTGCGTGTATACATCTTCCGGTGGCAGAAGGAAGTGTCTCAACAGTCCAGGTCTCGAACCAGATTCCAAAGGAAAATTTTCTAGAGAACAAATTTAACAAATAGCGACAACAATTATTTATAGGGAATTAAACATTGCATCCTACTTTAAAGAAATTAAAACCAATGAAAAACAAATTGTCACACTTATCTACCAATGTGAAATCATGCCGGGACCTCTGTTAACGCCTCTGAGCGTTAAAAAACATGATGACAATAAAACAAATTAACATGATTGGAAATAATTTTGGATAATTGGATCTTCATATTTTTCAAATTTCTCAAAAGTATTAGGTGCCCTATAGCTGAATGTTGCAATATTCAAATTACTCATAAAAACAAGTATGTAAATTGAAAAGAAAAGCAGATGAGCTTACATTTGCAGATTAAACTGACATCACTTCACCATCAAATTATCCCAAATTAGTTCCAATCGTGTTAATTGCATTTAGGCAATTCATGTATCATAATGAATGACAGCCGATGATTTGCAAAGCTTAACACAGTTTATCAAAATACGAAAGCTAACAAAATCATGTACAGGGGCATAATAAGTTTATTATGATAATGTAACATATGCACGAAAGTTAATATAGATATACATGCCTCGTCACTCGTCATGACGTCATCTAACTCTCCAGTTAGAGCTTTTGCGCTTGGACGGATCTGTAGAGGTCCATTCCAACACTTCTGCATCACTGAAAACCTGTTTTAATGCAAACAGATAATTTAGTGATAATTATAGAGTAGTGTACATAATTCTATGGATTGCCAATTGTTACACATTAGATACAAGCATCTCTTTCCTCCCGTTATCTACAAGGCCATATACGCCCTCTATCATCCCAGGTGTTGCTGTCTTTTGTCTACTTTAGTTTTGGTGGTATCGGGCAAGGGAAAATGACTAGTTGTCGTAGTAGGCAAGTCCACACTCAAAGCAATGGCGATGCACAGGATGAGGCTTATACTGTCGCAATTTGCTCGAATGCGATGATTGAGCACATTTTCTTCTCAACTTGTCCATGATGTGATGTATGTGAGAGCACGATATATACGACTTCATCCAAAATAAATGCTTCACGCAGAATGACATAAATCGGTAAAATATATCTTGACTTTGGTAAAGAAATTAATTATTCGTAAAGAAATGAATCCCAGGTTTTCTGGTGTGAATGTATTTCAAAGTCATTTGCAAACGATTGTTCCAGAAACCAACTTGAAGGAAAAGGAAATGAAGAGATGTGACAGATTGAATGCTTAAGGTTCAGTTCTCTGCAGTTTTGACGGCTGAAATATATCAAAGAGTAATTTGACCTGTATAATATAATAAAGTGAAGGGTGTACTTCTACGCGGAGTATGCCAAAAGGTATGATTACAAAATCAGTTTTCTCGTTGTCATAGTCACCCCTGAAAGTGAAGTGAGCCCTGCTTGAGTATCACCCCCAGTGATCGCGAGGAATGTGGCTTTATGTCTTCAGATCAGGACATGTGACTTCAACGATATGATAGCAGCAAACCGTAAACGATCACATGGAAGTAACAAACATATGCAGCGTACAGCGGACCTGGTCAATTAAGCCCAAATCATGCGGTCGCTCTTCTATTGTAAAAACAGAGGGAATAGCCCAAGGAGAACACAAGTTGATTGTGAACTTCTCTGTAAAGAGAGTGCATACCGTGTATGCCAAAACAATGATCGATTCCCGAATTTTAAATGCGAAAACAGAATAGGTAAACGTGTTAAAATAATTTGCCAGAATAGACGGTATTGATGGATGTATTTTGAACAACAAGTTATTAAAGGTATATTGTCACCTGTTCCGATTTTGCCACAGTTACCATGGAAAGAGAAAATCTAACCAATCACAGATTTTTAGCGGGTGGCCGCTTTTTAAAAACAGCAACCTCACATGGGCATTTTGAATACCAAGGAACTCCCCTTTGACCAAAATGGGCATATTTAAATTACAAGTGACTGTATACCTTTAAGTATGGGCCCTCCAACAATTTTGGAACAAGTTCATAGGATGCATCGCACAGTATATTTGAGAAAAAAGGTTCGGCAAAGGGAAACGGATAGATCACTGACAGTCAAAATGTTCTTAAATAACCTTCTTTGTTAGATTACTAATTAAACCTTTTCGCGTTTGTAAAAACGGTCATTATCAAAAGGCCACCGCAAATTATAGAATGTATCGATTCCACTGTTTACTTATCTCCATAAATTTATCATGGAATTTTACGTCAACAAACCAGTGTTTTCACAGTCACGTACCATTTCTCTGAGCAGGCCTCTGGTCTCCTCAGTCTTTCATAATGCCCGAGTATTTTTATGAATTCGTGTGGCGGTATGTTTCCGTATGGCGTAGCCCCTGCGAACAGTTATGACAAAACATGCATGAATAATCCAAAACAATATTCATTGGACAAATTTACCATATAATAATGAACAAGTATTACAGACATAGAAAGCGGCGTCCACGAACTCTGAGAACGAGTACCTGGAAAGACTTACCCAAGGTAGCGATTTCCCACATCAAGATACCAAAGGACCAACTGTAAAAGAGGCGTATATGTGGTTAGTGTTAAACACGTAGAAATGGGTAAGCCATAATACTAGCAAGAAAAGAAAATGTAGCATACGTAGAACGTGAAAGAAAATGTAACATATGTAAAACAAGTCGTATAATACACAACGAAAGCTATGCTTTGTACTCAGGCCGACCAGTACATGTCTGAAGTCATCACTGGATATAAAAATATTATGTTGTAGCAATAGCTTATGTTCAGAAAACAACTCTTATTTGAAGAAAAATGTCATTTTAAACTGATTAAAATCAGAAACACGAAGAGAATATTCATTTTTGATGGTCTTTGCTAAGATTTGTCGATTTGAGTTTAATAGGCGAATAATGCTATAGATTTGTCGATTTAAGTTTAATAGGCGAATAATGCTAAGATTTGTCGATTTGAGTTTAATAGGCGACCTTCTTCGTCTGAAGGAAGAAATTCTTCGTGTATCGTATAGTATCACTCAAATCATGTGACTCACATATCACTCTTGATTTTAAAGATCCCTCTTGTCAGGAATTCTGGAGGCATCCATTTTAATGGCAACGGTCCCTGGCGTTCGGACTGTGGAAGCAAACATTGTAAAACTATATTGTTTAGTGTTCTTAATGGTATTTCACATACAAAAGTCACGTATGCAAATATAAATTTCAGGACTGTTCTTGGCGTGCTTTTCCAGCCCGAAAAAATAAAGCCATTGCTACATATCACAACAACGTAATGTAGGACAAGATTTATTTAGCGTTTATGTTTTTAACATGCTATGAACTGAATTCTAGTTCAAGTTCATAGAATTCGAGGACCTTTTAAATTCACGTGTTCAAATATGTAAGCTAACGTCGCAACGACATCTAATTTTCAGTTTATGTGTTCGAATATATGAGCCAATGTCGCACCAACGTCTAATTTGTATATTGAACGAACTTTCCTAATTACTTGATCAAAGTTAATGTTATATATAATAGTGGTGACTAACATTTTGCATTTTCGCGTCAGGTAGTTTAAAATTTGCACATTTAATGGGCTATCACAGTGTGGCATATAAAGCTTGAATGACTTGACCAAAGGCAGTTATACTTGCTAAGTAAAGTGGGGATGCAATGACGGCAGTCAATCAGTTTAGTAATGTCATTTAAGCTAATTACATATTTGTATACTTGAAATGACGCTTGGAGATAATCTGTGGTGAATATTTTTCTTAATGTTGATCATAGCAATTTCAATCAAGCTGCAAACTGGGCTGTGAACAATTGCATGTTCATCATACACGTTTTCTTCTGGAGGGCACATAGAATGTGTTGATAAGCCAGACATTAAAGTTGCCGACTCATTTATTATAATCATTGATTAGAAAAACTAGAAAGTCTCTCTGGTCTTAGGAAACAATGTCTGTGGCAGCGGTCAAATGCCTTTCTGTTTACTTGAAAAAGGTCATTAACTGCTACCCTGTGTTCTGGCAATAGTGATCAGTCTCTGTCGAGACCAGCAACCTTTGGTATGTTTTGCTTACAAATAAGGGATATATCTTTCCTGAGACCGAAAAACTTTTCAAACTAATGATTAAATGAGTGGACGACTTTAATATTCGGCTTATCAACGCATTCTGTCTGAAGAAACGTGTGTGATGAACCTGCAATTGTTCACATTCAAGCTGAAAGACCTTCTGAAATAAATGCTTAAACACGGGATATCCGGTTGATGACAGATATAGTCTTTGTCAAAAGTTTATCAATTTTAGTCAGTGCCTAGTCATATAGTTCATCCAGGTGCACTAAATATTAGACTTCTAACTCTATTGGCTAGCCCAGAATTTTATATGCGCATAATTAATGAGGTACTGGACGAGGCGCCATAGGGTCGCCCTTCATATTTGGTATAACACTTGTGGTAAATGATTTATAGAATTAGGCATAATTGAAGTCAAATATCATCGAGGTCAAATGACATTTTTTTTAAATCATTTTTCCCATAGTTTTGCCTGTGTACCAAAAATCAGACCTCTAGATCTATTTGCTAGCCAATAATTGGATATGTACATAATAAATAAGGTACAGGATGTGTTGTTATAAGACCCCCTTCATAACGAATATGAAGGGTATAGCACTTTTGGTTACTGATTTATAGGCATATATGCATATTTGAGGTCAGAATATGATGTGAGGTCAAAGGTCAACAGCAACCCTGAAATTAAGGTGTGCAATTTTGTCCCATACCAGACATTGTTCGATTGACACTAGCCCTCTCAGACTCTTATATAGGTTAGAATGAGATATGGCCATAGCTTAGCTGCACAGGTAAAGGGCAGGTCAAATGTCATATTTTCTATCCTGGGTTGGTAACACTGCTGGTGGACAGAATTGTCCCCGAGGTTATCGTTCGCCCAGTTAAAGCGATGAAATTCGTTTCTTCGCTTCGATGTAGTGTGTATGTGCGATGTATGATAGTGAGCATGCGTGCGTGAGTGCTTCACGAACTCTACAACGTGTTGAGCGGTCTCAGTCGGAAAAATGTAACAACTTAGCCGGCTATTGAACCACTCTTTTTTGGGAGTGGAGATTTAGCCGACTGGTTCTGTCTCTGGCCTCTCAGCTAGGCGACTGATGCCGTATGTTGTGGGTTCGAATCCGATTAAAAACTATCCGTATATTCTGTATGATGGGGAATCTGATGGCGCCACACCCTGTACTTCATTAATTATGCGAATGTCTAATTCTGGGCTAGCCAATAGAGCTAGAGGTCTGATTGTGTGGTACACGCGGACAAATTTGGGAGGAAAGCTTTTTGACAAAATATCACGTGACCTCGATGACTTTTGACCTTATATAGGCATCCATTGCTATAAATCAATATCCACAAGTGCCTTACCCTTTACATTTGGTTGGATGAGGGGCCTTATGACGCAACATACTGTGCAAATACAGCTAGAGCTCTGATTTTTGGTACACAGGGCAGCTGTTTTTTGACAAAATGTCGTGACCTTGATAACCTTTGACGTTAAATATGCATACATGCCTATATCATTAACCTCAAGTGCTATACGGTATGGGACCTTATGGTGCCACATCCTGTGCCTCATTAATTATCTGCATATATAATTGTGGGCTAGCAAATAGGGCTAAAGGTCTTATTTTTTGTACATAGAGATAACTGCGGAAGGAAAGTTTTTGACAAAATGTCACGTGACCTAGATGATCTATGACCTCAAATATTCATATATGCCTATAAATCAGTAACTGAAAATGCTAATGTCTCCATATTTGATGGGATGAACCACCTAAAAGGCACTACATCCTGTACTTCATTAAATATGCGCATATCTAATTCTGGGATAACCGATAGAGTTAGAGGTCTAGTTTTAGGTAAACATGGATAAATTGGGTAATAAGTTTTCAGTCAATAGCCCTGAGAGACCAAGACAACCTTTGAGCTCGATTTCACAAATATGCTTATAAATCAGTAACCACAAGGGCTACACCCTTAAAATTTGATGGGATGAAGCATTATTCTGGCATCTTTTGCCAGTGTTTCCGAGTTTTTGGGCCCCGTAATTGACACCTGTATTTTAACACCCCATATTTCCCTATGCTTTGCCACCTTCCCACCAGTTCTGAACAGCTAATTTTGTTTGCTTACGTTGAAAGTAGTCCGGGTCCCATATCCACCGCCTGTGGAATATGGATTCGTCGTCGTCGTCGTATACTAATAGTGTGACGTCATACTATAGGGATAACAGGGTCTATGTATGTGATCACTGTAACCGTGATGTGATAAAGAGCAAATATCTCACCCATGGCACTTTGACATACTCTCCTGTATGGCATGCGAGTTCACGACTCAATCCAAAATCAGCCAACTTTGCAACGTAGTCCTCAGTAATCAATACATTCCGAGCTGCGACGTCTCTGTGGACTATCTGAAATGATAACATAAACTCGAAGTAATCCCAAAAATCCTGGTACCAACACCAACAAAATAATGAGTTATCAAAGTTATCTATGGAATGAATGAGCGATTCAGTTCTTACGAAAATAGATTGTTGATCGCGTGAAGTTACATGGTAAGCGTTCACACTCATCATCTTAATTCAGTGGTGTTGGAGAAGTCCGCAGTCTAATTTAAAAATAAAGCGTAACCCTGCATTCTACAGCAGAATTAGAGCGTAAGGCTAGCACACCGTGAGTTAATTCGAAGCTGCAAGATATTCAAATAAAAAAAAATATTAAAAACAAATATAAGCAAAACACCCCAACGCAGGCGGATATTTACACGATATTTGGGTACAATGCATGACGCTAGACGAGTGCTATTGCGATGTCAGAAGTGGCAGAATAGAGCATTTGGAAGTGACATTTAGCACACATCTGTATTTTGTTAATTAATACATCCGATTACTTTTGGTGGGAGTAGTTGTAATAATTAATGAGTATTTGCATAATTAATTATTTCAGCATATAAGGCGATATCTCAATAGCCTCTATATGATTTTAATAATATTTGATCACAGATGCATTATGGTAGTGGACACAACAGATTGGCATTTTGTGGACGTTGCTTGCATAATTTGGGTTATTTGCAATATTGCATAATTGTTTGTTCAGAAATCATACATTCTCAAAATGGTAGAATCATATATAATATTTTTCGGATTATAAACAAGCAACTACATGACAGATTTCAATATCATGAACAAGTTTTACATCAACAGTACTGCCCATTTGCGTATTTATGAAGTGTCCCAATCGAACATAGATATCTATGTATATTGACTATACTTAGTATAGTCTAGTATATAACATTACTGAAAGTAATTTTGCATATTCATATTAATTAAATACTAATTTGCAAATTTGATCAACTTTCAAAATTAGATACATCGCCAGACTTGCCCTCATCTTAGTTATGTACTGGTAATTCACGGAGCACTAACCGCTTTCTCGTCGAGGTACTGTAGAGCTAACGTGACGTCGCGTGTAAGCTTGACCAGTCTTCCCTCTTCGGTTTTTGACATGTTTTGCAGACTCAAACATTTAATGTAAGCAAACATGTCACCTCGAGATGCATACTCCAGCACCATATACTTCGTATCTTCAAATGTTACCAAAAGAAATCCACTGTAACGTGACTTTACTCAATAATGATTGTATTCCCAAAATGAAGTATAGATTATGCAGGTACAAAGTGTTCGTAGTTCAAATGGAATACAGAAAAAAGTAAATGGTGGAACTCAAATTAACAAACAAGCAAACAAGCTTACACCTATATAGTCTTGGAACATGGAGACATTATCAGTCGTTGTTAAACAAGAATTTAAAGGCAAACAACCATATTCTTAAAACACCAAAATACTTCCCATTCATTACCTTCTCTTTACTAGGTCTATCAGAAATCTACCACTGACAGACACCAAACTTCTAACACCATCAGAGGATTTGTAGTCACAAATCTCAAACTTTGTACACCTCAACCATACCTGGCATGTGAGGGGAGAAACATTATCTACCATGTTCACTCATGGATCAGGGGAGCAAAATAGATGTTTGGATATGCAGTGAAATAGTTATCAGGGCAATTGGTCGTGAGATGAAGAGCAGCTTATAGTATGTTTCTTACCTCTTCTGAGAATAATACCGTGTAGCTTTATTATGTTAGGGTGATTATCCAACGTCCTAAGGCGAAGAACTTCCTCACGAAAGTTGGTGTAGCTGATGTAATCATATGTACCTGCAAAAGTGAGCACAATATCTATCAATCTTGCCCCAGTTTTATTGTATTTCTGGTGACCAAATCAATACAAGTACTACATTCAAACGACAAAGTTATAGTTTATTGTCCTAACTTTAAGATTTATAGCATGACATAGCATCACAGAGACCCAATCCAAAATAATATATACAAGTAGCTGTATGGGTGCATGTCTATACTTACATGTAGTACCACGTATCTGTTGATACATGCATAATACGTACATATATATGATGTCACACAATACAGACACACCACACACTTAGATAGATAGATAGATAGATAGATAGATAGATAGATAGATAGATAGATAGACAGACAGACAGACAGACAGACAGACAGACAGACCAGACAGACAGACAGACAGAAAGACAGAAAGACATACATACATACATACATACATACATACATACATACATACATACATACATACATACATACATACATACATACATACATACATACATACATACATACATACATACATAAAGCACTTACTTTTAGTGACCATTTTAACCGCAACATCACAGGTATTCCCATCAATTTTCAATCCTGCCGGGAAAACTTGCGAGAATTCCCCTTGTCCAAGAATCCCCTTGTCAAAGTAGACGGTAACGTCAGCCGGGTCCAGCAGCAAATTCTTCGTTTGTTCCGAATTATCCTGAAGTGTTTTAAACAAAAACGTTTCTGAGCACTCCTGAGAGTAATTGATACAAACAAATATATACCAGTAATTATCGTTTAATAAACTAGCATTTGCCTTTAGTTGAGAGTAGTGTTTGAACTTATGAAGATGTATAATGCATTCACTGTTATCAGTACCGTTTCTTATTCGAATCCAACCCCTTAAGCCAAAAACGTTTTTCGCTCAGGAAATGGGGCAGATTACAATATTCAATAAAAGTTATTGATTTTAGTAATGTTATATATCAAACGATTGCATCCACTCAAGTGAATGGTTTGTAAGGGAAATGTAAATATCTTTCCCGAACTACAGCGATGCCCAAACTAACAACTTCAAAGAAGGGAAAGAGAACTCTGGAATGTAAAATTTGGAATATCAAATTTACTTTTGTCCTTTGAAATTTATCCCATTTCTTCAAGGAATATCACAAGACACGTACATTGAGTTTTTCTCGTTTTCGTTTTCTTCGTCAGGCATTATACGCACATTAAATAACATCGAATGACATTCCTAAAGAACGCCTCCGAGCAGAGTGTAATCTTGCAACCTAACCTAAGCCCTAATTTGCTATTTATGCGTTCCTCTTGCATTCCGTATTAATGTATGTGTTTATACACTTCACTGTCAGTACACAGTATATTTATATTACAGACGGATACCTTTATGATTTCATCGATTTCGTGCTCGTCAGTTAACTGGCGATATTGGCCAGTCGCTTTTCCGCGATATTTCCGGTAAGCAAGTACAATAATTGCTGCCATGATCAGGATAAACGCCACCAACGACACCATGACAACTGCAATGATCTTTGAATCAGAATTCAGTGATGAATCCGCGATCGCTGGAAATTCTGTGGTTTTAGAAAGATTAAAAACGATGGAAATGTTGCTACAATTTAATGTTAAGAAATGCAAGTATCTATAGCTACAATGAATACTCGTCGGAAGCGAGTGGTATTTAAGATTTATTAAATCTCATTTGGGACTGGCGTAGTATGCGCCGAACAAAGTGCCAAAACGAGGCAGACTTATTAGTTTCCAAAAAAATCGTCCACACAAATCCGTGTATACATAGTACAAATAAGTGAGCGCATGCCTATCGATAAATACATTCATGTAGATGTAAGGCGTGTCGACATATACTTACGTACATGTTACATAACACGATTGGAACTAATTTGGAATACTCGGATCTTCAAATTTTCCAAATTTCTCAAAAGTGTTACGTTCCCTATACCTTAAAATGTTGCATATATTACAAATTACTCATAAAAACAAGTGTATAACGTAAAAAAGAAAAGTAGATGACGTTATATTTGAAGAGTATCTCGACATTACCTCACCATCCAATTATCCCAAATTAGTTCCAGTCGTGTTCATAATATTGGCATGAAGATACACCTACATTCACACAAAACGCATGTGCTAGCTCTTTAAACTTAATAGTGCAGATGCATGTAGACTGACAAACAGTAAGGCCAGTAATTGATGAATTCTAATGTGTAATATGTGATGACAATAGGAAAATGTGTTACCTGAGGGCGTACAAGTACATCCTGTTACGTTGTCGCACTCGAAGGTCTCCCCGAGAGAGCAGCTGCATGTAACCTCACAGAACTGTCCACAGGTCTGGTCTAAACACTGACATTCACCGGTGATTGCGTCACAGCTCCCGTTGTTATGGCAGGAACAGTTGGATGCACACTTTTCACCATACTTCCCCTCCTCACAAACTGTAAAGTGAACAACAATTTCTGCGTGACATCATTTCTACCAGGAAAAGGTAGTTACCTAAAAATGTTGAATTCTCCCGGTTTGTCTGAACCTCATTGCAAATTAAGTCTCATTATCGTGAGGAAAGGACTCTCCGAAAGATGAACTTCTTACCTATGTCACATCTGTCGCCTCTCCAGCCCGGCAGACATTCACAGCCCTTGATGCGATCACAATTTCTACTATTATTACAGTTGCAAACCTTGTTACATTTCTCACCGAAGAGATTGTCGTTACATCCTGGAATTGACACATGGAAGTATACATATAAAAGACTTTCAAGACTCTGGTAATTGGCTGATTATCATCTACATGTCACAAACGAAGTGCTTTTGATAGTTGTTTACCCATTTCAATGACGTCTGTTGCTATTTCGAAGATGACCCTTCAGTAAGTATAGTTTTGATCAGATATTCTCTTTCCTTTATGGACATCTATCCTTGTTGCTAAACTGATATATTGCACAAGAATGAGCAAGCAGCGTTCCTTCCACTGCAAAAATAAACGTCAAATATTGGCTATAACAGTGTGTGTTTGCTTTAATATGTCATGGTTACTGAAGTCTCTTAGCCGTCTCTTTATAGACACAGACAAATAGAAAGACAGACTAGCAACGCGTATTGTTCAAGGTGTGAAGCGGTTACGTAACCCCTACATGTACGCCTCGTCTCAGGTTGCTCTAGACTCTTTTCCGGAGATAGCCGACCATGCACCCTTCGGTAGTTTGCGTATTTTCGCCAATTTTTAAGTGAAAGTATGTTCGGCAAAGTTCGTGTTGTTGTTGTCGTGTGGTGCTGAGTGGAATTGGCGTGCTGGCGAAAACAGGAAAGATTTGAGCTTCGGGGAGGTCAGTTTTACCATTTTAAAATCTTCTCTCACATTTTTATGAATACATAATGAGTGTGTTTGAACCAAATTTGAAAGTCTTTTATCGATACTGTCAGATTTTACTAATTGTTTTACGGTCAGTCATATCGTCTTTTACAAGTTCGTCACGGGAAGAAGTGTTTATGAAACTGCTGGCGTGTTAAGTCTTGATTGGCGTGAATCAGTGATTTCTGCCCTGAGAGCACACAAAGTAAGTATGGTTGCTACACGACTAGCAGCACGATGCCATCTCCTCCTACCTTTCGCATAACCACGTGCAATTATCAACCACGAATGAAGTCTCCAAAAAGGCTAACACCTGTGAAGCTCATTTTAATATGAAAAGGCCACAGTTTATCGAGACGACCATAAAACAAAAGGCGTGCCGCGTTGCTAGTCTGTCTTTCTTTTTGTCTGTGGTACAGACATGATGCACTTTCGGCCCCTAAGAGCCTGATGTGTAGTAAGGTAGAGCAGATACCAAAAGGGAATAACGAAGGTCTTTGGAACCAAAAGGCCAACAATTTCCTTGACGAAACACAGAATCTTACTGATGGCAGATACTGCCAATCAGGAAAACGAACGACCACTTCATGATACACAAACGATCAAACCGACCCCTTCCGCCGTTTATAGCTGATCACTCCCTGATACGTAAGGAAAGTACGACAATAATCTCCGGCAATAGTACTCTGTTTACCAAATCTGCTAGGAAAATATCCTGATGCGGTTAAAGTCTGCGCTGCAGTGGAAATGCAAAACCAATCGAGTACAAGTGCTGGGATAAATCTAACTGCCCTCTCCAAGGCGCCAATCGATCGAAGAGTGTTACTACACAAAGTTGTCTAGGCGCATAAGAGATCCAAAATCAAACATAGCTACTAGAATATTATGGTCTATCCTACCTTAGGTAGCTAGTCATTCAAAATATATAAGAGATGTAATCAACTAAAGGTTTACAAATCAAAAATGTTTTTCAAGCTTTCTCCATTAATCTTAAAATGATTGATTTTCAAAGTACTGTTGTCTGTCCCTTTCAGGGTTGTGCTTCTCTTCTCCATGCAAAGTAACATGGAATAGCCTGATTTTGAAAACTGCAACAATTATGTTGTGTAACTTCTACTTTGGACTACTGAGCATAGAGATAGTTACTGCCTTATATAGGCTAACCTACCAAGAATCTCTACCAGTGTACTGTCGTTGTAGGTCACGTTATATTCATCCCGCACCACGCAGTCATATGTTCCGGCAAGAAAATCTTGTGCTCCCATCTTTATTATGCAAGATTTTTGTGGGCTAGGAAAAAAATCGCATATATTATACCATTAGATTCCTTTGTTTCTTACTCAAGACAATGATACTAACTTCTCCTTGAAAAATCGTCGAACGTATATTGATAATTCCATTGAATGATCCGCGGTCTACGATCAACTACTGCAACTTAAAATTTAATAGTTTAAAGAATACGAGAACATGCAACCTGGGCAGTCTAGAAAACGTTTGATAAACAATCAAATAAATGAGCTGTACATATTAGATTGACGTTTTATGCTCTGACAGTGCATATGCTATCAGCGTTCATACATTATGTCATTAAAACTTCAACTGTAATATTTATGAGAGAAAGTAGAAAATGGACTTAATTAGGGATTACAGCGTTGTAGAGACAGCGAAGGCATTATCGTACTACAAATATATAAAAAACTTGTTTATGGTCATTGACATTGGGCAAAAGTGATGCAGTATGTTTTTGTTATTTATTCTGTTATTTTAAAACCGGTTAATGGAATGGTTTATTGTACTTTTGAATTGACTTAAAATACTCCCCCTTCCCCTAAGCACTTTAGGTCATGAATCAAAATAGTTCCTAAAATGTTGGATGTACTTAATGTGGCCTGTCAGCCATATTGTAAACACATGATTTACCCAGGTTGTTAGTGTTTTGTCTCGGTGTCCACAATGGAGGCGATTTGTGACTCATTCAACAAAAACAGGGTAATCTGAATTTTTTAGGAGTGGCAAATAAAAATCCCTTGAATCTGCATACATTTGCATGAATTTGCATATACTTTACAGTATTAGCATCGTGGAGATAGGAAGGAGGTGACATGTATGCAATACCTCCGCATAACCGTGGATTACTTAACCAATAGTCCCAAGTTCAAGGGTGAATGGTAAAACTATGAAACACTGTCCTTTACAATGTAGCCTGTTATATGAAAAACGTTCGATGAAATTTAAAACCCAATCCAAGTTTCCAAATGTCCTTTACTATATTAACACTGTTTTTGATTATCATTTTTCTAATATCTATACTCATTGAGATGTATTATTTTCCATATGTCGCAAGCTTGAATTCTTTTTGAAAGCCAACATAGAGTCCTCGACAGGAAATAAAATTGCTTGTATCTGAGTTTAAGCACTTGCTAAAATAGAGAAATAGATCCGTATAAAACTTGTTCATTTTTACTGAATATAACGAAACGGTAATTTTCATTCCGTAATCCCCCCAGTCCACCATCTTTGATCTCTCGATCTTAACTCGGTAGCCAAAAATATTGAAGTTGATATTTTCATAAGTTTACAGGACTCCTTTTGAAAACTTATTTGATCATGTTTGCAGCGGTACGAATACTTTGCCAAATAAGTATACAATAAATTAGGCAATGCCATTCTGGCCTGGCACTCCGTACAGTGTACATAGTAACGTAAATTAACTTTGAAGTAAATTTTGGCTAAGATCCGCTTGTAACCTACAGCCTAGACATCGTTTACGTATGTCCCTTAAGGCATTTGACCAATCATTGAAACGACAGCATTACAAGGAAAATAAACTTTCAGCTACATTTCTAGTAGTACTGATGTTGATTATTTCGTAAACCTTGAGCCATGAGGTCATAAATTAACTTGAAATACAGAATTTGAGGACCTGACGAGTTTACTTACTTTTGAAAAAACACTTTACTATAATAGGTGATAGACTTTGAATATTTTTTACATAGGAACACAAAATTTTGTTTGGCCAGCCCCAAAATTAAGTGAAATTCCGTCAATGGTAAACGGAAGGAGTGTGTATGTACCTCTGGACTGACGTATAGTTTTTTACAACTTTTCTACTGCCATTTCTACCACATTCCCTGTATACAGTCGATCGATGTTTGTATTTAACCTTGTGGCTGTGCAGTACTTTCTTAAAGGAGGGTACATATTACTTGGAGTGTTAGATCGAGTTATGTCATACACGGCATAACTCATGAAGGACGAGCGCGATAATAACCACAGAGTATCCTAAATTTGGTAACATTGCGTAAGCTCAGTTATGAGACCCCACTCCAAACCAGTGATGGCGCTCTCACTTCTCCCACTTTCCCGGAGCAACAATGCAACAGAAGTGAGATCGCCACCAATGTTTGGAGTGGTTTAGGAGACATCCTACACCATCTACTGAAACTCTTTTGCGACGTCATGGACAAATGCTGTCTGCTGAGCAATGGATTGTGGGAAAATTAGTATTTTTCGAAAGGTAAAAGGGAACTGCTGGTGAACTTTGACCTTTTGAACAGTTGAAGACACACAAAATAGAGTTGATGCGGGGGTTTGAAATGAAGCGCATGCTTACCAGATACATATCTATTTTTTTTCCTTGCCCGACTTACCTTTGTTTAATTGTGAAGAATCTGGGAGAAATCAACGAACCGTTATGAAACCACTCTATCGATGGTGGGAACCGAGGATTGAATTGGTAGAACACACAGTCTATTTTACTATATTGATTGATGTGGAACTGGTATATTGGCTTCTCAAACTTGATGAACCTGCTCTCTGAGAATAAATTGAATAAATGATAATAAGTGTGCATAATTTTGAATCATGTCTCTATTATCCTTGGCATTTCTGTTTATTTTTTTTTTTGTTCGTCTTTAACAGTTTTCTGTCAGTTATCCATCTGTTTTCATGTGCATTTGTAACAAATAAGATGTATTTCCTGGAGTCAACAATATCCAAAAGAAATTTACACAATCCATGGAAACAGTGCCTTATAAAATGTATCGAATTGTATCGACATTAATCAACACTAGTTAAAAGTGGGAAGTATCAAAATCGTTTACTTGGAATGTCACAGGCAGCACCTTTCCATTGGATCGGACATAAACACGCCCCAGTAAACGTATGACATGTTGCACCATTCTCACATATGCATTGTTTTTCACAAAGAGCGCCGTATTTCCCAATCGGACAACCTGAAGTCGAAAAGAGGAAGACAAAAATTTTTAAGTTGAAAATATTTAGTGCCAAGGTGTTACCTATATCATCGGTGTATGTTCATAGTATGCATTCACATATGTCTTCTATGTTGATGGATGAATGAATGTTGGTGTGTGTGTGAATATGTATGTATGTATGTATGTATGTATGTATGTATGTATGTATGTATATGTATGTATGTATGTGTGTATGTATGTATGTATGTATGTATATGTATGTATGTAAGACTGAAGGAAGGAAGGAAGGAAAGAAAAAAACCGAAACTTACCGATGGGTTTAGCACTGAAGGAAATGGTTTGTGCAACTTTTCTTACGTTCGGATTCGTCCCATGACAGCCTATCCAATGCCCTTTCTTGGCCAACGTTACTAATAAATTTAAGCCGCCTGTTAGCTGTATTTCCAAAAGAGGATGATCCGAGTGGTATTTTCTCAGTACACTTCTGTCGATGGCACTATTGTTGGGGAAGTCATCAAAATCCTGTTTTCAACACACAAGAATTTTCTAATTTAGCTTCACTTTTCCTGCATGTGTTGGTGCAACTTAACCGTAGGTGGTTCATATTTTCGTCTGATTGGCTTTGGTATCCAGTCAACAAAAAATGATATCATTCATAAATATTCCTTGTTTGAAGTTACAGAATTGCATTTCGTATTAAAGCGGCAATTTTCAATCCCACTTTTTCGCATTAGTGGAGTTCTCCTCCCAGTCAAACACCTTGCCAGTACGATGTTTGATTTCTATAACTTTTATTACACCAACTGATCTTAACCTTTTGTCACCTTTGGGTAATCCTGCAAACAGAGTTTATACAAGCGTGTGATTGACGGTCGGTTCAAATTGCCAACGGTAATTGATTTCCCACCACCAACGCTCGAATTTCCTTAAAAAATCGTATTCCAGTCGCATTAGAATTGGAATATAACCATAGAGTTCGATCGGAGCTTCGTGCTGACCGCTTGGCAGTCTGTCTGCGTTTTTGCGGCCGGAAAATACTAGAAAGTGGCATTTTCTGGAGCGTGTGCCCGCGTGTTGCCTGTTTAATGTCCACTTATAGCTTACACAATGAACGCCGCCATGGCTTCGCTCCCTTTTGAAGGGAGGCTCCGCCTTTAAAATAGGAGATGCAAGCCGTAAATATAAGTGCTGAACACGAAAATGAGGATACTAACATGGTAGGTGGTCCGGTATGTAGTTTAGATTAATGGGCTGATGCTGGGCCCATACATGCATGGGTATGTGGATGGATGGACATATAGATAGATGGATGGATAGATAGATAGATAGATAGATAGATAGATAGATAGATAGATAGATAGATAGATAGATAGATAGATAGATAGATAGATAGATAGATAGATAGATAGATAGCTGAAAAGAAGGATTGACCAACCTATTGATTAATACATTGTTGGAGAAGTGTGTGTATATATATATATATATATACATGGGCACATTGTATACATTTTGTGTATATATATATACACACACACACACATATATATATATATATATATATATATATATATATATATATATATATATATATATATATATATATATATATATATATAAGTTAAAGGCGCCCTTCTCAATCCCAGGTTCTCGCATTAGCAAATGTGTCAATAGCCCATTAACAGTTTGTCATTCTTTTGTTTTCCATTGAATATTTCATCAAGTAACTAATATTTATATTAGATAAATGTGATAATTGAGTGGGGGCTTTAACAACGAACACACCAGGAAGGTATAACGAAAGGTGTGTTCGTTGTTGACTTTTATCAAAGTTAATCTGGTGATAATCTGGTGACAGCGTCCACAGATTAGTAATTTACCCTTGCTTACTTTGGCAAATTAGGCAAGCATTCTCATCAGATAATAGAGGCAAGACAGTGACAAAACGTCGGAGCATGGAGCTCCTTTTAAGCTCTATGGCGTAAGATTGTCAAACTACAAATAGGTGGCACGGCGAAGGAGAAAAAGAAATCGTTACAGAAACTAGTGCTAATATAAGACAAAGAAACCAAAGCTGCAAAGAAAGGTCGGTGGTATAAATCTTTATACACCTCCAGGTCATGTGACCTATTGTTCTTGCCATCCATTTTTCCCTGAAAACACGACTGCCACCTATTGTCCTTATGCAAATTAGTAATCAGTCATACTTTTATTCATATGTAAATAAGTAATCACCACACTTTAATGAAAAAAATCATCATATCAATAAAAGTGTAGTGATTACTCATTTAAATATAAAAAGTATGAACGATTACTAATTTGCATGAGAACAATAGGTCCAGTGGAGATGCCTAAAGCATTCTCAAACATTCAATTATACAATAAAGACAATTTTTCAACCGATATGTTATAACATCACTTTTTATAATTCAATTTTAACTTTCTTTGAACCATGCTCAATATAAGCAACAAGATTTGTTGATGAAGATCTTTCTATTTTTAGATTCGGCGTCTTCTTGGGTCGGACCAATCCTGTCTGATTTGTTATGTTGTTTTGTAGCAACTTAAGAAATGGGTTTACTTACAGCTTCCTCTGATTTAACACGAGATGAAAGTGGTAGTAATGTATTTGACACATGTTTTTGTATTGCGGTAGACAAACATTTGAGGCGCGTAAACCGTCATCTGAGCTGTGACCTGTTTGTTCTTTGATAAGCTGCTCATCGAATCCTTAATGGTACAAAGATGTTGCCGCATTCACCTACAATTATCAAAAACAAAACATATGTCACATATAGCATGGAAATAAGTACAGCCTTTTTATTATGTCTGTGGAATAGTTGAAAGAAATTCTGTGATGTTGCCGCAACCACAACAAAATATTTTGATCAATGAATTTAATTTTATAATTTTACAGAATTCGTTTTATGATTGTACAACTATCTTAGCAAAAGAATAAATTACCTTGCCAGAATGTCCAGTGTGATGATGGCCTTCTATCCAAGCCATCTCGCACATTTGCTTCACGTAAAGACGCATACTTTCTTGGAGGAGAACTTGATTACCCCTTGGCAAGGGTCATCGATATTACGCTCCTGTCGGTGGTATCATCGCCAAGTACTTTTTATAAGGGACCGGGCACAATTAACGGCAGGGGGCCGGAAGAGAAAATGGGGGGGGGGGCACAAACAAAAATGAGTGTTCTTGGGTTCGGCCATAAAAACTCCAGGGAAAGTAAGGGGTGGGCCACCAAAATTTTTTACACCTTGACAGACAGGCAATGTTTTTCAGCATTTTTGTTCCTTGTTGAAGCTGGAGTTCCTTGTTAAACTTCTCGTAGCATGATGAAATACCAAGTCTTAAACCTCACAATGCAGTTGTTATGTGTAAAATGAGCAACATTATTATTGAAAATTGACTTCATTTGTCAACAATGATAATGGTTGGTAATGATACAGAGGCTAGGTTGAAACTGGTTATTTCACCATGCTATAGGAAGAACTAGAATACGTAGTGGACACACAGGAAAAAATACTGAAAAAAGGAGAAAAAAATGGCATTAATGGTTCTTTTAAAGTTAGCCCATGAAGGACTATTCCAATGGCAGACTGTCATTAGAGTGGAGTAACATTGAATATCTTGGGTAGTCATAGAAAGGCAGACACTCGGTTGTGGAAAGTGCATTGAAACCACAATGGTCATGTTATACATTCTTCCCCAACATCTGAAAACATCATACAGATACTCAGTTGAAGTAAAGCATAGACATACCGGTATATAAAATGCTAAACATGCATACCAGCAAACAGACTCAAAAATAATTATGCAGTTCAGTTCAGTCTTCTCAGTGACAAAATTGTCCTAAAATTCTTACTCTTTGCTGTATCATACTTTGGAAATTAAAAAGACAATGCATTCATTCTATATACCATGGGTGTTTCACTTATAGTTCTTATTTTACTCAGAATATGATGAAATGGACAATATTGAGCTTGTAAGACTAACTTGGAGATGTGCAGTGTACACTGTCATCATTAAATTAATTCATGTCTAAATCAATGCTTCAACTATAACAACTGTAACAGCACTGAATGAACTTGTAGATTGTTTATAAGGTATTTGGTAATTTCATCGTTCTTTGAGATTAAAATAGCACAACACAATACTGACAAATAGCTGTAGGTGTTACAAGTAGTAAAGCTTGAACATATGTTATTTTGTTTGTTTATTATTTATATATATGATTATTATTTATTTCAAGAATGCAAGAATGTTGTTTTCACTAAAGCATATATTAAAAGTTATAAGGATTATATATATGTGTACAACTTTGTACCTTTGTAATCTTTCGTTTTTGGGGAGGGAAGGGCCACAAAAATTTTGTTGCCGGTGATGGGGGCCACTAAATTTTTTGCTGGTGTTAGGGGGGGGGGGCTGTAAAAAATATATGCACCACATATTTTCTCTTCCAGTCGCCCCCTCCGTTAATTGTGCTCGTTCCCTAAGTTGAACTACACATCGTGGATTTGATGCACTCCGTAGGGCAGTTTGCCCGTGTAAAATCCACTTTGGTTGTTTTTACATGGCCGTCAATGGAACTCTAGGAAGTCTCTAGGGTCATCAGATCAGACAATTTGACAAGATCCATCTTGACCGGTCAAAAACACGAAAATTGCATTAAACGTTTGATGCATCCACAAGGCAATCACACGCATCTACAGATTGAATTCTTTCTCGCTAGCCAATAGCCAATACGACAGAGTAAGGCAAGCCATTTTATTTAACCAATCAGACTAAAACAGTTTCCTTATACTCAGGTGCATTACACCAATCTGTAGCCCTCATTCAAATGCAGATTTCCAGTTGACCAGAGCCCTTATCCTACTTGTCTGGGATAGGTCATTCTCCCAAACTCACATGTCAGATTCATAATGACCTCTGTGGACCTTTCGACGTACAATGGGTCGCCCCATTCCAATGTGGGTGTTCAAATCAAAAGTCGACGATTATTTGCAGTTATTTTCAAATTTTAGAGAAGATTGGCCTGTTTTTCGTGGTATAAGTCGTTGATGGCACCTCGTAGGTGAGCTGTCACTTATGGTCAGGAACTTGTAAACATCACTCGGCCTTCAGCCTCGTGATGTTTACAAGTTCCTGACCATAAGTGTGTTTACAACTGTAACACCACACCTACTCGTGCGATATCTATGCTTATTTGCGATACAAATCGCAGTCAAACGTATTAAAATACAAGTCATTGACAATGACATAGTCCCCACTTGTAATAGGAGTATTAGTCTTGATTGGGCAGGAAATGGGGTCTTAAAGAAGTATCACTGGAGTGTATATGTTCAGATCTATGGACACATAGGTCTATGTCATTGTTCCCAATTTGAAACAAGAGGCACGTCTAAGTTACGGTTTTAAATCGGGAAAAAAGATCAGCCCTCTAGCTGTATTGGCCAGCCAAGAAAAACATATATGCATAATAAATGAGGTACAAGATGTGACATCTTAAGGTCTATTATCCTATCAAAATTGAAGCGTAAAGAACTTGAGTTATGCATATATATACGCATAATCAAGGTCAAAGGTCATCAAGGTCACGTGACATTTTGAAAAAAATTGTATTGCTTATTATAATTCAGACCTCTAGCTCTATTGGCTTGCCCACAATTATATATGTGCATAATTAATGAGGTAAAGCATGTGTTGTCATAAGGTCTCCCATCCTACTAAATATAAAAGACATAGCACTTGTGATTACTTATTTATTGACATAATCGTGTATTTTAGGTAAAAGGTTATCGAGGTCACATGACATGTTGTCAAAAAATTTCAATCCTATAGTCTATCCCTATATACCAAAAATCAGACATCTAGCTCTATTGGCTCGCTCAAAATTAGATATGCACATAATTAATGAGGTACAATATGTGGCGTCATAAGGTGTCCCATCATACCATATATGAAGGCTGTAGCACTTGTGGTTACTGACTTATACACAAATATGTATATTTGAGGTCAAAGGTCATTGAGGTCACGTGACATTTTGCCAAAAAATTTGTATTGCTAGGTTATCCCTACATACTAAAAATCAGACCTCAGGCTCTATTGGCTCGCTCAAAATTAAATATGCACATAATTAATGAGGAACAATATGTGGCGTCATAAGGTGTCTCATCATACCAAATATGAAGGCTGTAGCACTTGTGGTTACTGAGTTATGGACAAATATGTATAATTGAGGTCAAAGGTCACCAAGGTCACGTGACATTTTGTCAAAAAAATTGTATTGCTAAGTTATCCCTACATACCAAACATCAGACCTCAGGCTCTATTGGCTCGCTCAAAATTAGATATGTGCATAATTAATGAGGTACAATATGTGGCGTCATAGGGTGTCCCATCATACTATATATGAAAGGTTTAGCACTTGTGGTTACTGAATTATGGACAAATATGTATATTCGAGGTCAAAGGTCACCAAGGTCACGTGACATTTTGTCAAAGTGTCTGAGATATCTGCGTGAACGGATGAGCTCACGGATGGACTCACGGACGGACATGACCCAATCTATAAGTTTTCTGAACTTTATCTGTGGGGACTATAAAAAACTGTGTCACTGCATCCTTTTTGCAATATGAATACGATGAGAAACTAAATTGTTATTTTTCTTGGCCTTATACATGGGAGTCCATGGACTGCCTTATACATGGGAGTCCATGGACTGCCTTATACATGGGAGTCTATGGACTGCTTTATACATGGGAGTCTATGGAGGTGAAAACTAAAATTAAATTTGACAAAGTCAACAACGAACGCACCAGCAAGGTAGTTATACCACAGGGGCTCATAAGTGGCTATATAAGTCAATATTACAGCGTTTTTCTTTCTTTTTCAATGTTAAAAATAAACTAGCTGAAGAGCACAACACTTGTGTAGCTGTCTTTTGTGTAGCTTGTATTGGCATGTATAGTGCGCCCTCAATAGGGAGTGTGATCATATGTAAATGTGACCTTTAGTTCCGTGACCTCTAGCCATGCCTACTTCCCTCTCCATATGGCCGGCCATGCGTACAGACGTCGCTGTGTTTACTGACGTCGGTGTGTTTACTGTACTAATACAGTAAGCATAGCGAGGACAGGAAGTAGGCATGGCTAGAGGTCACGGAACTAAAGGTCACATTTACATATGATCACACTCCCTATTGAGGGCGCACTATACATGCCAATACAAGCTACACAAAAGACAGCTACACAAGTGTTGTGCTCTTCAGCTAGTTTATTTTTAACATTGAAAAAGAAAGAAAAACGCTGTAATATTGACTTATATAGCCACTTATGAGCCCCTGTGGTTATACCTTGCTGGTGCGTTCGTTGTTGACTTTGTCAAATTTAATCCGGTGATAATCTGGTGAGAGCGTCCACAGATTAGTAATTTACCCTTGATTACTTTGGCTAATTAGGCACTCAAACTCATCGGATAATAGACGCAGCATGTTGATAAAACGTATACGCAAGATTGTCAAGGGCAGTGCTAAGTTAAGGTGAAGTACTACGAATTACGTCAAAATTAAGTTGTGGTGTCATTTTCTTGAAACTTTGCACAAATATTCTTGGAAGTTGTGCAAGTGCAAAAATAAAATAAAAAATGGGGGTCACCACGCTCGTTTCCATGGAAACGGACGTTAAAATGGCGTCGTTAGAAATAAATAAAAATTATATAATTCACTTAAACTAAAGAAAGCAATTATAAAAAGCTTAGCAAATGAGTTAATTTTAATAAATACCAAGACTTAAGATCCATATCTATCGAATGTATAGTTTTCATGATGTTTGTAAAGAAATTTCTACATAAGTATCGATTTCAAAATGACGATATCGAAATTATATCACTACATAATTTTCGAACTTTCTTCCTGTCGCTTTGAATGGTGTCATTTTGACCAAACTTGGCGAATAAAACCCTGACATAATACCATTTAGTTTACACTTTTAATAAAAGGGTGTCACCACGCTACTTTTTACAATATCTCCAGGTGAATGGGTAATATGCGCCATGTAAATGGGAGAGAAATGTGAATTTTGCGCTCATGTTGAATAAAAACCAGCTTCCTAGGGGGTCAAAATATGACAAGGTTATAGGTCACATGTATTTCTAAGAGACTGGGTCAAAAAATTGGGTAAAAGCGCAATTTCAACAATGACAGGTGATGTTAAATACATGCGCCACAAAGTAACCCATTTGCGACAGGCTGGAGTTAAATCTGCGCAGAAACGTTCTAAAGCGTGTGCGCGTCCGAATTCGTCGCCCTTTACCTTAAGACCGAAACACCAAAGGTTGGTAGAATATATCTTTATCAGCGTTGGAAACTACGCCCGTCCTCCCGTCCGAGACGGGTAACTTTTCAGTCGGACGGGAGGAAAATTGTACTTCCACGTCCGTGTGTCGGGCTCTCGATAGTAGCCCATGCGGCATACCCAGTAATCTCATCGATCATGATCAGCTGCTTCTAGACGTAGTTTTAAACGAAATGTAGTATACCAATATGTCGGACTTCGACGCGCTTATGCTACTGAAACTGTGCAACTGTGTGACGCTCGAACGCAATGCAAGCGAGACATGTAAACACGGGTAAACAGGAAGTCGCTCATACTAGTAAATCTAACACTAAGCGAGATTTGCGCGAAATCAGCCAGTGCTATAAATATAAAGATATAAAGGAAAGATATAAGATATAAAGGATATAAAGGAAAATGAGGGCAACTCCACACATCGGCTCTACCAAGATTGTTTAGTATTACGATATGGTGAATAAAAGGATCATTGCATTTATTTTGTGTGGAATATATGGCGAGACACCGGTGAATCGATAGTGGCTTGACCCTAGTCATGTGATTTGGGTCCCCGGTAAACCGGTTTGTTGATTGAGTGATTCGCCTTAACGATGTTTCGGAACCAAAAATGGGGTTCCTTCATCAGTCGCTCTCTTGTTTTGTATCCCATCCGTTTGGTTGTGTGATGAAGTCATCTTCGTCCTCCAGGAGGAGAAACCAGATTCGTTATTGAGAGAGTTAGCCACTGTTGACTGACTCTATAGTGAGCGATCCGGTGTGTGGTGTCATATTATATTTAACATGACCCAGCATCGACCGGAGTTTCTGGACGCTTATAAGGATTTTTGTTTTAGGGCATATTTTGAGCGTTGCTAGTGCTCGTTATGTTAACAGTAAATGTTGTACTAATCTGTCAATGATTAGTTTGTTTTAGGCATTTAACTCGATTATCCGAACTTTTAGTTTTGTGTCAATTTTTCGTGAACTTTGTAATAGATTTCGGGTCGATATTGGTGCCTGCTTTCCGGTGTTTGAAAAGCATGTTGTGAAGGGCTGCTTCGAGAAATAAATCTTGTTTCTCTGTGTTTAGCCATTCCCAGGTTTCATGGTTTCGTTAACAATATTTGCTGTAAACGGCCTTTGAAATGGTTTGGTCTGAGGAGAGTATTGGTTTATTTACAACCCTTTTCAGAATTAGAGCGCGAAGCCACTGCAGTGAACTGCAATAAAACTGCTCACACTAATTAGTTTCAGCTGTAGCCAGCCGGCAAAGTCGACAACATTGTATGTCCCATGCAGACAGTTTGTCTGGGGAAGTTGAAATAAAAAAGATTTGTACATGGACCAGTGCATGGTAATGTTACATTGTATCTTCATCTTGAACACAGGGTGCAAATCGTAAACTCTCATTTACAACTCGAGCCTCAGACAGAGCTAGTTTTGCCTTTGTACAAGCAGACTTTTTGGTCTTTATCAAGTAGCCTTGTTCAACACCAAAGTGGCCACGGCTACAGCTGAAACTAATTAGTGTAAGCAGTTTTATTGCAGTTCACTGCAGTGGCTTCGCGCTCTAATTCTGAAAAGGGTTGTAATTCATGCCGCCAACTTTGATTACTTATATGGCAGCTCTCTCAGTTTTTGAATTTCTTTGCCAGATGATGTTTTCTGTATTGCCCAGCAATCTTTTCAGTTTGGTTGATTGTAGTACCAATTCGATGACAGGTTGCATCTTGGTTTAATACGATAAAGCGGCATAAAATGGAGACAAATTAAAAAAAATGTTTCCCCGTTGTTAAAACCGCTATCGTCACTTTTAACTCTTTGAGCGATATGGGCAAAGTGTGTTTGAATTAACTAATTAATTAATCAGAGTGTTATCAGCATTGTTATTGTAGAAATTTTGTATTCAAGTCCGGATTAGAATTCTAATCAAACAGTGGAATTCAGAACAGTTTGTTTGTAAGATCATAGTTAATACTCATGTTGAAAATAAAGTTGTTTACAGTTTGAAGTACATAATGGTTTTGTGTTTTTTGAATGAATGGATTTGTCAAAAATTCAGGACAGGCAACTTTCTGGCAGGACAGGCAAGTTTGAAAGTTACCAGTCCTGATGTCGGGCAAATATTTTGGCCAGTTTCCAACACTGGTAGAATATATCTTTATTAGCGATACAACGAAACACCTACCCACCCCTGGGGACGGACATGTAGACAACGCCCTGTGGTAGTACAGGTGCGCACGGAATTCCTCTGCCCCACCCCCTACTGAAGGCTCCCTTACTTGTTCAAGCCTCTCTTTCCGCACCTCTATATAATTTCTATACTTCAAGATGCAGTCCCCTGTGGGACAATGCTACACTCGCCTGCAAGCATGATCGCGAAATGTGCAATTAACGCTAAGAATTTGTCAGGAGACGTGAGGTAAGGACGGCTGACGCATGATATCCAAGGTACTTTTTTGGCAATAAGTCCTGATATTGTGATAAATCAAATTAACCACGTGATTGAAGATAATTTTCGTCTAGACTCTTACAGTAGTCCCCTTAGTTTCTTGCCCATACCCGCACATAGAAGACACTTGAAATATGCTGCACCATCCAAATCACACGACATCATTACTACACCCACGAATGAGATACAAATAATTACCCTGCGAATGCGTTTGCCGCTAGCGGTTACATAGAATGGTATCGATCTTAAACATTTTAACATTATGCTTTTCACATCTTGTCACCACAGCGCAAATTATCCAGCAGCAAGGCGAGTCCTGAACACCCCTCTGCCAAAACCTCTCCCTCCCCTCGCCAAGTAGGATATTCTGACAATGGACAACTAAAGGTTTATGAAATCTAAATAATTTCACATTACCACTTTAGCAATCCCCTGTTTCAGAACCATGTGATACATGTACTGTGTATTCACCAAGTTCGATATAGTCAAATGGCTTCGTTATATACAGTGAAGGACAGAATTGAAAATGTGCAAATGTGTCTCTGTCGGAACAAAGGAACATTAATAATAATCCATTTGTCGATACGTCTGTTTGAAATAAATAAATAGATTGGCCGCAAAATGACATGATGGATGGATTAATGTATTGAGTGATCAATGGACAGTTGAACTAAATGAATGAATTGTTGGATCGATGGGATAGATTGACTGGTTGATTGACTGATTGATTGACTGATTAATCGATTTGTAGACGGGTGGGTGGGTGGGTGGATGATTGATGAACAGAAGCGTAGACGGATTTATCGTTGGAAATAGCTGCATGGATGGCTGGCCCTGGAAAGATTGACTGATTGATTGATTGATTGATTGATTGATTGATTGATTGATTGACTGACTGATTGATTGATTGATTGATTGATTGATTGATTGATTGATTGATTGATTGATTGATTGACTGATTGATTGATTGATCGATTGATTGATCGATTGATTGACTGATTGATTGATCGATTGATTGACTAGTGAATGGCTATACAGATAAATTGGTACAACGTACCCGGTAGAGACGAACAGTGGGTATTTCAGGTCGTTGAAGGTTTGTTGTCCCATCAAAACAAGTAGCACGTAGGTCAGATTGGTCCATAAACCTCTTGCGAACGATCTCTTTCGTGAACTTTATTGCAATGAATATGATGCAAGAGCCTTTCATAGAAATATGGAGAAAACACGACTGGTCATCTTGCTGTATGTGTACAATAATCGGGGTTAATAAAGGCTGTAAGACATCGCCAGGTTTATTCAGTTTTTGGCGGAAAGCATTTAGTTAGAGGCAGACATGACACCTGATCAAATTTGTGCGCAGAATAATACGTTATCCTCAAGACTATCAACTTTTACAATGTATGGTGTAATCTCAATTAGCCCCAAAAGAATAATTCAAATGATGTGACTACCAGCAGACCCTCCGGTTCTAGAGAGATGTAAAAGGCCAATGAACGCTCATTTAATGGCTGTTCTTGTTAATTCTTTTGTTGAAAAAGAAAGATTGTAAATTGGAAAGTACTCACAATCTTTGAAGTTTGCGTCCATCCATACCATGTTCGACAGATGCATATCACTTGTATAGGTTCTGAGACCATACGAGCCGTACCTCACAAGCCAGGGCAACTCCTGATAGATAAATATAGACTTATTTCCACCCTGTGATTTTTTTGATGAATTAAGGGTGATGCCGGGGGTGATGTCTGTTTTGAAACTGTCTTGTCAAGTAATTTTGCAATGCAAGGCACGTCATGAATTATCGGAGCTCGCCGTTCAGACCGCTGGTTACGTTTTAAAATTTACAGAAATTTGCTTAAAGATTACGTGGAATCGCAACAATTATCGATGACTTCAGCTTGGCTGAGACCGGCACCCGACGTGAAAACCGCCCTTCAAAGCAGGGTTCACTCACTCTCAATTGTGGTTTGTATTTTCCTATAATTTTTAGTGTGCGCTCGACCTGATACTGTTTCATGGTGTGTATATGTCGTACAATGTATGAAGTAGGCCTGCCTAGGCTTGATCGTGGATATTTCGGAACGTTTTCCAATCTCCGTCAAACCTGAAGTCACTGAAACTGATTTAATTCCAAATGCACTTAAAACTTTCCAACCGTCTAATTGACGAACAGCGATAACTTATGTTTTGACTTGCGCGAACTGGATTTAGAAATTCGTGTGCTTGTCGTGTTTTCTCTTTTATCGATTCTGGGATAGATTTGACATTGTCAACATTGAATCGCGATGCTGAATAACTGTCTGTCTTTTAACATATTCCATCAATGCGTAACACTCGTTTCACACTGAATTGTCTCACTCTGACAAAAACAACAGTGGCTTTAACCTTTTGAGCGCCAAAGTAAACTTTTGTCGCCTTTATAATATGTACCCCTGTCAATTTTGTTTTTACATTTTTCTCAAAATTTTGATTAAAACCTGTAGCCCATTAAATGTGATGTCCGTTTGGTCCAAAATATAAAAAATACAGAAAAATTCATCAAAAATTGTTGAAATGTTGCACTAAAATTTTGGTGGGAAATATTGTAGCACTCAACAGATACAGATTCGCAGTTTGTATATTGTTTTACGCATTCGACCAAAAATGCCGGCAATGTGTATTAAGTTTCAAGTTCATCATTGTGTAACCTCACATCAGCAGGAAGCAACGTGACGTCACTTACGATATTATCATCCTCTACATCTCGTGAAGGTAGATTACAAGATTCATTGAAGTAAGGAGGCCAGATGTCTTTATCTTCAATCTCAATGTACAATTGTTGAATAACGCATGTCTTGTTGTTTTCGTCGACCGTGATCTAGGATGAGAACATAAAAAACAACACCACATAGAATTGAGATGAGGCTGTAATTCATGGTCTATCAATATTGAATTTTATTCGGTTTTCTTGAATAATTTTATCGAAAAAGGGAAGATAGCAATTCTAAAAGTCAATCATATTGAGTCCAGCATTGTTTTACAGTAAAAATACATTTGTTGAGACGTATAATTTTAGAGACCAATACTGGTAGATTTAACTTCAGTTCATTGTTTTCATGGTGTATAGAAAAATTGAGGTTCAAGATTTTATTTAGTAAAAATCAGTATGTTACCTTGACGGTGGCTCGTCAATGAACGGCGGCTTGTGTCAAGCCTATCAGTCCAAAATTGTCACTTTATTATGAAGAACAGAAAACAATGACTGTACAAAAAGTCTAGCTAGCATCAGCAATTAGCACAGTTAACATAGACAAGACCTATAGGCCAGTTTGCCATATTTATATAGAAGTGCACCACCCCCTGTGACTAACAAAATCGATATGCAACTCGTAATGTGCAAGAAATGTATACTTTGCATAGTAACTCTTCAGAAGACATAAGGAATTATCGTTACCTGGTACCATCCTACTGTCATGTGGAATTCCTTGTGGTTCGAATAGTCTAGATACTTTTGCAGCCGAAAAGTGGAGGTGTTGGCGTAAAACTCAAAGCGTTCGTCCTGAAAGGCGAAAAATAATTAGTGAATATTTACCTAGTAAACTTGGTCTTAATTGTTACATGCATGGACTAAGTACCTTGCATGATAACATCCCGATTCATATTTTAAGTTATAGAATTCACATGCCGATAACCATGACTTTGTATTCTGTCATACAGGAGCGATATGTCATACTAGTGCATCATGTATTTTACATTGCTCATGGCGATAGGTCAGGATGGTTGTTAAAAAAATAGTCGCATATTTTATAGACGGCAAGCCTTGACCTCGTTTACTTTTACTGGCGAGTCAATTCAGAATGTGAAAACAACGTGATACCACACCAGTGTCCTCACACTGCAAGCGTAGGTACGTAGGGAATATATGTTCACGTGTTGACCTCACCGTATTTCCTTCAAATATCAATCCGTGTTGTATAGAGAAGCTACCAATCGGTGGACTGAATACAGTCGTTCCAATCTCAGCGTCCTTCCGATAAAGAGACAAAGAGATTGTTTTTTATTTCTTCTGGTCGTAGTGGTATTTTGAATTGTTAACGAGCAGGCACACTTTCGTAAGTGTTTTTTTGAGCATCAATTATATTCCGTTGCATGGACAAATAATCTGTAAGTTGTATTTATTGGGTCTTTTGTTGCACATTAAAGATGACAACTCAAATTAATTAAGAAAACGAAATTATTGTGATCCTTTTCCATACAAGAGTTCCAACACATCTTCATGTCGATGCTAAACATATCCGGTATCAAACAGACGGGAGAAATAATCAAATGATGGACGAGGTACTGATCGCATTTGTATTGTTCAACAATAAATTATATCTTTCATTTCTTATTTGAAATTTGAATTCCTACCTCAGGAAAAGCAATTCTTATGTCCTGTGAGGGCATTAGACAATTATTGTACGGGTATTTCTTCGTGAACGCTGAAAAAAAAAAATCCGAAAAACAACAATTTGCAATTTTCGATTGACTTTTTTCCTTCTCCACAAAACATTGCCACCAAGGAAGTGGTGGACACACTGTATGATGGATCATTATTGGATGGGTTGACCACTGGCAATTCTATGGCTTTAGAAAAAATATTGAAGACAGAGGCTGGTAACCAAGAAAACCGTCTCTATACAGGAATGTTAAACTAGCAGCAGCATTATATAATTTTACTGGAGTTATGGCAGCAAAATATTTTCTCCAGCAGGAAAAGTATTATTCTAAAAGAACTTAATACATAGATACAGTTGGATATGGTTAGATAAAGTTTTAGGAGCAGTACTCACTACTCAACAACAATCACTGCTTGATGAACATTTCTAAGGGCATAGTGGAGAAATAGAAAGACACAACTGAGCTTCATAAATGTCCCAGTCAGATACTGAAAATGATTTATGATTGGAAAGAAACAGACTTGACACCTTGCAGATTGATGAGAGGATACTAAATGTAACAGATGATGACCTTGAACTTTAAGCTAGTATTCATAAAGTGGACCCCACCGTATTTATGACAAAACCTAACTTTGCAGACTATAATAGCCTCTCAGACAGTCTGAAAAAATGGGATGGATTTACTATAAGTTGAACATTGATGTTGAAATATTTTAACCACCTTCCTGTGAATACTGTATAGTGATGCTTGGTGAAAAGCACACATCAAAGTTTCTGGAAAAAACACAGTTATTTTTGGCCTTTGTATTGGTAAAGTGTAGTGCAGGCTAAAAAGGACAAACAGACACATCCTTGAAGTAAATCCCCTTGATGGTTACTTTTAATACACTATTCTTGGCTTCGTTAAAGAATGTCGTAACTCAAATTTTTCAAAAGACTGCATATTGTCGGTGTTTTTCATGATAGAGAAAATGATGAATAGCTCCATCATATGTAATAGTATTTGGTGCTTAAGTTTACTCCATGACACAGGAAATGTCATATTTTCCAGGCAGTTGGGAATATTCATATTTAAAAGTAATTACGTCAGTGCTACATGACACAATGCATGATGAAGCCTTTATGGAAGTCATGTCCTAATTTTTTACCGTAGAGTCTGAAGTTAAAACTGGTAAAAAATAATTTGAGCTAGTTTTACAAAGAATGTCATGAAAACGGGGGAATCACAAATAGGTAATTGTATGCTACTGAAAAATTTGAGAAAATGTTCGACGCAAAATGGCGTAAAAACAGAATAAGCAGGGCTTTCCAAGCATTATTACTGCCAGAGTATATGACCAGTAATATAGCTTAAACTGGTGCTTTTGGGTTTTTCTTCCTTAACCAACTCATGTCTGATTTCCAAAGTAGTCTTGGTGAAGCCTGACGGCAAAAAAGACTCAAGACAATGTCATGGTAAACGTTAGAAACAAGAAACATTTCAAAAAAGGGAGATACGTGACGACTATTCAGAGATAAGTTGATGTCATTATATAGTTTGCATGATTTTACAGATTAATAATCTCTATAAATACTGCTTTATCATGACATAATGACAAAGGCGTACTTCCCGAACGTTGCAGGATCACCGATATCGCCTCAGCTACACTACTGATCAATATATTAGGAACCCTATAAGTGCGGATATAGATATTTAACTTGCTTTTCTTGCTAGCACCAAATCAAGATCAAGATTAAAGTTCCGAAGCTGTCTTAATGAAGCTCGATTTCAAACACTGATGCATGCGGACGCGGTAATGTTAAGGAAAGGGGAAATTTCGTTTTCAAAAAAGGAAATTATTTTGATGGTTTGTTTGATTTGGTAATCGAAACTACTGTATTACAGTCGATTTCCTACGATAATTGTCGTATAAATTAATCTTGCAACTGGTTCCCCTATTTATCAGTTCTTGCCAAAGTACAAAAAGCTAGTGCACATTGCGCAATCAGTGCTTGTTCAACACTTAGCAGGGCATATGGGAGAAACAGAAAGACACAACTGGGCTTATAAATGTTCCAAGCGGATACTGAAAATGGTTTATATGATTGGACAAAACAGACTGAATACCTTGCATATTGATGAGAGGATTCTAAAAATAACAGATGATGACCTTAAACTTAAGCTAGTACTCATAAAGCGGACCCCACAGTATTTAAGACAAACGCAACTTTGCCGACCAGAACATGTATACCCTCTCAGTCGGTCAGAAGAAATGGGAAATCATATACATAGAGAATATTGATGTTGATATGTTTTTAACCAACTTCCTGTAGACACCGTATAGTGATGATCAATCAGTAAAAAGACTATATCAAAGTTTCTGGTAAAAAACTACCATGATTTTGGCCTTTGGGTTGAACTAGCATGGTGCAGGCTAAGGACAAACGGACACACCTTAAAAGTAAATCCTTGGCAGCGGCTGTGTGATGATAACTTATAATACAATATTCTTGGCATCGTTAATGAATGTCGGAAACTCTTTTTTTCAAAAGACTGGATATTACTTGTGTTTTTCATGACGAATAGCTCCACAAGATGTAAAAGTATTTGGTGCTTGAGTTGATCCATGACACAGGAATTGTCATATTGTCGCGCATCGGGAATATCGATCAAAATGTAACTACGTCAGTGCAACATGACGTAATGCATGATGAAGCCCTTGTGGCAGTCATGTCCGAATTATTTTTAACGTAGAGTCAGGGGGAACTGCATGAAACCAGTTGGAACCGGTTAAAAGTAGTTTGAGCTGCTTTTACAGTGAGCATTGCGCAACGTAGAATTTGCCCACTATTTACGTCACTCATCGTGTTCCGGCAAACGTAAGAGTGTGGACAAGGAAGTCTTAATACAAAGATACCGTTTGAAATAGTTATGATAACGTACTCAATGCTCAAGAATAATCAATGCTTGCTCAACATTTCTCAGGTCATAGTGGAGAAATAGAAAGACATAACTGAGCCTCATAAATGTTCCAGGCAGATACCGAATTTGATTCATGATTGGAAAAACAGATTAATACCTTGCAGATTGACGAGAAGATGCGCATGCTAAATGTAACAGATGATGACCTTGAACTTTAAGCTAGTACTCATAAAGCGGACCCCACAGTATTTATGACAAAACCTAACTTTGCAGACTATTACATATAGACCCTCAGACAGTCAGAATAAATGGAAAATCATATATACCGTAGAGTCCGGGGAACTGATTGAAACCAGTTGGAACCGGTTAAAACTAGTTTGAGCTGGTTTTACACATAATGCCATGAAAACTGGACGAATCATGGGAAAATTACACAGAAACGGTAATTGTATGCTACCGAAAAATGTAAGAAAATATTCGACGAAAAACGCTTAAACACAGAATAAGCAGGACTTTTCGAGCATTCTTACTACAAGAGCATATGACCATACGTAATATAGCTTTACATGTTAGTTTTGTGGTTTCCTTTAATAACCAAATGTCTGATTTCCAAAGCAGTCTTAGTGAAGCCTGACGGCAAACAATGACTCAAGACGATGTCATGGAAAACTTGAGAACATTCAAAAATAAGGAGACGCGTGACGACTATTCAGAGATCAGTTGATGTTATTACAGTTTGCAAAATTATATAAGTTAATAATCTCAAAGTACTGCTTTATCATGAAATAATGACTTAGGCGGACTTCCAGAACATGCCGGACTTGGCGACATATTGCCTACGCTACACCACTGATCAATATATCATGAATAGTGCTGTATAGTTTTAACTCGCTTTTACTGCCGGCACCAAATCAAGTTTAAAAGTTTCGACGCGGTCATAATGAAGCTTGAAAATTCTTCTGAAAACGTGGTGTCACGTTGCTATGGCGATATTTTAAGACCAAACAGAAAGATTCTGTATAAGCATCCAGCAAAAAACGCTGAATAGCAATGTTCTTTCCTTTCTTTCCCATGTTTTACGTCACTCACAGAGTTCCGGCAAACGTGAGAGTGTGGACAAGGAAATCCTTTATGAATAATTACGAATGAGGTTAAGCTTACTAGACAAGTCGCCATGTCAAAGTTTTAGTGAGAGAACTACTTAATAAACACAAAATAATAATTGAATAAGACAGAACCTCTATCATTACACTCGATACGCACTGAATTAAATTTAATTCGACAGGCGCCCTCTTGCTTACTCGAAATTCTGCGCAACGCCTTCCACCACAATGACATAAAAATTCATGCATGCGCATGCAAACACAAACACGTTTAAGAGGGTAATCACCAGAGATCAGCGAAAGGATCAACCAGCTGATTGTAACAGTCGGGACAAGTCTACATGCCCTTGAAGGGTAACTGTCAAGTCAAGTCAAAGGCGTGGTTTACAAGGCCAATGTATCAACGGGGAGAAGGTTACATCGGCATCACTGATAGCACCTTCAAAGACGCGCTTTGCAAACTACATATAATCGTTCCGTAACGACAAATGGAGAAATAGTACAGAAATGTTAAAGTTTATATGGAACATAAAAGACAAGGACCAAGTCTTTGACATCTCGTGATCAATTATTTACAAAGCATCGAGCTACTTTACATAAGCGAGCGATGCAATCTTTGTATATCAGATGCATATTATCAATACTGACAAATCTACGCAGTTAAACAAACGCTCTAAGTTGTTTCAAAATGTCGCCACCAAAACAAATATTATTTATCAAATTTCAACACCACCTACAAATAGAATGGTACGTTCCAAACATATGAACGAGAGTTTGGAGCTAAGAATCTTTTCATTTTATCCGTCTGAAGATTGCAGGATGCATGAAATTTAAGTAACAGATATTATTACTTTGTACTTGAAGTAATTTGTGTTATTATTTATAACGTTCTGCTTTCCGTATCGAGCACTGTAATTTCCCACGAGGACATCTATATGCTTAGTACAAAAACTGCACATTTGTCTCCTAAATGCTATGATTGTGAGAGAATGTACTGTCTTTTAAAAGTTGCTACAGAATATTTGGGTTATTTTAAAGTGAGGACCAATGAACATTAAAAGTATTATCATTTTTTTATGAATTGTTAACATGCTCTGCCCTGATTAATTATAACGACAACATAAACGGAAATGAGATTCCCATCTTTCCCTTTTAACTTCACTGTAGACAATCCAGAAGTACCCCTAGTCTACGCTTTTCTCCTATAAAGTTTTATATATTTTGTTTGAATTTTTGATGTTTTTATCAAAGACACAAACATAACACTTATGAGAAAGCAATGTAAATTTTCTGATTTTTGCTTATGTTCTGTAGGGTAGAGTTAAACGACAAGAAGAATTATGAGGAAAAGTAGTGCTCCTATCTTGCTTGTTTGATACATACCCCTTGACTTTATGCTGCTCATACTGATTTTAGGAGACAAAATCCACCCTTAAATAGGTAAGGAAGCTAATTAACACTGAAGTGTAACTATTTCTTGCTGTATAGAGTTCTCAAATATTTCTTTGTAAGTGACTTTTAGATTTCTAGGGAGAAATGTGTCTTACTGACCACACCAAGAAGGTAAATAATGATATATTTATCAATAGCACAGAAAACTGCTAGTCAGCGGTTTTTGCAGGATTCTTATAGAGAAAGAAATAATCTTGCCACTTGGTCTTGACATATCGCTGACATATTTTACAGAGGAAAATGACAAGATATTATTTTACAAATAGAAAAATAACAATATGCTTTTCGTTCTCAATGATGCTATTGTAAGGGAAAATAGTTTCCTCCCTGTGTCAGATGTTCAAATAATATGTGTCTTCTCATGATTAAAATGACACTTAACCAAAAAGGGTTTTGACATAGTTGTATGGTCTCGACGATGCCACAGAATTGTCTCTCAGACACTGTGCAAATCAGATATGGCTACAAATTATATAACTAGCTCTCCAGGTCTTCTAAAGAGATAAAATCTAAACAAAGCAAATAAATCCACTTTTCTTTGCTCCTGTCCTTGCTTTTCTGAATGGCATGATTCTAATTTGTTATTATTATGGTAGTGATAGTTTCTTTTATAAAGTTGCTGATTCTGTCATTAAAAGGGAAGTAGGGAAAACAAAGATAGAAAATTTATTATCTAATACCTGGAAAACTAGTAAAAGGGCAACTTTTGTAGTAACTGTATTAACCGAAAATAAACTTTTATTACTTAAATTATCATAAAACGACAGAGTTAAACTAGCCTTGTTTTAGTTCTCATTTGCGGGATAATAGCTGTAATTTACAACAATACTTTTTTGTTATTTATGACTCTATAATATTAACCAGTGTCTAGCGCTCCCTAAACCTTTTCACCGGCCCCGATTTTCCTCTCTAGAGGTCATAATGATGGTGAAAGATTGCAATGCTCAATGTTAGGCTTGTTGAAATAGCCTGCATATGTATAGGCAAAAAGTGAATTTTCAGTGCAAACCAAAAGCTAAGTTTTAAAAGACACGGGGACCGTGTAAAAGATGGTCAAATTCCCGCCATTCCGCTTCACTCTGCTCGTTGCGGCAGGTTCAAGCAAATTGACCGGTTATGGGTGAAACACAATAAGTAAAGAGAATGTACCAATCCGTCTCTGGAGCCCTTTAGTCTTAAAATTAAGTAGATTTGCAGAGATCAGTCTCCTAATATAACGTTGGACTCAGTGCCCTGAATATGATCAGCTTATATAGGTGGTATACTTACCCCCAGAAAGCAGACAGCACAAAATCACAGAGAGGACAAGAATAAGTGGTGGGTCAAAGGCAGCCATCCTTCGTAGCGCCGTGAAGCAAATGACAGAATATACTCTCTACCATAGCCATATGGGCTGTGTGAAAGCCAATCATAACCCTGATACAATCGAAATTTTGGAATTTCCCAAGACAGAAAGCTGACGAGGTTCCCCATTTTGAGTGTTGACCCAAATTAGCCCATAATTTATTAATAATAAATAAACATAAATGTTGGTTGCTGACCCAAGTCACTGCTAGTATAAACCTTATGATGAAAATAAACACTCATTGACAATGATTGACAGCCCACTTTTTGTATTTTCGTTACATGTGCACGTAGGTATCCCTAACAATATTTGTAAGAAACGATATATTGTGATTAAGAAATCACAAGATGTCAAGTACCTTCAGACATATTTTTAGGAATTTGTCGCTTGGTGCCAGTCACTACAATATCTGCCACTGTTCTAGTTTGAGCTGCTGTTGTGCAGTCATTCGAAGTACATAATATAAGTACATAAGTACACAATATCAGTAAGACCAGAGAAAATGGCAAACGTATTCCTTGAAATCGTGGTCCACAACTGTCATTCTGTACCTGTGGTCGTACTTATATGTCATTCGTCACTTCCTTTGACCAATTCCGAAAGTTATATTTGAGCCGCGAATGCTTCCATAATTTTGTTTCCTTCTTGTTCAATCACTAGCAACGCTCTTGTATTTTCGTAAGATGTGAACATAGCTGTCGAGAACACTATTTGTTTATAAATGACATGGAAATATTATGTTTGTTTTCAGCCATATGTTTCCGCTTACAGTCTGCACTCATCATAATAATTTATTAGCTATTTGGGTGTTACGGTACTGCGGTATTGCAAATGCTTATCATTTTCATCTTTCATATATGATATTGTTGTATTTTTACTTCACTTCCCCGTCGACCCTTTCTCTAGGGGGTTAAGCAACCGAGTGAACTGTATTTGTACTGACTTTGATTTTTTCTTAAAGGCCGGTGGCTCGATGCTCGGGATCATGCTTGTTCTAGTCTGTAAGAAGATTATGTAGGTGTCATATTCTTTTGTTTTCCATTGCAATTGAAATCTAGAAAGTAAATTTGCTGGCAAGACAATTTGAAGAACGCCGTCATTAAAATCTTATACACAAACTCCAGATGCTCCCTAAACTTGTTCAATAAAGTCTTCGCCTTTCTGGAAAAACGTACAGGTGCTCATATTGTTTTTCGCTTCGCCTGGAATGTTTTGCGGATCATTGCCAATTGTATCCATGAGAGCAATTGTAAAGCGCTGTACTTACACGAACTGCACACTGTCAGGCGAAATGGACGTGAATAGTCTTAAAATGTGATATTATCTTTGTAAGTATTAAGATAATAAATCAAAAATATATAAAATATTGATGTCACTAAAAAAAAGTTACTATTTTATCCGGGTTGAGCTTCCTTTCTGCGGAGCAGCACTCGATAAAATTGCTGTACGTGTATGAGTTATGTGTGAAATACTAGTAGTCGGCCGGCCGGGGCGTCCAGTATACTAAAAGTACATAAAATGGGTACTCCCAGTTTACTGGACGCCCCGGCCGGCCGCCTATGTCAAACTCATACACGTACAGTGATTTTATCGAGTGCTGCTCCGCAGAAAGTAAGCTCAACCTGGATGAAATAGCAACTTTATTTTAGTGATTTTGTTACGTGCAGAGAAAACGAACAAAAGGGTGAACTCAGCAGTTTCCGTTTAAACAAAATTTATTACGAAAACAAAACTAATTGCTAAGTCAGGGACAGAGTACAAGCTTTAAAAGTGTACAGACTACTTATCTCAGCTGGGACGGCAAAGCTCCAGTCTCAGAGTTGTAACAGTCAGTCGGATGAATGAACAGTCCTTTGGCTTGCAGGCTTGAAGCTGCACAAAGTCCACAGTATAAATCCAGCGTTGACAGTGAAGGTCTTGAAAAGTCTTGAGAATGACTACTGCTGGAGTTTAGTAACACACAAGAGACACGATCCCAAAAGTCTGACTGGAAGCTGAGCACGTCCCTTTTATAAAGGCATATAAGAACAATCTAGAACTTTTATTGACATGCTAATTACTGTTCTAAAATTATCTCCCTTACACAACTAATCAACTTTCCAGAACATTCCAAACATGACTAATTGAATTCAAGGTTGTTAGGTCATCAAGGGCAGTGACCTTGAGAATGTTCTAGACTAATTGAACTCAGGTCATGAGTGTGGGGGAAATGACTACATAACACACCCCCTCTTCAAAAAAAAGAAAATTTTTCAAAGAAAAATCTTTCTTTTACAAATGTAATCTTGAAAAGGATTTAAGTACTCAAATTTTGTTTTACTCTAAAGTAAAATTTCTTGAAAGTGAACAACAATAAAATTTCTTGAAAGTGAACAACAATAAACTCTAAATACGAGAGAGACAGTCTGCAATTAAATATAACTTTCAAATATACTTTCGGAATTGGTCAAAGGAAGTGACGAATGACATATAAGTACGACCACAGGTACAGAATGACAGTTGTGGACCACGATTTCAAGGAATACGTTTGCCATTTTCTCTGGTCTTACTGATATTGTGTACTTATGTACTTATATTATGTACTTCGAATGACTGCACAACAGCAGCTCAAACTAGAACAGTGGCAGATATTGTAGTGACTGGCACCAAGCGACAAATTCCTAAAAATATGTCTGAAGGTACTTGACATCTTGTGATTTCTTAATCACAATATATCGTTTCTTACAAATATTGTTAGGGATACCTACATAACAATATCAATACATAACAATATCAATATTGCATATTTATGATTTATTATTTTTAATTATTACGAAGATAACATCATATTTTTAGACTATTCATGTCCATTTCGCCTGTGGAACTGTAGTCTCAATAGCAGAGAGAGTTGAAGGTCGAACACGATTGGAACTAATTTGGGGTAAAATGGGCGTGAAAGATAGCTTATAAATATGTAGTTGTCGCAATTACGAGAGTCGAAGAGCATCAGGTTTTTATATCAAAAGTCTCACGATACTTACTCCATAAACACAAATTCGTACAGATTTCCAAAACCACTTTGGTACCTCCTACCGAAAATACAAAAGACGCCACCACCAGAAACTGAGATCGTAGGACGCCCATTCATAAGCGGATGCTCCAGTGTAATATTTCACATATCAGAATTCATTGACCACTGTCTCAGACAAATCATGAAGAAACAACCAACAAATAATTCCAGCTCTTACAGAGAAACTCATGACATCCTGCAGCAATATTCAACCGCGAGGTCAAAAGCGAAACATTACGATACATATAGAACATGCAACAACGAAGCCGATTTTACACAGAAAGTCACACAATTTAATGAAAAATTACAAGACTGACAATACAAAAAACGGAAATAGAACACATTATCAGAGAAACAAATCATAAGAGCAGAAAAAGACAACTTGAACAAAAAGAAAAATATAACACCACCAACAATAATCTAGTCTTCATAACAACATATAGCCCGTACATCGAAACGACAACAATCAAGAAAGCCCTTACAGAAAACTGGAGTGAACTTGAAAAGGACGAAAGACTAAAACAACTGTTCAAAAACAACCAATAATCGCATACAGAAGGAACAAAAATATAGGCGATACACTTAAAACGCCAGACTTCTCGAACGCCATAACACCTCTAACTCAGATCCATATGAGCCTACACAAACACAACAAGACCAAACCGTAGACATTCTAGCTTCACTACTTGAACAACAAACGTAAGTGGAACAACATACTAACAAAATAAATCAACCATTCGACGCGTCTCACTGAAAGCGACTGATGAAGAAAACTGTTTTTGACACAGCGCCAAAGGATTGCAGTGTCATACTAGTCTCTCCGCACCAGTGAGGATTAAAATCAAGACACGTAGATTACGGGTAAGTCTCGCCATGGCTAATCAACATTTTACATAAAACAGCCAAACATGATATACACTAAAAAAACCCAAGATATGAACGATGCCAGGAGATGCTTTGCCTTTACTACCTGGCCTTGCCTAATCAGTTCTATAGACAAGACAGTGAAACAAAATATACCTACTACCATACATCAAACGCAAACCACCAATATTTGAACGGTGTGGAGCTGCTTTCCCTTTACTGACTAAACACGTCCATTTATTTGGGCGTGGCTCGCATAATCGGTGGTAATTTTCATGATTAGTGATTTAAGTGAAAAGAGCCATTTCTTGAGCTACTGGGCCAAATTTGATTAAACTGTACTGCATTAGTTTTTAATCAGAGACTCAATAACTGAACAGGACTCTTATCCTCTCCGAGAAATTGTAATCAAAGTTCCCATTAACACATGGGGACTGTATCATCAATGATGACTTTTTGTGTTTACTTCTTTATTATTCAGCTTGACTCCCTTGTGGTAAAACTTACAGAACTGAAAAGATGTTTTGAATGGCAAAAGTTAACAAACCCCTGTTGATGAACTCATAAATTTATCTCTATATGTTGTCAGTCATTTGTGGACAAACCATAAAAAGGAGTTAAGTGTTTCAAAGTATTTTATTGTGTATAAAAAGACTATTACTATTAGTATATTACATTTGCATTAAAAATAGGTAGGATTCTAGATTTCCTGGAAATTTTATTAATTATATGCTTACAGCGTGAAAAACAACAAAGTCATAAACAATTACATGAAATTTGCTCTTACAAGTAACAAATACAAGTTCATTAACTGAGTTAAATGATTTACTGGTATATGTCTATGACAATTTTATTTTATATTTGCAGAGAACAATACAAAATGTAAGTAACTGAACTATATGACATATGTATAAAGAAATCTTTCTATTTTATATTTTACAATGACAGAAATGTACAGAAATGCCTAATGCTAATAGTTTGCTATTACTTAAATGGTTGCATACAAAGATTATCATATTTACTACTGGCAAATTGAAACAAGCTGGCATAGAAATTTTGATGACTTTGAAATTTGATGTTATCTGCTGACATTTATATTATCACAGAAAGGAATTAAATATAACTCACTTGAACAGGTAGACTGTATATTTGCTAGATCTTGACAAACTCTTTACATACTGACCCACTTAATATTTGCTCTACAAAATAAACATCTTCGTTTGTACAATCATATTAATTAATAATTTTATGGTATGCAAATTAACTTAAGATGAGTTGTCATGAAGATTATACACCAGCCTAAAATCTAGCAGTATCTTTACTAGAGCGGAACATAATAACTCACAAGCCTTATCCTATGAATAGATTATATGGTATGCATTCAGCTTTGAAAGACAACAACAGGAATTTGTCAAAAGAATGCATAGGGGCATCCTAAATGTCATCGTCCTTAGTAGCAAACCATTTCAAGTAATATATACATTCATGGTAACCAGTATGAAATAGTAAATGTTCAAGACATGCTAATGGGATATACATGCTGGAATGTTAATTTAAAAGTTCTGTAAAAAGCAGTACAATGTAATGAAATAATTTAAAATTCATTATATTGTGTATCTTGCAGAGCCTGATATGTGTGCATGATTATAAATGCTTGGTAAATCTTTTCTAGAAACATAGATTTTGACCTACTAGATGTTTATCACTAAGCTAAGAAAGGCAAGAGCTGGCAAGGGAGCTATATACAGTGGGTTCAGTTTTCCGGAGTATGAATATTGACGAGGGCACTTTTTGAAAGTTCTCATTCATTTTGTCAGTTGCATACATTTCAATTGTTTGATATTGTACATACAGAAATAGCTGTCTAATGTTTGACAGTTTGTTATATAAAATACTACATGATAACTTGTGATCACATTGCTGTGGTTTCTGCTTCTGCAGCCATTTCTGCCGTTCCATTGATAGCACCACCCTCACCTGGATTGTCAAAAGAATAAATGTTTCTGAAAGATATAAAGTACATAAAATCTAATTAGGAGTTTGGCAAATGAGTAACACAATTAACAAGTGAAATTTATGATTTATGAGAGGCTGTAATATTCACATACTAGTATTTTTGGTATTTTTTAAAATTGCATATTTGTTGTAGCAGTGAAAACCTACTGTTCGAGTGCGAGATTGCTGCTGTATTCGTACTCTTCAGGGACATCTTCTTGGCTCAGAACTTCTGATTTGCCTGCAAGTGACAGAGAAGGAACATATAAACAGGAGACTAAACTGAACCAATCGTATCACAGATATAGCATAGCATGCCAGTGATTTCACATCACAGGCACAAATCATGTCATAGATAAGACAGTGTGACTGTTTTTATCACACAACGGACTTGATATTTTACCAATTTGAAGTAGGTAAGCAAGAAGATATCATTCATTTAATTCTGTCGAAAGATATGCTTACGATTCAATCGTGTGACAGATATGATGCATGGTCATTATGACTATGTGAAAAACATAATATGTAATTGATATACCATGTCATACATGTAGATGTGATGCAAGAGATTGCAGTGTGTCATCAAATTTACAAGTTGTTTGCCATCATCTGAACTTGACCATTCAAATTATGAAGGTGACACTGTTGAAATAATGTCACTCATGATTTTTCAGTCTGAAATACATGTATATAAATGAAAGTGTATGGCAATCCAGCAGTGTGAAAAGCACAATTACATGTAAATACAAAGGGAATGTAGGTAGTCATTGCTTGTCTTTAGATTGAAATACCCAGGAGTGCACCTTAAATATTCATGGTCGCTCAGAACCCACACTATGTGAGACACTTAAGTAAGAATGTGCCTTGGGAAGAGATATTTGTTTATATACTTTTCTAGTTAACTGCTTGTCGGGGGGCTCATGCTTTTTGTTTTTTGTTTTGAAATTAGCAGGGATGGCAGTCATTTTGAATATAGAGAGTCAGCAAATAGTTAGTAATTCCCTGGCACCAAATTTTGCATCGTGACTCCTGACTTTTAGTCTTGATATTATATTGAAATAGAATGATTAAATTTTCCTTTCTATGCGTAAAGTTTGAGTAATAGTTTCAGTCTTTCAATTTTGACTCTTGAACTAACTTTAAGGAAACGTAAAGTGCACCAAACCACCAAAAACCATAACTTCAATTCTTCAGCCGCTGCCATTGATTCAATTAACCTAAGTATCAGGAATGTTTGGACTTGTCTACAGATAACGCGAGAGCAGAGAGGTTTTGTAGACAACACAATGCACTGTACCTGGTTTATTTTTCTCAACATCTTGAACATGATATTGATCTTTCAGCCATGGCCTGTAAATTGGAAAACCATATTTTGAGTCACCTTGGCTGTTTGAGGAAAGAGAATGCAAATAAAGAGAAAAGACAGCAGCTTAGCGAAGCAGTTACAGCGTGTTAGTAGCATAGTTACTGCATGCAGGGAAAGGGTAGGGAGGATAAATAGCGTTATTTCAGTGCACACAGTGAGTAATGAGTTTGTCAATATGTTATGTATCAATGGACAAATGACCCTCATGTTTCTAATTCTACATACTAATGCTCTTACAGATATTCTGTCATAAATAACGATTCTAAAATCACAGATCACAGGTATCACTCATATTATGATTCATAAAATGAAATATCAGTTGGTAAAGCATCATATCTTTTCAAATTAAGGGAATCCTTTCAGAGAAGAAGTTCTGTCAAAATTAATACCATTCGATTCTGCAGAAAATCTAGATCAGTTTGTAAACTACTTGACCACATTTGTTTAAACAGTCATATCAGATCAAACAAAAAGCCATTTAGCATGGTGATTTTCATTTCTTTCACAGGATTCTCATTGGGTAAATCTACATCATATATGCATGCAGTATTTTCTTATTTCCTCTTTATATTGGGTGACAAGTATGTTTATATCTAGAGCAGTCTGGGTAATACTGTAATAAAACAGATAATGACGTGATGTCCTCTCTAATCTAGCTCAGGACTACACACAGGATTGGTGGAAGAACATGTTAATGATGAATGAAATTCTCAAAGTGCTGTTTTAGGACTATTGTTTGGATCCAAAGATCAGTTGAGAGTTGTTGAATATGCTTTTTCTGTTTAAAAGTCTACTGTTTTGAAAGAAATTTTTTGTAAATATAGTCAAGTACCGGTAGAGTGGGGCTACTGTCTAAGTGGCTGTTTGTGAGATGGGCATTAACGCTTATTTGGTTGTGATATCTTCTGTGCCTTAGATTGCTGTATTACGGGAGTACAGCAGTGTGGATATAGCTCTGATTTCAGATTACTGTTTGCTGGTTACTTTGCGCTTGCCTACCACACCGGTGTTTGATTTCTTTCATATGCAATATCAGGGCAGCAGCATGCTAAGATGCCCTAATTTGTGACTGCAGTCTGATGTGATTTGGTTAGGCATGCACAATTTACAAGGTAATTTGCATTCAGCACAGAGTTGTTAGTTTATGCAATTGCATAAAGAATGTTAAAGTTGCAATTTCATCCCATGATTTACATGGTAATTGGCGTTTAGCACGGAGTTGTTAGTACAGAGGTCTTAGTACAGAGGTGTTAGTCAGTAAAGAGTTGTAAGTCATCAGAGCATTGCCAGTCAGTGGAGAGTCAATTGATACACTACAAAGCATCACATATGATGAATGAAACCTTTGGTGTTGACCCAAAGACTATCTTTTCCAGCTTACATACAAATTTGAAAAATGTTAGTGCAAAATGTGCATTGCAAATTCGAAAATCATTAATTGTTGGCATATCATCATTTTGTGAGTGAATTAAATCCATACATACTCATTGTCAATCAATGGTCAATCATGCCCAACTGATGAGAGCAAACATTCGGTGTACAATAAGTACAGAATAAATGTTTCTGAACATTAATATATAACAAGACACACACAATCAGCTCTGATGAACACGACACAGATGAAATGCATAAAATTGAGCCAGTTGTATGATTTTTTCTGGCATGAACACTGTATTCCATGATACAAACTCAATCTTGGCCACACAGAGCTGACTGTAAAAGTCCATCAAATGATGGAATGTTAACACAGTGATGCAGTACAGGGCAGCTCACACTCAAACTGCAGGGCAAGGGGGAACATTGAACAGAACACAATACCAGTTGTAAAGCACAATGCAACACAACTACTGGTATACAACTGGGTCAAAACAGTGTAACATACACACACTCACTAACAGCTGTATTAAAGCACAAAGCACCGCACACTACAAAATGGGGTAAAGCATACAGTAGCACTACACAATTCATACAACTTACTTGTCAGCGGTGCGAACTCGTCGAATGCAGAACACAATCAGTAACACTAGTAAGATAAGCAGCAATATTCCTGCTATCAGTATCAACACAATTATCCAGACTTCTAGAGTCTGAGGTTCTGTCACATAGTCACTCCTTTCAATCACTTCATAATCAAAGTTCATAACACTCTCTATCTCTTCTTCATAGGATCTCAGCATATCTTCTAGTTGTCTCTTCGTCAGAGCATATTCACCATCTCTCTCTGGGTGTTCTATCATGACATCCATCACTACCCCTTCATCAACATCTACAAGGTCAAGGAACTTAACATGTTCTGACCTAGAATGAGAAAATTTAAGAACACACTTTTTTTGTTATCATTGTTCATATTTAGCTGGTGTAATATTTTTTATCTCTTTCATTAAACTGATCACCATTCACTGGATTTCAGTTTTCCAAAGAAATAATTAATGTTAAATGTAGATAATTTTTTAAAGAAAAAAAGATTTCTACATGTGCTTGGCTCAAGACTAAGTTAGTGATATGAGTGTGTATGCTTGCATTTGCACCCATGAAAAAATGGTTGGACAATAGAGTTATGTTTGTTCTAGAAACACATACAATCACTACTGCTTTGATTTCTATTTTTTAATTCAGGTACTTGCTAATGATATATGAAGTATGAACTGTAGTTATGAATATTCAAATCACTGGAGACTGTCCAGAAACGTGAAAGAGCTTGGCAGTATCTGGTGACACACAGAGATCTTCCAACAAATCCTGTAATTATGCACAGGGTCAGAAAACTAGTATTGCTAAGCATAGTCACTGTGTATAGTGGAGCCATAATGTTGCGACTTTTTTCATGAATGATTTTGTGTCTTACCCAAAATTAACAGTATCATCAACAAGACAATTGGCTGGATCCTTAGCACACCAATCATTCAAGGCCTTGGCAATTTCAGTTGCAAACTCATCCTTCACTGTACCTTCGTTAAACTGTAGATTTTAAGAAACAAAACATACACTGATTAAAAACCTTTTTATCATCACATCTTGATTCAAAACCTCTTTATCATCACATCTTGAACCGCCGAAGTCTGTTTTCTTTGTTGTTTTGAATGGTTATATTTAGTTAAAAAAGCTACAAAATGCTACAATTTGAATTCACTTTGCCCAGTGTTTCTCACAATGTGGCCATTGTGCTTTGTATACATTTCCAGTTGAACCTTACAGAATTAACAGACTCTGAGGAAATATGCCACATATCATGTGTATATGATCTAAGAAATTCATCAGCTGGAATTATGTTATCGGCAGGAACATACATGCAAATCTTGAAACGTATTCATCTTAATGTGATTGTTACACATCTTTCTTAACAAGCCTAATCATATACAGTATTTCTACTTAATGTTGACTAATTCAAAAATATTTAACAAAGGCAGTTTATTAAACTTTAATATTCAGCATGAAATGTAAGAGGATGACACATTATAGTAATACAGTTCAAAGCCAGTTAGGATATGACATACCCATGTGCTGTTTCCATCATATATGATGATGGTTGCAGTAAATGTCTCATCTGGTGGCAGAGTTGGTGCTGGTTTGGTGGTTGTTCCTTTGGTGACTGATGTCATGGAATCAGGGGTAGTTGGCCTCACTGGTGGAGGCAGAGTGGGGCATATTGGTTCAGCTGAATACAAAAACAAGCAAAAAAAAAAGAAATTTGAGCTTAGTGTGGCACACAAAGAGCAATGACCTCCAGAACCAAAGATTTCTGACAAATATCCAAATGGGAATTTGATTTCTGCTCATGAAAAATTGTCCAGTGTGAAAAATGTCTGTGTCCACTGAGTAAATTTTGAGACTTGCAGGCATCCTTAACTGGTGCAATTGAGTCAATATGCAAATGAGCTGATGGTCATCAAAGTTGTCCAAATTAAGATACGGTAAATGTTGGATTTCATTGACACTTTAAACTTGATATTACAAGTGGTGATACTGTACCAGCATAGCCCAATGAAACTTTTGATCCACAGGTGATGACAAAGATATGCTAACTTCGTTTTTTGACCCATAGCACTTGTATGAACTTTTTGACAGAGACCTACCAATATTTGTCTGTGTTTCAGTGCTAAATTCAATCTATGATTAAAATTACATTATGTTTGTATTCTGACTTGCAAAGCTGTAAGATTATGAATTCCATGATGCCAGAAACACTGGGGAATGTTTGATTATTGACTGGAACAGCTTTGTGCCAATATCAGTACATGTATGTCACTATAGCTAATTTCATCATGGGATCTGAGTTAAATGACTTTAAAAAATGCGCATTTGTATAGTGCATTAAACACATGTAACTGACAACATGGCAGATGGCATCCAAGAAAATCAACCAAAGCATACATGTTTGTCACTTGTGTCTATCAATTTAATTTGTGCACTTATTATCTAATTTGTAGTTGAAGTGTATGATGTATGTTGTCACAAGAAAATTAAACTGAGACAATTTAAACATACATCCATCAGTGGTTGAGGCATAATTGAGTTTGAGACAAGAGAATATTGGCCAATGGTTGTGTAAACTTACGCCTATCAGTGGTTGATGTATAGGTGATGTTGAAACCAGTTGCTGTTATTGACTCGTCACTGAAGAATCTCAACCACATGGTGGAATCAAAGCTAGTTACTGGGTCAGGAATAACATCACCAGTAAAAGTACTAATGATGTTCTCATCAACTTGATCTCCAGATCCTGTTATCAAATAGTCCTCTCTGTTCAAGGGCAAAAACAAATGCATTTTTCAAAACAATTAGTTGTTATTACTGTATTATGTCATTGTATTATTTTAGACCTCTTAATCTATTAGGAATTTATTTTCAACTGCAGGTATCAGACCTGGAAGCTTAATGGAGACTACAATACACAATGAACTGCGCGGTCTTTGCACTGAAATTTTAAACCATTCATTGGTGCAAAGGACAAGTTCAGAACTGGACAAAGCACTTTTATACTACAAACATCTAGAAAATTGGTGTGTGAATAACCATAAATTTTCATTATCCATATTGTTTCAACTTTCCTATCTTGTTGAGTTGTAAACCATCTATCTTCCCCATGATATAAAATAACAAATGTGAATTGTATTAGTATTATTATTGCTTATATCTTTATAGACATTTCAAATTCGTTGCAGCAATTTTGTCAGAAATATATTCACACAACAGCAGCTGACAGGGCATATTGAGATCATACATCTGACATAACAGGATCACAACTTCAATAGATTAAATGAGAACACTTACCTATACTCAAGATCAAAGTAATGGAATGTGACTCTAACTCTGTGATCCTCATAGCCATCAGGAAGCCTGATAACCCACACACAGTCCATGTTATCGGGATATTCATTAGGATGGTTAGGAGACAAGATGACACCTTCTGGGTCAGTCAGGTTCATTTTACCACAGAACTCTTCTGCAAACAAGTGTGAAAGAAGAGAACTCTATCAGATCCCTATCATATATATAGGCAGCTTTTTAACTGTTGTACAGTGAAAAGCAAATATTGGATATTCACAAGTTTTGATGTTATCAACTAATATGATGTGAACACGTTACCTTGGGCAACTAGAGTGTCATACACCAGTTGGAAACCATCATCTATGATGCTATCATCTGTTGTAAGTTCCAACCACATGGCGAAGTCATCACTCCTGAAAACCAAGTCGTCATCCTGTGCTCTGACATCCCTCTTCTGTATTGCACCACCACCTGTCAGTCTTCCACTCAGTCTTGCTATTGTGCGGCTACCTCGGACTGAGCCTGACCCAAATGTCAGGAAGTCAAAGTTCTCCTCTGTACTGAAGTCTAAGATGGTGATGCGCACAAGAAGGCCCTTGCTGACAGTGATGGTCCACAGGATGTTCTGCAGTAATGCGGGATAAAAAACCCACAGATTATTTGATATGTTTAGATTGACATTATGCCTGATAGTGAGGTCGATATGAATTTCAATAATATTAATATTTGACTTTATATTCAGACAAACAGGAAAACATGGTTGTATATAAGAAAAAGCCTTCAACACTGAAACCCTTGGCTTTAAAATGATCACTGGTTGCAAACATACCAAATTATTGTCATAGGGAGCAGGCCAATTTGGAGATGTGATTCTACCAGTTTCATCTGTCAGTTCATGTTCTTCAGGTGGTGGAGGTGAAACAGGTGGAGCTGTGTAGAAAATATGGTAACAGGCAAACTCAGTGGCAATAACAGAAGGAACACCAAATATCATATGCAAACTGTATGTCAACTACAGTATATCTCACTATACCGGTATTTGATGAAGTTTTTAGGAGGTGGTGAAGATCAACCTAAAAGCACTAGCTGTCTTGTGATACTTATCACTAACAAGAATGAAAGCACTTTAAAAAGTACATGTAATTAATAATTCTTAAAGCTATCTGAGAGAATTTTTAACTTTGGCAGAAAAAATCCGAACTAATTTCGGAATTCCGAAGTCTGAATAATAATACCACTCTTACTTGAATCCATATCATGTCATGAGTGTGTTGGCAGGAGGCCGGTTTACAAATATAACCAAGATTTAAATTTGCAATCCTAGAATTCGTGTCAAACCATTCCAAAAGTATGTGATCAGTGTAAAATTCAGCTGAATTTTCTGGGGATCACATTAATCTGTCAAAAAATCAGCTGATTTTTTCAGCTGTTTCCACAGATGAGAAATTTTGGTGAATATTTCTTTGTTAACAGAATAATTGCCTGGATTTTTAGATATTATCTAAATAATTAGCTGTATGTCTTATGTTTAGACTAAAGTTTAGCGAATTTTTTTGAAACTATTAAAAATTTCCATGCAGCTGAAAATTTCAGCTGATTTTCAAAAATTCAACTGATTTTTTTACTGAACAATGTGTTCTTCTGAAAATTCAGCTTAATTTTTTACTGAACAATATGTTCAGCCAAATATCGGCTAAATTTTTTACTGAACAACATGTTCATCCAAAAATTCAACTGAATTTTTTTACTGAACAACGTGTTCATCCAAAAACTCAGCTGAATTTTTTTAGCGCATATGAATTTTAAAAAGGCATTTTTGGTTATGAAATATCTTATTTTGATAGTTGTGGTACAATTATTTTCAGTATTATAGTAACATTAATATCTGGTAAGAAAATTTGAGATTAAAAGGAAATTCTGAAATTTGATCCAATTTTCTGAAATTATTTAGGATTGCATTTATGGCAGAAAAGTCTCTTCTTCATCATGCCTTACACTATCACAGGCCTCTTTTTGTTGAACGTAAACAGGCCAATTCTCACTTCCCCTCCTCTGAAGATGCCTTGGCTACTGCAGCTGTTCATCTCTGTACGTGCTTTATGATTGTTCCTGCCCATCTCGAGAATAAAGCCCTAATTGGTCACAAAACTGTGATTTCCGTGTCTAACACAATACTGTGCTGTATAGAGTAGACACAAACTATTTACAAACCTGTGTCGGTAGAATTGTGAGCGATGATAAAATGAGCAACTTTAGTTGAAATTCTACTGCTTTCAAAGACTATCCATGCTTCATTGGATGGAGATATAACCTCATCCGGTATCTTGTAAACAGATCGTTCCAGGTCACCTTTAACACCTGACATCTGCTCCATGGTGCTTGCCTCGGTCACATTAGGCCCATGTCCTATGTAAACCCAGTCAAACCCAGCTTGTATGTCAAACTCAATGATGTGCATGTGGACATACTTCTCTGCAGGATAGATTATTTTCCATTCACAGTAGGAGCCATCTGGGTATGGGCAGCTGATGATTGGAGCGCCATCATCTTCCAAGGTTCCACCGCATGGAGTACAGGGCGTTGAACTCGGTCGAGATGGAGTGGGTTGTACAGTGGTAGTCGGAGGTGCAGGTGTAACATGAACTGAAACAGTAATCAAGTAAATTGTCATAATGAAAATAAACTGCTTTACAAGAAACATGACTTCATCTAACTTTCAAACATTCATAAACTTTCATCACATACCGGTATATCTTGTCTCTCTCCTTTCTCCTATGCATTATCTTAGATTCTTGTCACTTCAAGTAAATTTGCTTTCCTTGAAATTCATGAACTTTAAGAAACTCATTGCAACCATTTTCGCTTACTATTAATTTCTATCTCTGTTTTCATCAAATATTCCTCTAGTTTTATCTATCATGTTAGGCTTCTTTCCTCCTCATTGACGTGTACACTGCGGATTTATAATATTCTTCTACCTCATGACTGTTCCCTCTTAAAGTGCTTAAGATACCCCACAAAAATGGAATAATAGCAGCATTTTGTTGTAAGTGTTGGGCTTGTCATTGACAAGAGCATACAGGTCCAATCCTCATGACTTTTATGTGAGTATTGACTTAATAGCACATCCTTATAGTGACTAGCTGAACATTGAGTGGCTGGATTAACTATTGGGTGTTTTTGCTAAAGAATGGGTCAATACTTGAAGTAAGTAAATAGTTTAGGAACCCCTGTACCATTTCTTTCTTCCCCTATTAGGATTGTATTGATATGATAGAAGGAATCTCAATAACACAACTAGGGGAACTCCGTAAAGTTTACCGGGTACCTGCAGATTTTGTGAAAACACTGCTATTGTATATCCCTGACTAGCAAATTCTAAACTATTCATATAGCCCTACCATCCATGGTGATTCAAATTACTGAACAGTGATCAGATCACTTTGCCTCACTTACCTTCTTCATAGAGGAGGAACCAGCCCTGATAGTTGACAGAATAATCTGTAGTGAATCTCAACCAGACTATATTGTCCTCGCTGATGATAATTGGTGGCAGCTCACTTCCACTGAATCTCTGAAAGTTTGAAACAAATTCATCAGATTTCAACCTGCATGATATGACCATTTATTTAAAATCAAACATAGTAGAACGCATTTCCCTTCAATATTGAAAAAAAGAAATGACTAAAATATCTTTGAATACACTGTTGATGATTTTGAAAAATGGAGCTTGACATGTTGAAATATTAAGATGTATGTAATCTTTATAGACAACATGTAAATTATAATTTGAAACTAAGTTTTTTTATCCCTCAAAATTTTCAAAGCTGGCAAAGCATTCAAGCCAACTATTACCAATTTTCATAATTCTTATTCTCCTTGATCTGTGATTCATATTGTGAAGCTGATGTTTTGACACTCACATGCTCTTCATTCTCACTGGGATCATCTCCTTCACCAATGTACAACCAATCATAGCCTCCTTCTGTCTCAAAGTTGAGGAATTCTATTTGCACACTGCGGCTTGTGTTGACTTCAATGATCCAGGTGCAGTCAATGTGATTGGGATAGTTATTTGGGAAGTTGGGTGAAGCTATGAAACCACTGGGTTCTGTCAGGTATTCTCCGTCACACACTGCATCTGTAAGTTGATTCACATAATTTAGATTGAGAGTGCACTTCCATGGCATAACAGCACAGTTCTGGCCTTAATTGTAATTTTATAAGTACAATACAATACATCATTTAGAGTCTTTAGTACTGCAAGTTTCCAGACGAACAACAACATAACTGTAACATGTTTGTGCAAAGACATTGTTTACAAAGTCTCCTATCAGAAGAATTCAGGCACCCTGTTTCTATTTATTAGGAAAAACATAATCTTCCTATCAACAAAGAGAAATCAATCTTTCATTCATTGAAAGCCTCAATACTTAGGATCGAGGACAATTAAATGCTAAGCATTTATCCACTTGACACATATATTATTACCTGAAACATATCTGTAACCCTAGCCCTACCTATGTCTGTGTGGTACATGTCAAAAGTTTCACAGTCTTCACCACACAAACGAATGAGGTTAACTGATGGTTTCCTAGGAGGGTTACCCCCTGACATATACCTGCCAGATACTTACCTTAGCCCCAGCCCTGAATGGTAGGTGAGTCAAGTTGGGAAATATTCAGGGGGTGACTATCCTAATACTAATATGTGAGGTTTCTATCTTGCTGAATACATGTCAATTCACTCTTTACAATCACTTATCCAGACCCCCTAACTTGGGTACAAATACAATTTTCAGTTTCCTGATTTTCGATTAAAGTGGGACAGTGGTGTTGCATTGATGGTACAAGGATTATTGAGTGTTGATGAATATTGCTCACCTTCTGAAAATTCAATTGAGAAACCTTGTTGAGTGACCGATCCATCAGATATGAACGTTATCCACACTTTATTGGCACCAGTTGAGAATTGATGAGTTGGGTAGAGTCCTGACATATGCTTTATCATTGTACTCCGATCAGTGGAGTCCGTACCATGACCTATGTCAACCCAGTCATACAGTTCCTCAGTGATGAAGGACCTCACATTGGTCAGGATGGTGCGTGTTGACTCGGCCTCAATGATCCATTCGCAGAACTCATTGTTGTCATACTGGGCTGGGTAGTTTGGCGAGAAAATGCCAACATGTCCACCTGGTGGAATTCTGAATGTTCCACCACAATCTGAAGGAGACAGTAGATTTAAATATGGTCAGAGACTCATTACCATGTACCAGTACATGGGACATTCAATACTGACGGGCTGATGCATCCAATCAAATTCTGGCGGAAAATCTTATTTGCAAAACAAAGTTGGTGTTCTTAATTCCAACTATTTCTTCTGCTCAGTGATGGCCCAGTAGGGTAAAAGTAACATTCAAACAGTTCATGTGAGCCAGATGAGTTAATTTTGTAAACCTTACGACAAAACTTACCTAAGCTCTTCAGCTCTTGGAATGTGATGTTGAAACCTCTCCTTGTACCAGAGTAGTCCGCTGTGAAAGTCATCCACATTTTGTTGGAGTTGGCATCGAATGGAAGAAGGTCAACTGATCCACTCAGATACTTGAAAACTGATTTCGTGTTGGTGGAATTGTGTCCAGTGCCCATGGTTACCCAGTCAAATCCCACCTCAGTCTCAAAATCGACGATTGTGATCAGGATACGCCTGCCCTCTGGAGCAGAGATGCTCCACAGACAGTTTAGATCGTTGTCATAGTGAGACGGGTAGTTTGGTGACCACACTGATACTGGTACATCATAAACTTCCACATCTCCACCACATGTAGTTGGCGCCACAGTTGTTCCAATCTCTGGTTTTTCTGATGGATCTTCATCAGCTGCAATGATAGAAGACAAAATCTTTTGACCATTGAGGCATAGTTTAAAAATCATATTATTCACTTCATTTATTAGATATTAATCATTTACTATGCACAATTAGGGGTTATTACACGAAGTTTGGGCGATACCACGTCGTATTCGAGTGATGTGTCTGTATTTTGATGAGTTGCGCAGCAACGAGTCAAAATACGGACACATCACGAGAATACGACGCGGTATCGCCCTAACTTCGTGTAATAACCCCTTTATCATACATGCATGCTTTGGTTATGACTGTTTTCCTACAGATGCTCCGAAATTAGCGACGAAATCAACTTGAAATCGACCTTGCTTCCTCCAGGCTGTACTTAAAAAAAGTTGGTTGCTAAGGAGTGATGACAACCGTATCACTTCTTGATATTATTCCGCTATTGGGCCATTCCACTTCAAAGGAGGGTTTATGGAGCACTTTTAAAGCAAACAATTTAAATATTACGATGTCGACACAGATTTTCACAATTTGAAGAAGATTTATTTTTAGTTTAAAATGACGGTGGATGTAAACACAGGCGGGAGGGGATTGTAAAATGGGTGTTTTTGGTGTTTTGATACGTAGCCTCATCCCTGCGTGAAAGTTATGAGGCCGCCAAAATCGGGTCAAAATACTCGCGCCACGCTCAAACTCTATCGAGTATGAACAGCTGAGAGCACAGAGCAAGCAGCTCTGCGACATCTATGAATGCACATACAGTGGATATAATACCCGTACCAGTCAGTTTATCTCGAAGAATTATACATGTTCCCAGACGTCAAATATGCCGAATTTACAACCTCAGTAAGCGGATTAGTGAAAACATGAAGTGAGTACACTGTAAGCTGTAGTGTCGTAACTTGTTCGTGATTTTGTTGCTGTACGAATAAAACATTTCAAAGGTATTTCCGCCGTCTGTTCGTATATTTTCGTTCCTGGCTTGCCTAAATAGAACTAAACTTCCTTTAACAACCTAAGCGAAAGTTTGACTTTCCCTAGATGGTACATTGTTATCTGAAACCCGCACCGCATCGGTGCCACCAGACACGATCATGACCTGTGCAATGACAGGTACAAATCGGAAATATCATGTGCACCTTCAACCTTGTCTGTCGCGATTATTTTCAGTGCGGTTGGATTTTCGTGGCTCATTTACGACTGTAAACGATGTAATTCACCGCCCAGATACTTTAAGCTCATCAACAGGAAACTTGTCGTAAAGCGATTCTATCATGATGCTCTGTCAACCGATATCTTTACGTGTAATGATACATCCATGGTGTAATCTTCAGCAGCGTAGACAACACGAAAACACTGCACCGTGCACTGCCACGGGACCGGCCGTGAATTGACAGGTGTCGGCAAATTATACAAATTTTCAATACGTTTGTTTGTATGTTTTTGGTACAACTGTACTTGTGCCTAAGTGCAATGCCCATGAAGTGACTGCAAACAACAGAATTTTGACCATAATCATAATGACGTTTCGGATTGTCATTTGTCTTATTCGCTCAGCTGTTTTATAAGTATATAATTCGTATTTTCACTAGTTAAAATATGGGCTCATATCAGTACCGTCTGAACAATAGAAGAATGGCAATACAGGCATAGCATGTATGATGATGGACCATATAGTACCATGGTACACTCTTCAATAACATCAACATAAATTTTGTTACAAATCTTCAAGCAACAAACTACACACAAATTCGTTAACTGACAGAATGTTTGCCATCATGCTCATCTATGGAGATCGAATACTTTTTTGTACATCGCCATGGATTTTTCTACAATATCGGTAACATTTGTAGCTTCCATTTGTGAATGTTTCCCTGTTAGATAAAAGTGGATATCACAAACACTAACTCAAAAAGTATGTGGACAGGTTCTGGAACCGTATATCTTGTTTTCTACTTACGTGGTTCTACAAGATCAAATTCAAGGAGAAATCCTGGAGCTGTGACTGAGCCATCACTGCTAAATACCAGCCATAGATATTCAGACTCAGATAGATGTGTACGGTACTCCACCACTCCTGACAGCCTTGAAATTCTGGTGTCTACATCTTCAGGATTGTCACCATTGCCTGTAAAGACATATCAGATGTTGATGAAACTTAACAAACTGATTGCAAACTTATAATATTTATTTTAAAACATGCAGATTATTGAAATATTTAAAGAACATCAAGGTTGAATTCCAGGACTGTGATTGTCAGTTAAACTTTTGGACAGAGGAAGGCAACACTCATTTGTTAAGTAGAACATAGTGAAGTTTCTGTAATTTGGATGGATAGCAAGATGAAAATTACAACAAAAATAGGCCAGAAATAACAGTACAGCAGATACTTTATGAAAAAAGAATATATATCAACCTAACATACATTGAAACTGTGTGGAGTGACATCATCATATCATCACCAGAAATATTCTTATTTTTATTTTTACCAGACAGAAATGAATGACATGGCTTTTTTCACGATAACTACTGACACTGAAAGTTCAAAACTAACTCATTAACATTAACTGACAGCAAGAAAGTATTTCCTACCACCTCATAAAAATGGATATGATTTAAGCATGTCAATTATTCACTTGAATTTTATTAAAGGCACGCTAGTTACTACATACCTAAATCCAGGAAATCATATCCATATTCCGTATTGAATTCCCAGATGGTTGCCCTAAGTCTCATTCCATTGTATGCTCTTACAATCCATTCACAGTATTCATTGTTGGCATAGTGGCCCGGGTATCCTGGTGAAACGATCTCCAAACTGGTGCCATTTTTCACAGTGAAGTCACCGCCACATGGCTTAGGAACAGGTACTGTTGGTTCTTCATCTTTAGCTGATGACACAAACAATACATATTAGACTTGAGTAAGTAACATACGCCAAATTACCATGTATCATGTGAAAGACTGATCATAGCCTAGTTACTACAGGACCATTTGGAATATCCCAATGGGAAAAACCTATAATGTTTTTAAAGTTGATGGACTACCACATCAAAAGGAAGAAGAATTGCAAAAAACTCAACTACAGTATGTTAACTATCTATCAAATAAACATGTCTCAAAACTCAAAATATTTCAGGAATTTAAATATGCTTTTTGTACTCTGCACATCTCTTGTAAATAGATGAAAATTAACAAAACAGTAGCAGTTAGTGGACTATGCTTTCATGTACTTATCAAAGAGTCCTATTTAAAAAAAAATTTCACTTATATGTTATACACTTGGGAAGGTTGTGCATTGTGGGTAGTGCATCTGCTTTAGTAAGCACCTTTTGTTTGGCTGTGGCAATGTCCAAAAGGGAAAAACATCTACATGTACCGGTACATGAATGCAGCTGCTGATATATAGCATAATAAAACAAACAAAAAAAACATATACTGCACTAAAAAAAATATAAAACACAACATACTTTCTAGGGTGGTTACAACAGTAGTAATGCCTGGTTCCACTGTGCCTCTGAAAGTAACTGATGTCACCTTGATAGCATATGAGGTGTTGGACAGGAGGTTTGTCATTTGATATTCTGTGTTCATAGCGCCCTCAAGGTAATCTGTCTGGCTGGTCCACGGCTCATCTACAATGCCATACGAGATGTTGTAACCGAGGATGTCGCAGGCATAGATGGGAGCTTCCCATGATGCAGAGATTGCAAACGGTGACAAGGCAACACCAGAGAGATCCGTTGGATTCAGGTCTTCCAATTCAAATTCTGTTTGGAAATATGATGGTAAAATATGAATCAACAAATCTGTACGGCAAATATCAAAACAGGTTTTGATCAACAGAGAAATATACCAGTATGAGTCAAAGCAGTTGCAACAGTGCACTACCATGACTAGGTAACTCACTGTCAGTGTAAGTTTTGTTTTGGAATGTTATTCCTCTTTACACTGACTGACCATGTGGTATAAAACTCTGAATTATCAGCTAACTAATAAAATCGACTTATCAGCTGCAAAATGAATGTGCTATATACCGGTACACTTTGAAATTAATCACATCAACAATAAGATAGTCACCGAGTATGTTATGATAGTATAATGTGCATGGTCCACACAGGGCTAAAAAGCACACTATCCCATTGGATCATGGAAATTGCTAATATAATGGTCCTGCTAAAAGATTTACTCTGTCAGCGCAAGTATGATCAGTGCTACACAATTTGGTTTCGATGGCAGCAGTAAGAAACCTTGCTAATATTCGGAAGGTCACCATTATTTGTCAATGTTTCATCCAAAATTAAGTGATCAAAAATGACTATCCCATTGGAGTACCTTTCAACCAATTTCACTGGTCCTACTTTGAATTTACCAGACCCTGATAGTGAGCCAGCAGTTTAGTCAAACTCCCCTTTATAACAGACTGTGTTACCTTTGACGTTGAGTTCACAAACATAACTGTGAAGTGTATCACAGTGATATCCAGTCCAGTTGCCATTGGATGCTGCACAGGTCTCATCCCCTACGTCATTGGGGTTCCTAGGTACGGTGCCCTGCCACTGCTCTCTCTGCCAGCGAGTCATTGAAGAACAGTCAACCCACTGCCAATCACGATCCCATTCCATGTACGACAGACCTTCATGAAAATGTGAAATAGATCTATAAACTGCCTGTCACAGATAAAGACTATTAATCAGTATTATGAACTGTTACAACTCTTTCTCTCTCCTCTGTCTGCCTATCTGTCTGCCTGTTTGTCTCTGTATCTGTCTGAAATATATACTGCCTGTCATAGATAAAGACTGTCAATCAGTATTATGTACTGTTACAACTCTTTCTCATCTGTCTGCCTATCTGTCAGCCTGTTTGTCTGTTTGTCTGTCTCTGATGTATATAATGCCTGTCATACTTAAAGACTATCAATCAATATTATTTACTTCTACAACTGTCACTCTCCTCTGTTTGCCTATCTGTCTATCTGTCTGCTGTCTGTAATTGTCTCACAACTGACATTGTACGAGCAGAAGTACGGCCTCGTACTTTCAAAGAACGAGTGACGTAATGTACCCATACTTTCAAAATACGAGTGACGTACAATGCTGGTATATCACACACAGCAAGATTTTGGCAGATCGTCCATGTAGCCGACACGAACACGAAGTGTCTGTTACCGGCTACCAAACCTATGAAAAATAGTAAAGAATGAGCTACAAAATCACTATCAGTTTTAAGTTGCAGGTAGAATAAATCTGTGCCTTTGTAAAAAATACTATAAAAATAGTAGAAAGTGAAGAACCAGCTGAAAGTTAGTTGAGGAGACCTTAACCGCATATCATTTGCATCTCATTGTCGGCTACTTGGACTGTGTGCCAAGATTTTGACGTTAAAGGCCGTAAAATTCAAAATTGAAGCTGTGGTTTGTATTAGCAACTATTTTTAGACCCCCTTAAATCTTGAACTCCAAAATCCATTGCGGCTTCTATACGCACATTTGTCTGGACTCAACTACATCACGTTGAAAATTGCCAGCAAGGAGACTATTATTATGCAAATGACCACAGCTGTATTTCTCCGCAGTAGGAAGACTTAGTTATACATTTTCTCAGTCATTCTCCTCTTTCTTTCGAATAAAGATAATTCATTGCACTTCCAAGCCTTAAATAATTGTACACGCCGCTGTCCCACACAAGCGCTGTGCTGTCAACTCCAAGCTATGTTTCACACGCTGCATGCCTGCCAGCTAATTTATGCAACCTTCAGCAATAACCTCAGGAACAGCTGTGCGGGCCTGCTTGCTCATGTTCCGTCGAAAGATATTTTAGAAATATGGAGACATGGCAACATCACATTTTTATTTTAATATTTTACAAAGATGCATTGATTTTGTCGAAATTCTGAAAAAAATATAGGAAGATTTTATCGCGAACACATTTTTACTTGGGGTCAACATGGGGTCGCATCCATGTTGCCTCAAAACTTATTTCTGTCTGCACTCAAAACTCAAAAGTGTCGGATATGAACCTTAAAAATCTAAGTCATTTGTCAAACTTCGGCGAAATTTAAGCCTATAGACAAGATTTCATCTAGGTAAGGTAAATTACTGAAATTTGATCGACAAATAATCCTGAGCTTGAACGTGACAGCTCGCCTGGCTGGGTTTATGAGATTGTTTTCAAGCGACGGCGGTAGACCGAAAGGGGCTCTGGATATGAACCTACCGCCGGTGAAGCTGCAACAACTGTAGCGTTGTTTTTTTTTGAAATTTTTTTACATTAAACTTGCCATATTCCTTCAAATTACAATCAGATTTTTTCGATCACACAGCCACGTATTTTGTTATGTCACTCGCAAAAGTGTACGCTGAACACAGGCAGACTATAGAGAAATACTGACATTACGTCACTTGTTTGGTGAAAGTGCGGCACATTACGTCACTCGTAATTTGCTCATACGAGCTCGTACGTCTGCTCGTACTTCGTCCGTTTTGAGACGATTAGATAAATGGCCTGTCTGTCTCTCTGTCTCTGTCTGTCTGTCTCTTTTGTACGCATAATTTCATGTAACTTATTCAGGCCGTAACAAGGAACAGTAAGGAACAGAACACCATCTCACCAATCCAGAAAGTAGAGCCAAGCATTTTGCTTCTCAAGAAGTCCAACTCTGCTTCATCATTGACAATGACGAGATCACCGTTGAGGTCAGTCATACATTCACGTCTTGCGTCATCCCAACTAGAACCCTCTTCTACGAATCTGTAACATTTGCCACCAGTTCCAGCTTCATAGTCCTCAGGGCCTTGGATTACAAAAAAAGGGAAGCTTGTCACGCTACAGTATCTTTTCATTATCTGTTGTCAGTGCAATTTTATAGCCGTCATTCTCTACATTTAGCCATGCACTAACTGAGCAAGTAATTTCAATGTTTTCAGGTTCAAAAGCAGAGCATAACCTGGGAGAGTTTACTGGAATTAATACAAAAAATGTAAAGATCAGAACGATGCAGAATAATGCAGTGAGATGCACGCTATTAGGCTCCATCTCAAAGGAATCGGACATAAGAGCTCTTAATTCATTCAGCCATTGGTTTGAAAAAACATCAGGGTCACTGGTCATAGAAAAGATATGTCATTAGTTAGAAAAGGAAAAAAGAAGAACACAGAAATGTGAACAGCGATGTGATATCTACTGTAATAAATGACTCAAATGTTATCAAAATTCTTTTTTATAAGAGTAAAATAAACATTTGTAACATCTGGTGATTTAAAGTTGATGAAATATTCAGAATTCATGGAATATGTACTTACAGTCTGATGTGAAGTGTATGATGAATCCAGCACGGGCGATTGACCAATCTGTTTCCAGTCTGAGCATCAACTCATTACCTTCAGTGACATATTCTGTGCCATTACCAATCATACCAGTCAACTCCTGTAAATAGAAGTCAAAGTCAAAGTGTTGCTTTGAGACTGTTCTAAATCTGAACCTTCCTATACCAATATTGGAAGGTATTTAAAGGTATACTGTCAAATGTTCCAATTTTGCCACAGTTACCATGGAAAGAGAAAATCTAACCAATCACAGATTTTACGCGGGTGGGCACTTTTTAAAAACAGCGCCCTCACAAGGGCATTTTGAATACCATGGAACGCCCCTTTGACCATATATGGGCATATTTAGATTTCAGGTGACTGTATACCTTTAATGTGTTGTTATCAATGTAATTTAACATTATCTGATATCTCAGCCTTTGGAAATTTTCTGCAAGGAACACAATGAATAATGGCATTTTTAAGAGTGTGTTCAAACAAAAAGAGGAAAAGCAGCTCTAAACAAAGTTTCCCAAATATGACAAAAAATTTCAAATCATGAAATGCTGGTTAAGGACAGTCACATATAACCCATTCTCTTAATGACTGACTTTTTTGACTGGGCTACTGACTTAAAATTCTTGCAGACATACTATCGTATTTCCAGATTCCGGATCATCACCATCCAGAGCAAGGAGTCTGTCATATCCCAATTCCAAGTCAAACATTTCAATGGTGATCCTGATCAGAGAGGCATCTTCTAATGCAATAAGCCATCTGCAGTCAGCATTGTGGGCATACGGGTTTGGGTAAAGTGGGGAAACGATCTGGCCGGGTGCGGTAGTGAATGTAGTGTCAGTGCAGCCATCTGTGGAAAGAAGATGTTGTCTTGTGGTGATATATTTATCTATATAAACAAGGTGAGTACACTCTGTTCCACTGGTTGCCATGGAAAGTGTTAAATTACACAATCAAATCACATCAGCACAAGATGTGAATTTTGTTATCAATGAGCTTGGTGATGTAGCTTTCACCACTACTTTGCAGGCTATTGAAAGGTAGGCATAACATAAGGCCCTTTGACAATGTTCAAATAGGTGACTACAGGGCCATTTGACAAAAGAATATAAAAACTGTTTCTGCAGCACAACAATTTTGAGCATGTACATAGTTCTTTTTTGTACATAGTCAGAATCTGCCTTTGCTTTCCCAGTCAAAAACAGGTTGTCCAGTAGTTTTGTCAAGTAAGATATAAAGTTAAAATGTGACACATATTCATGCATCTAACTCAGCACACTGAAGCAGTCTTCACAATCATAAGTATGACTTTCAGAAAGAACCAGTTTTCTCCCTTGTCTAGTACATCCTGATTTCATAACAGTCAGCAGTAATCACAGTGGTAAGTATTGCAGTACTGTACTCACCATCAAAGAATTCAATCTCAAAGCCTCTTCTGCGAATAGTGCTGTCTGTGGTGAGAGTGACCCAGACACTGTCACTTGTTGTGTAGTGAGCCTCCCTAGGGTCTTTTGAAAGTGATCCTGAGATGTGTAGAAGTCTGGTGGTCAGGTCTGCTGTGTAGCCGCCCGTGCCAATGTCAACCCAATCAAACCAGCGTTCTGGAAAGATAGAGAAATTGAAGGTTTAGTCTATGCTTAATGACAAAGCCACCGGATGCAATGAATTATTAGATAGGTATAAAGCGTCCTATTTGATGCTTATTTGTAATGCTTCATCGTTCAATATCATAATATGTTTGAGATATATATTTCAGAAAACTATTATCTTGTTTACTATCAAAATATTAGAAAGATCTAAATATCCAGCTCAGAGTGGTTCAAATCAGGCAATAATTGTACACTGAGAGAGAATCTACCTTGGTTAACTTTACAATATTTGACTTTTATGGTTTACTTTTCAAACTTAGCCTTCACTTTAAGTGCTATAACATTTTCCCATTAAAATTTTAGTGCTCTATCTTACCAATTGTTGTGATTTTTTTCTGTATTATTTTTTGATAATTTTTGACCATATTGACAATTTTTATTAAAGATTTGGGAAAATCTAAAAGAAATTGGCCAGGGTGAAGGCAACCAAAAATGATATTGGCACTCAAAGGATTAACATGGCATACACCGTTGATATGGGAAGAGGAACTATTGCTGCACAAAATCAAGGTTTCCAAAAACCCAATACACAAAGTAAACCTCGACAAATTTCCATACTGCCTCTTTCCTTAGCACACATAATCAATACTGAAATGCCTGTATAGCCAGAAAACCTTGAAAAGTTGTGGTAGATTACATGTATTTCATTCTGTCACTTTTGCTTTACCTGTACTGCAAAGAGTTCACTGGTGGATGAGAAGCATAGATGCTGAAATCTATATCACTGTGTGGAACATCTTACCTGTTTCAAAGTCGAGTATATTAAATCTGACTGGATTTCCACTTTGAGACCTGACGACCCACTGACAGAATTTCTCATTTTCATAGTAGGTATCAGGGTAGCCAGGAGATGTTACTTTGACACTTCCTCCAGCTGGTATAGTGGTTTCATAGTTGCACTCTGTTGGGACCCAAAAATGATAAGTTATATTATGGCTCACTACACATTTAACAAATAAAAATTAATACATTTATCTCTTTTAATAGCACATTATCTCTTTTAATAGAATGTTTCGAACATCTTATTTTATGCAAAAGTTCAATATTGGAACTTTGAACAGAAATCTTAAAAATTGCCCCTAAAATGGTTCCTGGGCATGACATTCAATCCCAATGTTTTGAAGTCCAGACACACTGTGGAGGTTTGATGTCATTCTGGCTGATACAATTTGAGTGAGTCATCAGGAAGCAGCATGCAAGAAAACATACTGCACCATGGTACACTAACTTGTTTTCAAATGCATCTACTCCCTAGCTCAGTCTGTATGAATAAAATTACTGTGTCATCAATCTACAAGATGAAAATTCAATGCACCATTGAATCCAAAGCCCTAATAAAATATTTTTACTAATTTCGCCTGATCCAAACATAATTACAGGATGAAACATTTTCAATTGTTATCGACATACACATGTTTGTGGATGGTTATTTCATTACATTGAATTATCTTTCTCAAGGTTGAGATCTTTCCGGCATAAAGTTTTATGTTTATGACGTTGGACTTGAATATGATCAACATACAGTTGTATATGTACGGGTACTGTGAATGTCATTGGTATAAGATATGCTTTTTTGCCAATTCAACTTCTCTCTGGACTCACACGTCACTGGTGAATGAAAACAGTATATACCAACATCATCACTGTTCCTCTTATGACAAAATTTACTTGTTTTCAGTTGCTGGGATGATTAGATATATTTCTTCAATGGATTTATTTCTTGATGTTACAGGATGATAACACGCACTGTCAATGCATCCCTTCAGCGAATATGATTAACCCAGGGCCCACACTTAATAACGTTACTAATTTCCATATTCCTAAGGAGTCGAGTTTCTTCATTAGAGTGGGGAGGCACCCTAAGAAAACCTGATTGTTTTCAAAATGAAGTTTGGATCCGGTGTTTTTCACCATACTTCTCAAATGCATAGCAACACTTATAATGATAACACACTACACTGTATACAATGAATGGTTTTAATTTGACTATGCTGTAAAAGATCACCGTACCATCTCTGACTTGGAGCTGTAGGAAAAATCCAGTGTCTGTGACTGAGTTATCAGTCACAAATTTGAACCAAATGCTTTCAGTCTCTGATGTGAACTCGATGGGATCCACTTCACCGGAGACCCGTCTGACTCGTGATCGCCTCACCATGGGGTCAAAACCATTGCCGTACTCCATGTAGTCATGTCTGAATTCAGTGCTGAAGTCGATGATCGATACAGAAATTCTCTTGCCGTAAGTGGTGTTGAAGAGCCACTCACAGATGAGGTCATCATCATAGTAGTATGGGTAGTTTGGTGACGTCATGTTATAGATATCATCTCCTGTGAGTTCAACTTGGCTGCCACAGATTTCTGGCGTTGGTGCCACAGTGGTTGTTGGCAAGGTTGTAGGGTCAGGCTTGGGTGGACTACTTTCAACTGTTGTGTGGAAAGTTTTCAAAAAAAGAAAAGAACATATGTACTTACAAGTGAATAATATTTACCAGTAATATCCATTTTAACTAAAATGTATGAATATGCAATGCTCCTGGAAACTCCCATGGAAAAGATACACAACCTGCACCTTCACCAATGCAATGTTATGAAGAGTGTCAATTACTATATTTTCAACACACATATGGCTTCACTTTGTTTCTTCATTAATTTCTGCTCAATAATACAAACCGTAAACTGTCATTCAAATACCCTGGGTAAGGTGGGTTGTCTTTGTACCAGTACATTCTCAAGCAGAATTTCAGACTACATCAATCATCAAATGGGCTATATCAAAACTTAGATGACATTACGTGTAAATGCACAATAAAATGTAGATTTAATTTTTCTCCAATACTGATAAACCTCCTTTGGAGTGGTACAGTCTGCGAATGAAGTCAGCCTATCTTGCAGTACCACATGGTTTCAAGTTTATCACAGTGACAAAGATGGAGATTTTATTAAATCCACTGACCATCATATTCTTCAATCACTACAAAGAATCCTCTGAAGACAAAGCTGTCATCCGTATAGAAAGTCATCCAAAGTGACGGTGAGTTCACAAGCAGCTGAGACGGAAGATAATCTCCTGACGAGTGTCTGAGGCGAGTTGACATGTCAGAGTTGTCCAGCCCGGAGCCAATGTCCAGCCAATCATGGTATCGTTCCGTCTGGAAGTCTCTGTAAGTGACGGCCATTGGTAGACCAGTCTCTGTGGTGACATTCCATTCACATCGGTGGTTGTTGTAGTATCCCAAGGGGTAGTTTTCTGACTGGAGATTGAGAAGGCCGCCCTCTTTCAGGATAATATGATAGCTGCAGTCCTTGGCTGGCAGCACACCTACATAGTTACATACAATACAAGGTAATTACAAAGTGATGCACAATAAAGGATATGAATACAAACCACTCTAGCATGCACATTACAGCTAACTTTTCTCCAGATCAGAAGTGCAGCAATCCATTGTCAGATAGTTCATCATTGTATACTCTGAATATACTGTACATGTACTTCATTGATAACTATGACAGGCAAAGATATCTCAATTTTTGAGAAGAAAATAGTATTTTGAGTATGACAAAGAATGATTGCATAAAGCCATATCATCATAAATCAAATAGTATGACCATACTTGTACTGAAAATAGATGTACCAATAAATTGTGGTACCATAGTTGACTATGTAGTCATTTCACATTCATAACAATTGTAATGAAACAGTGTAAATAGCACTTACGATCTACGTATTTGCTGTAGGTTAGATTAAAGCCTTGTTTAGCCACTGTGTTGTCTGTGGTGAATTTCAGCCATGTTTGCCCGCCATAAACGATGGTATCCTTTGGTAATTCAGAGCCAGTCAGGTCCTGATATAACAATGTTAGAACAGAGACTTGTCAATTTGGAAAAGAACAAACAGTCATTCTAGAATCACAGCATATGTGAACATTTCAGAGGGATAAAATTTACAAGTACAATACATTTTACACAAATCAAACTTTTTTTAATGGATGTTAATATCAATCTGTAATCATGTCTCGGATTGGTACAACTGTTTGCTACATTTTCTGCATAAATGTATTCGCTTATGCAAAGCATACTAATTAGCATTGTTTGAGTATTCGAATGAACTTGAATAAGTGATTATCAATGGAGGATATTCATTGGCTAGTTGTGAAAGTTCATTCAAATAATCTCATTACACAGACACTCTTAATATTTCCATGAAGGTCCTTACAAAAGTGTATCCCTCATTAGGAGTCAGTCCTTCACCAACATAGAGATGGTCAAATTCTTCTTCCAAGTCGAATACATGGAAGACTATCTCAATGGCATCAGCATCCGGAATGTCAATTGTCCAGGTACACAGAGTTCCATGAGGGTACATACTTGGGAAGATAGGGGACAATATGTTCCCGGGTTCTGCAGTGAAATGACCTCCACATGCAGGTACTGGACAGAAAAGAAAAATACAAGACTTAGTATAATTTGTCATGTTGTAATATTGAACTGTAATGAAACTGGTAATGTAAATACTGAATATGATTTTCAAATGATTATAGGTACATTTATACTTCATATTTTAACAATTGTTGGTCAAAGCTCTGTAGCCTTTTTGATTAGCACTAAGTTGGTCAAATCTTTCTTGACAAACTACTTTTTTGTGGAGCTAATAATTACTGAGCCTGCCATTACAGTAATGTGTTAGAGGTTCTGCATCAAAAAATACATGTTGACGTACATGTAGCATTGCAATAGGAATATTTTTGTGAAAGTTAAACGATGTGATCAGTAATGTCAAAATCACACATTAATGTACATTTACATAATGTCCACTTCATTGTTTTTTACACACTGTGCACATTCCAGTACATAAATAGGTATACAATGTAAATGAAAAATGTACCATATACATCACTCAAGAATAATCACATGAAACTTACCAACGACCAAGTCTATGCTAAATCCAGTGTCAGTGAGAGTATTGTCACTTGTGAAGAGTAACCAGATACTTTCTGAAGCTGTACTGTACGATCCTTCCACATCAGATCCCGTCAGTCTGTACATCAGTGATGACATATCGACCTCATCACTACCACTTCCAACTTCCAACCAGTCAAAGTTGGCTTCAAGACTGAAGCTGTTGATCGTCATGAGTATGGCAAATCCACTGGTCTCAATGGGTGCTTCCAGTGACACTGTCCACTTACAGTAGTCATCATTGTTGTACTGGTCTGGATGGTTTGGTGTCAGTATGGTCTCTGAAGCGCCCTCAACCAGAGGAAGGATGATATCACGACCGCATCTCTCATCTGAAAGCAGGTATTCAGCAAATATGAATTGCATGTGTAGGAGCAAAACAATTTAAATGTAACATAGAAACAATAATGGCCAGTTCATTTTTCTTGTCATTATTGGTCTACCTTCAAACATGAATTTTCTTTGAATACTGTTGCTAATTAAACATTTTGAATGCGATAAAAAATTACAAGGCAGCCAAATAGACAACAAACCTTTGTAACTTCACTAGTAATGTATGAACAAATAAAGAAGTCCATATAGCTAGTTGTTCACTGACTTGGCCAAAACAATGGCTGGTCTAGAACTTTTGGCCACCTGATTTGCATAAACCTTGGCAATGTAAGGGCATACCTGGCTCATCCATTTCACTGACAAGGAGATGGAATCCCTGGAAGGCGACTGAATAGTCTGAGGTAAATGTCATCCAAACCCTGCTACCTGATGAAAAGAACGGATCTGGAGAATGTTCCCCTGAGAGACGCAATGCACTGGTGGTCAAATCCCTGTGGTCAATTCCGTTGCCAATCTCAAGCCAGTCATGGCAGTATTCCGTGTAGAAGAATAAGAAAGTGACATTGACCCTGGCTCTAGATTCAGTGTTAATAAGCCAAAGACATTCTAGATCATTGTCGTATTGATCTGGATAGTTTGGTGATTTGATTTCTTCCACTCCTCCAGCAGATATTGTGATATTACCACCGCATTCTTCTGCTGGGACAGGTTCTGTTGGCACTGGTTTCTCAGTAGGAGGTTCTGCGGTACAATATTAAAATGAAATCACTTAAAACACACACTCAATGATTCATATCACTGAAATACAATGCCAAACTATGTCTACCTGATACTAGGAGAATTGAAATAGTTTAATGTCTATAGTAAGAGTGATACTGAAAAATGGTGACTTTCATCTAAACTGTCTTTCAATTTCTACATAAAAGATTACCTAATCTACTGAGCTTGGCTAGGGTTTACATGGTGGATAGGAGATTTAAGCAATGAATGATATACAGTATATCTTGACAAAATTCATCAGCCAGCCGCTCTTCCTCCTCTCTGGAGTAACACTCCATTGACTTATGGTAAATGTCCCTATGGATTTATTCTAAAGCAATCTTGATTTGTTCAAATGCTATTACAAACAGTGAAAAGTATTGTCAACCTTCACTGTTAAAAAACCGTCAGTTTCAAGGATAGAGGTCTGGTCATCCGTTGGAGGAGATAATTTCAGTCTGGTGGGCAAAATTTCACATCGATGAATTGCTAGCTGAGCACATGATATAATTTCATTCACAGGCACTTTGATGTTCAATAATATTTTTTTAAAGTTTGAAAATAATGGGAAGTAAGTCAAGGGTTTTACAGTGGTGAAGTACCGTACCTGTGAATATTTCTTCAATGTCAATTACAAATCCTCTGAATGTGATTGAGTTATCTGAAGTGAATGTGATCCAGACTTCATCTGTTGATGATGTCCAGTACTCCCATTGTCTCAGGAATCCAGATATTTCATGCTGAAGTGAGCTGGTATCTGACGGATCACTGCCTTCACCGATGTGTATGAAGTCAAACAGGTATTCTGTTCTCTGGTCTCTCAGATGTAACAGCAGGGCGTTTCCATCGAGAGCACTGATTTTCCACTCACAGTACTGTGAACAAAACATCATTTCATTAAATGTTTTTGAAACTTCTCGACCATGCATGGTAACAGATACTGTGTGCATCTCTGTCAGGCTCAGGATCTCATATGTTTGTGAGAAAATAGCCTGTTGAATTTGTTAAGCTTTTCCTCTTACTTTCATAAACAACAGTTCATAACTTTGACCATCCTGAACCCACATAAAGAACATCATTAAAAATTCTGCCAACTGGTTGGCAGTATTCTAGTAAAAGAAAGTACAGCTACATTTTTTTGAAACGGCAGTTCTTTACCGTCCAGTACTCCTCATCTTGGACATTTGTAGGAATCCACTGGGGAATGGTATAGTCCCCTGTGTGTCCTACTGCCTTGTAGAATTCCCAAGGTAATCCAAAGGGTCATTTCTAGTTCCATACTGATCAGGTAGGATTGCTATGGAACTTTTTGGACTAGCTACATGTAGGTACATTTCAAATAGACTACAATTTCCTCAAAAAAGACTACAATTTCAGGTTGGAAAATGCTGGAAGTTACCGCAATTACCGGTATAAGATCATCCACTGATGATCGGTGTGAGTACCCACCTCATTATTGTTGTAGTTGTCTGGATAGTTGGGAGATGTGATGCGCAGGTGGGTACCATTCTTTGCAACAAACTCTCCACCACACACTTTTCTTGGTGGTGGTGTTGGTGCTGGTGGTTTCACAACTGCAACAAAAAAAGATATGTCATTAAAGGTACTACAAATCTTCCTTTAAGATATTTTGTAATTTTTATTTTTCCTGACACTAACCATTCAAGCCAACATAGTGTGGCTTCTAATATTTGAAACAATTGGGCAGTTTCTGATGAGCTAAAAGATACATTGAGAAAAGCTGCAAGGTGACACTATGGGGTTTTTTTAGGTGAAGCCTGTGCTGTAAGGTAACTATAAATTAGGAAAATTTCACAGAAAATATTGCACACTGGTATTTATTTCTTAGTCTATTTAAACAACATTTCATTACCTTCATGAGTTTGCACAGGTTCACCAGGCACATAGTCCAAGGCATTATCCCTCAACTGGGCAGCCACATATATCATATACCAAGTTGAGCTCTCCAGTCCAGTCAGGGTAGTCTCGCTGCTCTTTCCTCCATCTACGTAGACAACAAACGCACCCTCTGCCCAGTCTAAACGATGGTATTTGACTCTGTATCCTAATACATCACAGTTGAGGTCAGATATGTTCCATGAGACATGGATACTGTGAGGTGACAACGCCACACCAACAACATTGTCCACATTCATCTCCTCCTGGGTGTAATCTATAGAATGATAAAAATATCATCTCCTTTACAGTTTCTATCTCTTCTTGTGAGTATTGCACATTCATATGTGAGACTATTCTTTAACTCTTTCACCACACTAGTTTTCCTCAATTTTTTTCTTCTCCAGATACATAGCAGGGCAATGGTGTTTATGAGGTAAAAGAATCGTACTATACAGCTTATGTGCTAAACAGCAACTGAACAAGAGTGACTTTTGGGATCTTCAGATAGTCGATGAAGATCTTTCATTTTCCCTGCCTAAACTTTCCATCAGTGGAAAATTTTTCTGCATACACCAAACTTGCGAACAATCAGCAAGTCATGGTACAGTGATATCCCAAAATTAACAATGTGCAAACCAAAAGAGAAACCAAAATCCCCTGTTTCTTTCAATTGTACATTGTATGCATATGCATTCCACAATTAAAAATATATTAACAGCAGATTTCTCACTTTGAATGGTGTAAGAAGAAATATTCAAACTTACTCTTTCTGATGATTTCACAGACATGATAGTACATGACACTGCAGTCTTTATCAGCCCATTGTCCAGCCTCAGTAGTAATAGCACAGTCTTCATTGACGCCATTGGTTGGTTCACCAGGTGCCCAATTTGAAAGCTGCCACTCATTGGAGTACGAGCAGTCAGTCCATCTCCATACACCTTCCTCAGACTTGTCATTGTACCCTGGAAAGAAAATACCATTCATCTTACCGTGACACAAAAGCTTGGAAAAATCAGGTGCAAATGCAAGTCAAATCTTCAATTTTCCATTTTTCTTGAAAAATGTTTAGAATCAGAAAAGAACCTTTTGTCCTTCTTATTGATACCTTACATCACTTATAGCCTACTGATGTCTATGGTCAAATTTTACTGTAACCCCACAAATTTACTTTTATTTTAGAACACTAGCTGTGAATCTGGTTTCCTGCTATGACAGAAATGAATAGGACATGGAACATGTCCTTGGTTGATTGGAATACCGATTACTTGTATGTGACTTGCTTTAAAAAATAATGCTCCACAATAGTCTTTTTTATAACCTTGCTTTTAGGAAAAAATTATCATCATTTAATGTATTTACGTAAACTTGAACAAACTGGTATAGATGAGTGTATCATGCAACATGACTAAACTCAATTTGACATTTGTAGCATAGTTGCTTCCAATTAATATGCAAGCACAGACAAATCTCTCTAATGATCTTACCAATCCAAAATGCTGAATTGGCCATCTTGTCTCTGATATAATCCAACTCTCCCTGAGTTTCTATGACAACCAGTTCCCCATGGGTGTGTTCCTGACAGTCATCCCTTGCTTCTTCCCATGTGGAGTTTCCTGGAGTGAACTTGTAGCAGTGACCACCATGGCCAAACTCATAGTCATGAGGACCTGTGTATCAACAAAATCATTGATGGTGGAACATTGTAATTACTTATAAGCTAAAGAAATCACAGACACACAACATGATTTGTGTATTACATTGTACAGATACCTGATAACATGTATTCAAGGCTTTGACATGATCAATAGTAGACAAACTGAGAACTGACGAGTTCTAACATGTGTATGGTATTTGCAAAAACACATCAAATAGCATTGACTTATTGCTTCCATGTAACATGAAATAGTATTCTCACGATCATAACGAGAACAATTTTAAACAATAGGTTTTCTGTTACTATAATTTACCATCTGTTTCTGATCATGTTTTTCTTTGATAGAGCTCACTAACGTATTGTGAAGTTTCAGTACTTTAATTGAGACAGTAGTGTTTGCATAGAGTGGTAAAAATATGAAACGATATTATTAATTCCCAAATCAGTAAAGTCGCAAGGAAAGCAAATGAAATGTTCTGTGGTGGATAAAAGTCACAACTTACACTCTAAAGTGTATGAGATATCAAATCCTTTCTTTGCAATGGAGAAATCACTTCTAAATCTCAGCCAGGCTGTGGATGATCTGATCTCAATGTCATCAGGAAGATCACTGCCAGTCAGTGTCTACAGGAATACAAAAATTACAGAATACAATGTAAAAAATCATTATTATAAACCGTTTTTCAGCTTTTAAATTTTCATTATGTAATTAGTGAATGAAATACCAACAATACAGAGCTGATTGTAAAGCTTACTTATACCAGCTGCAGATGAAAGTGTTTCAGATATTACTTGCTGATGGGCCCTGATATACTAGATATTGCAATCTTGGTTTATTTTGTTTGTTTGTTTTTGTTTGTTTGTTTTGGGGGGTTAAGCAGAGGTCAGTGTCATCCAAGTTTTCTCATTTGCCATGGTGTAATTACAAGCTGACCTTGAAATTCACACACATCATGTGATACCTACCCAGTCTGGTTCACTGTAAGGGTCGTTACCAATGCCAACCAGGAGGTTATCATAGCGATCTTCAAGTTCAAAGTCATTGAACACAAGCCATATCTCAGCCATGAAGTGCTCGTCTTCACTGACATCGATAATCCAGATACAATCTGAATTATGTGGGTAGACACCAGGATACAATGGAGACAGGATACTGCCTTCTGGCTCTGTAAGTGTTTCTGTCTGACAGCCATCTACATTGACAAAAAATACAAGATGTAATTGACACATGCTGCAGACATTTTGATAACCAGTTCGCATTGACAAGATTTCATATGCTGTTTCTTGAGAAGATAAAAATACATTTTCTTTGACTTTGACCTTAGATTATGCTTTGATGTGCTGTGGTTATGTACACTTCTTGTTACATGTTTGAATTTCTCTATCATTAAATATCTTATGGACATTTCTCAAGTCAACAGAAAAATTTTGTCCTATTTATACACTCTATTGAAAGATTATACCATCCAGCTACATCTACCAAAATAATGAGTGCTTTTATTCTGTGATTTGACATACCATCGTAGAATGTAATCTTGAAGCCAGTGTGGATAACAGTGGGGTCAGAGGTGAATGTCATCCAGATTTCATCAGATGCCATGATGTAATCATCAGTTGACCTGTCACCTGACAGATGAAGTAACCTTGTGGACAGGTCAATAGCATTGGAGCCTACTCCAATGTCAACCCAGTCATAGTATCTCTCTGTTGGTGGAAAATATATTCTTGTTTATTTTCACTGTAGACTCTTAGTTTCCTATCAGGCATTATGAATCCCCTCAAAAGAAATGACAATTCATGAACTTGATAACATTTAAAGAAGTAGCATAAGGAGCTGTGTGTCATACATGTCTCGAAATTAATCAAAATTAGCGTGGATGTATTACAGTTAATTTGAACTCTCTGATAGTAAATACTTGCGTAAAATACTCTACATAAAAGTGAGTCATAGTAACGGATCAAATGATGGCATAAACAAGCCACAACAGAGGTGCAATATTATTTGTATCACATGAGAAAGAAAGACCTTTTGAGACTCAGCATTCAGGGCACAAAAATGACATGACATTGAACAGTAATAGTGTACTCACCTGTTTCAAAATCAACGACAGAGACACGGATGTTCTTTCCTTGATCTGCTATGATGTTCCATTCACAGAACATGTTGTTGTCATACTGGTCAGGATGGTATGGGGACTCTATATCAACACTTCCTCCCGATGGAATGGTAACACTGCGGCTTTCTTCACAACCTGGTGTGTAAGATGATGAATTCATCAATTTTTGGCAAGATTACTGTATGGAAAAGTCATGCAACTGAACAGAATGACAAAACTTGAAAGCTAAATATATACCTCACGACTGGGGTGTGTAAGCTTAACACTGGTATGTAAGCAGTATGCAGGTGGGATTGGTTTTCTTATTACAGTGATGGTTGCTTATTGTTACCCTTTGTAGCTCTGATTTTTTTTATTTGATGTGATTTATTCGGCAAATTATTCAATACAAAGAAAAAAAAGAACAACTCAAAAGAGACAAATAAATAAATGCAAATAACAAGTAAAAGTCACTGAAAAACTAATGCTGAGGATTACACAAGAAAGTTAAAAACTGATTTCCATTGTGGTCCTCAAATTAGAATAGACAATTAAGACACATTATCCAAGCAACCCTAACGAAAACTGGCATAAAATACAAAACTCCAAATGGCCATAAACAAACATTTATCTGTCTGTCTGTTGGTTCAATATTGAAAGTACAGCTCAATGGATTGAAATAAATCTCATCACATTTGTAGTTTGGATATACCTCCATCTGATTGAAGTCCGGGGTCTGTGGCGTACTTGATAATCAAGGCATTAAAAGGGAGTCAGACTTACCCACTTCCTCTTGCAAAGTGATGTGGAAACCCCTGTATGAGATGCTAGAGTCTGTGACAAACTGTAGCCATATTTCACTGGTCTGCGTGGTGAATGGATACGGCAGCCTGTCTCCAGAGTGATACTTGTGACGTGTGTCTCTGTTGGTTATGTCATGACCATCTCCTATCTCCAGGTAATCAAATCTATGAATTCAAAAACAAGACGCAAATTATAGATGTCAGAAATTTCAAAAGTTCAAGTGAATGAGAGCCAAATGTAGATCTAGAATTACATGTACAAAGTGACGTAACTTCTTCGTTTTGAAATAAACTGTGAAAAGATTTATTCCTGAAGATAATTCGGGAACACTTCTAATGAAGAACATTGAAATTGAAAACAATGAATCAAACAAATGTTTGCAGAAGTGTGCTTTTGCAGATAGTAAATTTCTGCTTGTGAAAGGGTTACTCCTGAGATTTCAATGCTATCACCATAGTTTTCTATGATTCCGTGTATTTGTGTCTGTTTTATCGTTTGCGTATCTGTTCATTTTACCTTCTTTCAGTGTAGAAGTCTTGGTAAGTGACTCTAATCCTCCTGCTGGATGTTGTGTTGACAGTCCACTGACACAGCAAATCTGGATGATAGTTGTCAGGGTAATTGGGTGATGTGATGTTTACAACTCCATCAGATGGAACAAGTACGTGACCACCGCACTCCACTGGTGCCGGTGTGGTGACAACTGGGTCATCAGGTTTAGGTGTGCTAGTTTCAGCTGTAAGGGGAAAAAATTACCAGGACTCTTATGCAAAAGAAAGGTTTTGCTGGGAAAAAATACTGAAGCAAATTCTTTTTGGTTGGGTTTCATAGCTACATAAACTGCATGATGTCTCTTGCAGCGTGTAATATTGTCTGTTATTTGAGACTGGTGTTCTCATGCTCAAATTGACTTCAAGTTTGATGTGAATAAAATAATATAGAATTTCACAATGATATGAAATTATGAACAGTGACCTAAAGTATGTGAAATAAATATCTATATTTATATTTATAAATTATGAACTTGTACGACTTTGTAAGGAAAACTGATCGAGATTGGCTCAAGGATTTGAATTCATTGTTGTCCTTATTTATTAAAGCTTTGTACACTACCGTCACCAGTTATCAATTTCCCTTCGTGATCAATTTTCATGAACACAGACAGTCTGCTTCTGCATCAAAATATGTGTTGATACTTACTATCATTGACAACTGAGAACATTACAAGGAATCCCCGGTCCACAACAGTGTCATCGGTGTCAAAGGTCATCCACATGTGTTGTCCAGTGGATAGCTGAGGATGTGGAGTCCCAACACCTGAGTGGTGGACAATTCTACTGGACAGGTCAGTGCGGTCATTTCCGTTGCCCAAATCAAGCCAGTCGAAGCTTTCCTCCGTTGTGAAATCCCGGAAGTAGACATAGATGAGCATTCCAGCATCTGCGGTGAAGTTCCACTCACAGCGGGCATTGTTGTAGTAGTCTCTGGGATAGTTAGGTGACTGTATGTATAGGGTGGATTCATACTTCACATGGTGGTCACCACCACAAGGCTTAGCTGGTAGTAACTCTGTGAAAGTAAATGGTGCGGATATCATATAAGACAATGGAATCTGACAAAATCACAGATTTGGCCTGTAAAAGTAATTTTCTATAAACTTTTAGCATAAATGTGGTGACATGCTATTTGTATTTTGTAAGTTCTGTAGGAAATTGCATATTAATCACTATGACATTAATATAATTGAATACATTGAATAGAATGTCAATGACAAAGTCAATCACTCACCTTCACTGTATTCTTCATAATTCAATATGAATCCTGTTGCATCAATAGACAAGTCAGACTTGAACCTTATCCAGGCCACGTGACTGTCAACAATCATCTCCTTGGGTAATGCATCACCAGTCAATTCCTGAAATGTGAAAGAATCAATCAAGTCATTCTCTGTACAAATCCATACAAGATTATTCAGGTACAGTTCTTTATTGGACAGTTGGTAAATATACTTCATTTGGAAGAAATAAAGTAATCCACTGGCATATATGTCAAATGTAGAGATTTTTCCAAAATTATGCAGGTTAGTTTCATGGTCTTTGATTGGTTTGATAAAGCATACAGATTAGTTACACATTGTCATTTGATTGGTTTGATAAAGCATACAGATTCGTCACTGTCTTTTGATTGGTTTGATGAAACATACAGATTAGTTATACATCGTAGGTCATTGGATGGTTTGATACAACATACACGTTAGTTACATTGTCCTGTGATTGGTTTGATGAAACAATACAGATTAGTTACATTGTCCTTTGATTGGTTTGATGTAACAACTTACAGCTACAGTGTCCATGCCAACAGAGTGGCCTTCACCAATGTAGAGGAAGTCATAATCATCTTCCATGTTGAATTCACTGAATGTTATCTTGATTGCCTTGGAAGCTGCCACTGTGATGGTCCATGTACAGTCACTGTTGTGAGGATATGGGCTGGGATGGTATGGTGACATGATCCGCCCAGAGGGACCAGTCAAGGAACCACCACAGGAATCAACTGTACAATTTATCAAATTACAAATTTTATTATGTTAGCTTACAAAATTAAATGCAAATTAAACAGAATGGGGAATAAATAAATGACAAACACCTGAATGTAATATATTACTATTATCAGTAAATCTTTAACATCAAAATATATGAGACAAACATGTATTATTATAGGCATGTAACAATAATAGTGAACATACAGTAAACAAAAGATGTACCATCATTAAATGATTGATTCTCAATAACTCTAGGGCTAATGAGAGCAATTCTTGTGCACTTGTTATTGCTGATTTAGAGTGAAATGAGTTTTGGAAATGTGATTGTGATACCACACACCTGCATACACTCTCATTGAGAAACCTCTGGCAGTCACAGAGTTATCGCTTGTCCACAGGAACCATGCTTCATGCTTGGGTGTTGTGTAGGATCCTGAAATCTCCGTTCCGGACAGTCTGTACAGCAGTGATGGGTAGTATGGTGCTGTGAGACCACTGCCAACTTCAAGCCAATCATAGTTGCTTTCAGTTTCAAAGTCTTCAAAGAAGATCATGATCTCCTTGGAGTCATCCTCTGCAGTTGCTGTCCACTTGCACACATCCAGATTATTGTAGTGTTCTGGATGGTTTGGTGATGTTACATTTTCAAAACCAATGCTGGGGATCATGAGTTGTCCACCACATGGCGGAACTGCATGTACAGTAGAAGTAAAGCATTAGTTGTGTTAATTCTTTTAGTTACATTAATTCAAATTAAAAGCATGTCATTTAGAGTCAGGCCAAAGAAATTAAATTCTACGTTTTGCGTCCACTCTAAATGGGAAAAGGTACGCATCTAAGCTGCTGAAAAACACACACAAGAAAATTAACACAATGTAATTTGATTGCAGCAAATACAAAACTGTGACAAAATTTTAGTTCAGAAAAGCAAAGTGGTTATGTCCTAAAATTTCCTATTCAAATACACTGTGTGTGTTTTTCATGAAAACCTTCAAAACCTAGGCGGGTGGGGACGCAAAACAAAGAATTTAATTTAGAGTTATTGTCATGAAACTTCTTTCGGTATACATGTGGAAGATATTTGAATGCTTAAACGATATATTAAATGCGTAGGATTTCACCAAGATTTAAGTCATTAGATTGGCCTGTAGGGGTGTGCGGCTACACCTTTAAAACCCCATAGCCCATTTTAGACCAAAAATCTTGTTATTTCTGGACCCCATTTCGGACCTCTAACATTTGACCCCGGTAAAACTGTTCTGGTTAAAAAAGGAGTTGATTTGGGAGAGAGGGAGATGAGAAAAACTTATATTTTCAAAGAGTTCAGTCATATAGTATAATGGCTTTCAATTCGGTGCCACAACTCAGTGTATGTGAGACAGACACATCGGATGTACAATATAAATGGTTAGCTTGGGAATCACCTCAAATTTCAAAGTCACCAACTCATTGATTAGTTACAGTAAACCAGCATGGGGCAGCTCTATCTGGGCCAAGAGCTGAACAGTTGATTGCACTTGATATACAATGTAGCTGTTTTTAGTAACAATTACAGCTGAAAGTCAGAAGACGTTTTCTCAGCTAAAAATGTCTCATACACAGAGTTGTGGCACCAAATTGACACCCATTATGCATGCATACATGTACAAACATGAAGTACATACCACTTTCATCAATCTCTTTCAGAACAAGATGAAATCCTCCATAGGTAATGGAATAGTCTGAAGTAAACGTAATCCATATTTTATCAGCGACTGAATAGACTGGGTCTTGGTCATCCTTTGCTCCTGAGATACGCAGTATGCTGGTTGTCAGATCGTTGTAGTTGTGACTGTCACCAATTTCCAGCCAGTCATGGCAGAACTCGGTTTCAAAATCCACGAAGGTGACATTGATCCTCCAGCCGCTTTCTGTGTCAACTTGCCACAGACATTCCAAGTCGTTGTCGTAATTCTCGGGGTAGTTTGGTGAGAGGACATCTACAGAGTCGCCTCTTGGTATGGTGATGTTCTGAACACAGCCTGGTTCAACCTCGGGTGGTTCTGTGGGTTCTGGTTTTTCAGTTGGTATCTCTGTTGTTGAGTAGATATAAAGATATATACTGAGAATGTTTACCTGGCAGAATGCAATTATCATTTTAGTGTTCCCAGGAGTAATATCATACAGTCGATGTGAAATTTGTAATCTTTAGTCTCACACTGATGACACATGATGAGTAGAAGAATACTGATGAATGCTGACTTCCTTTTTAGGCTTTTGTATGAGATGGAAGTCTGGCATATTAAAGGTAGAAGGTGCCTCAGGGACAGATATTTGGACTCTCAAACTTTTCCAATTCTTTTCTGATCTACCACTTGTGGGGACTCATTTTAAAGCCCTTGGTAAAAGAAAAACTTTTAACGTCTTAGTTTTTTGAAAATCAAACATTTCACTTTTCTTCATGGAGCCATTTTTAATTTTAAATATCAGTAATACTTGGGTAATTTGTTTCTCTGGTACCAAAATTTGCACGGTGACCCCAAATTTTTATTCTTGATTTTGAAAGAGAATAGTTGAAAGACTCCTTGAGGAAAGTTTGAGCTAAAGTTTTAAGTCTTTCTCTTTTGAGGCGCACACTACATTAAACTGTACAAAGAGATGGTATTATTGGACTCCAACCCAAGATAATGAAAACCTCTGTTTTGCTACACTTGCTATTCTTTCAGGCTTGTATTGTTGTCTACAAAGTATTTTGCTAGCTATATCAACTTGCCAGTCAGTAACTTAGTGTCTTCCACCTCCTACGTTCTTCCTTACCTTCAAAGACAACCTCAATGTCCAAGAGGAATCCCCTCCATGTCACAGTGCTGTCAGTGGTGAAAGTCACCCACAATTGGTGTGAGTCAGAGTGCCAGAAGCGCCACGGTTTCAATGAACCAGAGATGTGATGAACCCGGCTGTCGTCAACGCTGTTGTCATCACCTTCACCGATGTCCAGCCAGTCAAACAGGAATTCAGTTTGCAGATCTCTCAGGTGAACAAGGAGGGTGTTACCTTCTGTGGTGTCTATGTACCATTCACATAACTGTGAAGTGAAACAACAAAAGCATGAACATTATCAACTTTCAGTACTTAGAGTAATTTTAAACTGTGACTCAAATAGGAGATTGCTTTCCAAATATATACACTCAGAATACTATTACTAAATTTACTGCATCCTAACAAGTTGAAGATCAATGTATTGATACAGATGGGAAGTTGGAATAATTGCAAAGGATATTGAGTGTTAGAGCTTCAGATATAGGAGTCTTGATCAGCATATAACTATGCACCTCTACGCCCATTTACTGCTTTTATCAGAAAAGTTTGGTTCAACCCTTTTGTTTCTTTGATAAAGCTGGACCTTCACACAAATGAGATGGGTGGGAAAGGGTTAGTGAACGAGAGGGGACAGGAAGGCATATACTGATTACATGGCTTACCTCATTGTTGTCATAGTTATCAGGATAGTTAGGAGACGCAATCTGTATGACTGAGTCATCCTTGACTGTGTACATTCCGCCACAGTGCTTGCCAGAGTCTGGCGGTGGCTCAGGTGGTTTAACAACTGCAATGTGAATGCAATAGAGCACAGTGAGAATTGGGAGAGTTAACTCTCAAACAAATGAAAGGGTGTCAGCATTGTAAAATGATTTGTGTGTGGGTATCGCGAAGAAATTTCAATTTTATCAATTATTCATTTTGCAGTAAAAGGTAACATTAATGAACACTGTATTAGTAGTGAGTAATTATCAGACTGAGTGCAGAATATTCATTGGCCTATAATCTTGCACTGTGCAGCACCTGAACATAACTAAGTGGCAGCTCTCTACAAAATGAAGCCAGAACTTGACAACAATGTAAGCTGGTGGACAACTTTGCCATGTCAATGTGTTATGTGACTTGAACACCCTTAAACAACAGACTCACTGGAAGAAATCATTTAACAAACTATACTTTTGTCAAATACAAGTTTGCCCATATCAAGCAGTATGCATACTAACAATGCACTTCAAATATTTTGATCAGTGATATTTTTTGATATGTTTCAAAGTAATGCTTCATAATAGACAGTTAATGCTTATCCCAACCAATTTCTTTGCATACATGTAGTTCTAACATGCACTGTTGGAAGTCAAGTACAGTAAGAGTGATGAAGGGTTGAACCACTGTCTGAAAACGAATATGGTAAACAACCCAGTATGCTGGTCAAAACTTTACCTTCATGGGTCTGTACTGGATCCCCTGGTACATAATCTAATCTTCCTTTGTATGTATACGCTGCCACATACATAGCATACCAGGTGGAGGAGTCTAGCCCTTCAAGCAGGACCTGATCACTGTCACCTCCTGGTACATCAATGATGAAAGCGCCACCTATCCAGTCTGTGCGGTAATACTTGACATAGTATCCCAGGACATCACAGTAGTAATCAGAGATTGTCCAAGTCACAGGGATTTCAGAAGTGGATAGTGCACGACCTTCTACATTCTGTACATTCTTGTCATTGTCATCAAATGCTGAAATGATAATCAAAAATCAAAATGTCAAAAGATACATATTCATTGATAACAAAGTGCAAAAATTTTTCCTTTGTTTTTCCTTGAGTGTGTCCTTTGATGGGGGAAAGTGTTTGATTGCAATAGCAGAAGGCAATCCCACTGCTGTACTGGATTTAATTGAACTCTTCTGACTATAAAACATCTGAAACAGAAGGTTTGAACATGTTCAATTAAAACATGATTGTTCACTTACGTTTCGGGTTAATCTCACAGACGTATGGGTAAGTAAACCTGCAATCCTTATCATTCCATTTGCCATCTTCATCGGTGATAGCACAGTCTTCATATGGACCGGCACTAGGCTGATCTACAGCCCAGTTGCCGTCATGCCAAGGCGTTGATGTAGAACAGTCAACCCACATCCAGGTACCTTCCACTGCTCTGTCATAGTATCCTAACATGATATCAAGAAATATTCAATGAGGTGGTTGATGAGATATTTCATGACAAAAGTACAGAGCAGCAAGTGATGAGTAAGCTAGGTCAAAGCTGCAAAACCTACATTTAAGGTACCTCATTGGTACCAGTCGTACCTTATCAAAATTTATTGTCTCTCTCAGAACACAGACTAAACCACACTCGTACATAGTATTTACAACTGTAAGACTAGTGTAGAATTGAAAAAAGTGAAAAATGCTTTTATTTCTTTCATATGCAAATCAAGCGGGAATTAACATAGTAAACTCCCCTACCTTCCCTTGTTTCAGGAGAAAACAGTTGTAGACACATTATGTTTCTTTCAAGAGCAACCTTTATTACCTTTTTTTGAAAGTCCCAGGTATTGTAATTCTATTTTATATGTATTTTCTTTGATGGATGCACACATCTGAAATAAACTTCTCATTTAAATTATAATCATACACAATGTCCCATGTTTCTGATCGCTTTCTAACCACTTCAAGGAAAGAATGTGGTATTTCACTTACCAACCCAGAATTCTGAAGCTTGCATCTCTTGCATGACAAAGTCTAACTCGTCTTGATTATCAATGATGACCAAGTCACTATCTTCAGTAGATTCACAATGTTCTCTGGCATCTTCCCAATCTCCTGGCTCCTCAACAAACTTGTAACAACCATACCTGTAACCTACTGTGTAATTTTCTGGACCTGTTACAAAGATGAACACATATGGCTGATTTATAAGAGGAGATTAAATGCAAGTAGCTTTGCTCCAATTGAATTGAACTTCTTGGAACGATGAACATTTTTAGAAGACACACCACAAGTACCAAAATCTTTGTTTTACCAGCTTTAAACATGAAAACACAACTTGGACACATCTATGTGGATTGTACATGAATTTGTTACTCTAGTTTTGGAAGTAGTATAAAGTTAATGTAGTAATGAGATGAGATTGTACAATTCAGAAATGCATATTTTTTATCCATGGTTATTTGATTCAGCACTCTAACATTTTGTTATTTTTTGCCATGAAATATTATCCCCGCTTCCACCCTAAGATTGACAACTTCCTGTGCATGACTGAATGTCTTGTATTTCAATGATGATCATCAATAGATCTTCAATAAAGAACATACAAAAATCGGAAACTTACAGTCATATGAATCATATGTGATGTTGAATCCACGTTTAGATTTACTCCAATCAGTCTGGAATCTCAGCCATAGCTTGTTTTTCTCACTGCGGTAGTCAAGTCCATCTTGTTTATCAGTCAACTCCTGAAGACGTAGATTTAAAAATTACGATGTCACACACAAATATATTAAGTTACTTTGAACTTTTCCTGTGTTGTACATTCCATTGTACTGTACCGGTACACTGTCCTTTAGAACAAAGCTTTATTGTAAAACTACTCCATGCCTCCTCCACACGATCATTTTGATGCCTTAGACAGGAAGTTTGAAAAGTACTTGTCCAAGAGGATACACCAAAATTCTCAGTTCATCATCAGTATTTTTAAATACACATGAAAAAGAATCAATCCAAAGAACTCATGAAATTTTTCAGCACAATTTTTTTTTCATGTTAACAAATCTGGATTTTCAAGAAAAAAATGAAAAAGTCAATGATTTGTCAGTATTTTCCTATTTTTCAATCTTAACAGGCAGATTTGTTTTGATCCATCCCATGGACAAGCAAGGGTTATTATTATTATGTCACACCCTTCATACTCATTGAATGTCACTTTGTAGGACAATGCTGACACTTCAATCCATCATTGATAATTTATGTTAATCATTGCTGATTGTATTTATTTATTTATTTATTTATTTAACAACTGTCTCCAAGAAAGTAAATGGATGAGAATTTCTTAACAAAGTTCTCCACTTTACAGTGAAAGCTGAGATCCAAGTGTACTTGGAACTGAAACTCACCACATAATCATCTGAGTCAGGATCTGAGCCTTCCCCGACAAGTAACTTGTCGTAATTCTTTTCCACATAGAAGTCAATGAATCTCAAATGGATGTGTCTTCCCTCTGGCAGATGTATCAGCCAGACACAGTCTAGGTTGTGTGGGTAGTCACTGGGATAGTTGGCAGACAGAATCACTCCTGACAGAGCAGTCAGGTTCTGCGTCACACAGGCATCTGAAACAAAATACACAAATAGTGAGTAAAATATACCAATAGTTTGATTTAAAGATATCATATACATGTATGGTTCCCCTTATATTTGAACTATTACATGTACCTCTATACACCTGCCACAACAACTCTTTCAATTGTACAAAGATAATGTTGAATGTCATACACCATCATCATTGGATATCAAGTTCCATTGACACTTGCCACCTGAAAATGACCTCTTTGATGTTGGACAACCATCACCTTAACATGTAACATAGTACACCACAAAACAGTAATGGGCACAGTAGTTCCTCAGATGGTCAAAAGTGAAGGCCATTGTACACTCAGCTTGACAAGCTCAAACTTTCAATGCATTTAAAACACACTTTTACTATTTACAGGGGTGACAGCTTTTTTTATCAGTGTCTGATTTTGAAACTGCTGATTTCAACATACCATCATAGAAGGTCATCTCAAATCCTTCATAGGTCTTGTCATGGTCTGTCATGAATGTCAGCCAAATGACATCGGATGGAGTGTAGAACTCAAATGGTGTTTTCTTGTTGCCAGATTCATGTACAATACGTGTTGTCAGGATCATGGAGTTATCTCCAGTACCAACGTCTACCCAATCGTAGTTCTTTTCTGTGAATACAAAGAAATGCAAGTACAGCTCTACGTTATAGATATCTGTGCTGTGAGATATGCCACACTAAAGCCATATATAAATACAGACAAAAGTTTGCTAATACTATCATAAACTTGTCAGCAATTATTAGCATAGTAAAATTGGTTAAGCCAAATAAAATTTACAATTGATGGTTTTGATATTATTCCTATTGTCATTTTTTAAAACCCCTGTCAAAATTTGATAAATCAGCATTGTACATGTTTTGTATCCCTTCTGCTCTTGTTTCTTTAAAGTCCTTGTGCTGACCCAACCTCATTACACACCATAACTAGGTACATTATTTAGAAATCATGTGAGACCACTGTATTGAAAGAAACATTACCTGTCCTCAGATGTCTTGTGTCCACTCGTACATTTCCTCCCGATTCAGTTCTTATTATCCACTCACAGAAGACGTTGTTTTCATATTTCTCTGGGTAGTTGGGCGATGTGATCATGACACTGCCACCAGTTGGGATGATAACATTATGATTGAGGCAGTCTGTAAAAAAAATCAACATTTTACATCTTGGTCAGAGTGAACTACTGAAATATTTTTGAAAGTATGAATGGAGAAGCCCTAGAGTGCATTTCTATTATGTAATGCTGTTGTAGATGCTGGCTGTTTGGGGGCATAATTTACAATTGTTTTAATTGCTGTTGTATTTCAGCATGCCACTCTGGCACGGAGGTCACTCTTTTGTCAGCCCTGAGAACTAAGTATAGCTACAGTTTACATGCTGTAATCAAATTATTAGAATTATCAATGACTCTCAGGTACCACAATAATGTTTTCGTATATCTCCAACACGGTTTTTTGATTACTGTTTCTATAAAAAGCCTGTATCATAACAAATGACTGAAAGAAATGGTTGCTGTGCTATATGTATGTAGTACTAATAAGCCAAATCATGATATTAGATTTTTATGAGCTCTTGCAGTTCTTACCATTTTCTTCACTGAGATGAATTTCAAAACCTCTGTATGTCTTCCTGTGATCAGTGACAAATCTCATCCACAGTTTATCAGTTGCTGAGACATAACTTTGTTCCTTCTCATTACCAGTCAGTCTGTCAACTAGAGAGACCTCATTCTCCATGTCATGGCCATCACCAACATCAAGATAGTCATACCTGAAAAAAAGGCCACAAAATGATTTTAAGTTTTTCCTGATCAACAGTGTATCTATTTATAAACATGTTTCAGAAAAAGCTGGAAAAATAGCATGATTTACTTCTATGGTAGAGTTATTTGAAAGATCAAGCACATCTCATTGTTAACAAAATAATAATGTATCGACTCAAAATTCTATAAAAAACAAACGTCAAACTAAATGTAAGTCACTTACTTCTAATTTAAATATCTATATACATGTATGATATGAGTTATGTCACCTATTGTAATTTGGTAATACTTTAGAGTTTGACAGTGTGGTTTTCTGTTTATGTAAATAAAGGTGACCCGTTACTTTCATGTGATCAATAAATGGAAAGTTCTGTTCAGAAACAGGATTTTTTAAATCTTTGCACTAAGACTTTCATATTGAATAAATTTTGCACTGGAGATTCAAAGAAACAGGTATCCTTTAGCTCTTGATGACAAATGTATTGAACACGAAAAAGGGATGGACTGGCACTCACATATGCACTAATGAAATCTTTCACATTTTCTCCAAGGAGATTACTGGGATGCCTACCTTTTCTCTGTTCTGAAGTCTACAACATGGAATCTAATTCTTCTACCAGGAGTGGCACTGACGGTCCATTCACAGAGAAGGTTATCGTCATAGTCATCAGCATAGTTTGGAGATGTCACCACTCTTATACCAGTAGCAGGCACATCAATGTGTCCTCCACAGTATGGTGTAGGGACTGGAGTAGTTAACTCTGATGTCGGGGTGACTGTGTCTGCGCTTGTTGTGGCAGGGCTTGTTATTGAGATAGCTGTTGTTGTTATCATGGGTGGTTTGGTGGTGATGTCTGCAGGTGGTTTGGCTGTCGTAGTATCAGCTGGTTGCAAAGCAGATGTTAAATATAAGTAATATGCCTTCAATGATCCGCAAGGTCAAAGATACTAATTTGTAGACACGTGAATGCATTTGTAGATTGTTGCTGTTTATTTATCCAAATAGCACTGCTTAGTACTTATACCAATCAAGATGTCTGCACAGAGGAATAGATTGGGATTGAATTGCAACTTCCCGACAGCAAAAAGTAATTACGCTCAACAGGTTTTCCTTTGTTACTATGTATGTATCATAGTCATGTTGGGACATTTGAAATCAAAATAGGTCTACGTAAAAGGTCAGTCACCAAATTGCTATCTCTCAGAAAAAACAAAGAACAGCTAAATAACGCATAGAAAGTGTCCTGAACAATGCCATGTAACAACATGGCAGATTTTGGTGTACGTTTTTCTGAAGTTTCTTACCAATATTAATACACAGAAATTTTCAACCATAGTTATGTAAGTTTCAACATTCACTCACAATGTGTTATTGTGCATTTGTAATTAGCTTGACTACAACTGGAGATCAAATAGACACAATAGAGTTATTTCATTTAAATACAGTGACTTACTATCATTTCTTTCTTCAATGTATATCAAGAAACCACGGTATGTGACTGAGTTATCTGTTGTGAAAGTCATCCACATCTCAGCAGCAGATGACAGCCATGATATTGGTCTCACAAATCCTGAATGATGTCTTTCCCTAGTGGTCAGGTCTGTTTCATCCAGTCCATTGCCGACATCCACCCAGTCATGGCCTGGCTCTGTCACAAAGTCTCTGAATCGCACCCACAGCTGAGTGTCTGGAGATGATGCTGTGACGTTCCACACACAGCGTTCATTGTTGTTGTAGTCTGACGGATAGTTGGGAGACTGAATCACCAGTCTGGTGTCAGGTTTGGTGAAGAAGGCTCCTCCACATGGCTTGGCAATCAATAATTCTGCAATGAATGAACAAGAGTACATGTATATGTGATGTTAGATTACCATCTAATGAACATTCCTATAACGATTTTGATTAGGAATGCTAAAGATGTATCATTTACCATTTGTTAAAATGGAAGTCATTTGGGTGTTCACCAATACCTGAACATTTCACAATTGAAAAATATGAATTCCATAATCAAGTCTGAAAACTGCAGCTGTTGCATAGCAGTATAGCAATAGTACTTGATATAACACGCCACATGCTCATTCCGTGTCGCGATTGGCCAGAATACGTCACGTGACGAGAAAATAGATACGTCTAGTCCCCACCAGATCGACAAAAGTGACGTCAGAGGGTATATTTTTGAAAAGCTATTTGCCTAGGGAAATAGTTCTGACCAAATTTGGAAAAGTGCCCGGTCACGTGACCGTAGTGTCGTCTGCAGCTTTGCAACAATGGTGGGTGACTAGAACGTGATGTGCGTCCGGGATAGGTGACGACACATTCTCTAAAACAGATTTTCCAACATTTTCCAACATTCCAACAGCGTAGGAACTTGAACAGCTCATCGATGGAAAAGATTAAAGTGCAACTAAGGATTTCGCTAGGTATGCTTAGAATATTGTTGAAAGAAAGTGGTACCACGTACAACTGAAACCGCTGTGGAAACATCGCCGGTAAACTTGTCACAATGGATTGTTGCGGTACAAAATATCAAAACACATTAAAAACTATATAACAATACAACATGAGCATGTGGTGTGTTATAAAACACCTATAGCCTGGTCTTTATTCGGGCTATAGCGCTCGTCTATTACCCCTCGTGGCCGTGTGTTACCAGAAACACATCGCTATACCCCTCGGCCTACAGCCTCGGGGAATAGTGATGTGTTTCTGGTAACACACGGCCCCTCAGGGTAATAGACGGGCGCTATAGCCCTCATGACCAGGCAATAGTACTTGATATCCCTTTGTTATTCAGTGTTCATAGAGTAAGTGCGCTTATTCAGAATCTGATATTGTACCTACCGTCATCATATTCTTCATAAGTCAGGTAGAAACCTTGGCCATTTCTGGACAAGTCTGTGGTGAATTGCACCCAGGAACTGTAAGTGTCAATAATCTGTGCTTTAGGCAGCTCATCACCAGTCAACTCCTGCCAAGCAATGGGAGTCAGAAATACTCATTAACACAGATCTACAGTCAGTTATTTTTTTATTTTTGAGAAAATAACATAACTTGCTACATCTATTTTACCATTATCTTGAGTGCAAGTGATAAACAAGTGATTCCACTAAAATTGATATTTAAAGGAAGTTTACCAAAAATTCTCATTAAATATTTTAAAAAGAATTTATGAAACCACTGTTTCACTGTATCTCATAGTGATCAGAGGATATTATACTGCTTGTTGGATTGTACTACTGATATTCGTCAAAAGACAATCAGAGCCTGGATTGTACATGGTCAAATAGTTACTTACATATCTAATGACAAAGGACCAGTTTTACACAGATGAAGGAAAACAAAAACCATAGTTATTTCCTGAGTAATTTGTAACGAACTGGCTTAACCACATTTACTGATAGATACATAGCATAGTGTGTTTGCACTCACCACAAGGGCTGCATCATCTTCTGAATTAGCATCACCAATGTAGAGGTAATCATAGCCATCCTCCAAGTCAAAGACATGGAATGTAAACTTGATGAGTTTCTGGTCATCTACTGTGATATCCCACTGACAACTGACACCATGCGGGTAGTAGCTGGGATATGATGGTGATGAGATGTTGCCACTTGGTCCAGTTAGACTGCCACCACATGGTACCTCTGTATACAGTAAATGTACAAGTCATTGAGGGGCACTAATGTTGTCAAAGTGGTTTGAGCAAGTTGTTTCAATGTATTGTGTATGCTGTGTACAATGTTTTGGTAATTATTGGAGAGCATAAGGCTAGAAAGAATATGCCACCATGTGACCCTAAGATATCCAAATATTCTATTGTATCATTTCAATGCATTTTCAGTACTTTCCATATCATGTATTACACTACATTGACGCCAAATGTTCACTTATTACAAATGAAGCAATCACTAACAAAACATTACCTGCATAAATGGTCATACTGAAACCCTTTCTAGTGTTGGTACTGTCACTCGTCCACATTGCCCAGAGCTCATTGCTGTCTGTTGCAAAGGTACCAGACACATCCGAGCCTGAGAACCTGAACAATAGTGAGCCATCACTCCTGGCGGTCCCTGAACCAATCTCTAGCCAATCGTAGTTGGCTTCTGTGTCAAAACTGTTGATGGTGATGTACAGGTGGTAGCCACTGGTTGTGCTTGCAGTGATTGGGCAATTCTGATGGTCCATCTGCAGAGGTCATCGTTGTTGTAGTTGTCTGGATAATTTGGTGATAGAATGGTAACGGATGAACCAACCACAGCATCTATGATGTAGTCCTCACCACATTCATCAGCTGAAAAAGATGACATAAGTCACAAGTTAATGAACACAATCTGAATTGACCACTTGACTTTCTGATACTATCTGCAGAAGCTGAACATCTTTGATTGCACATACATAATGCTAAGTTATAATAACTGACAATTTATTATTGCAAGTTCTGTATGCTTGTGAAAGCTTTAGGATGAAATTACAGCTTATGTTGCTACTTCCTGAAAAAAAACATTTCTGGAAATGGTAGCATGTATTGTAGTTTCAGAAATCATTGAAATTATATTTCATTTCTGAGTCAATACAACCTTTTTGCACAAAAACTTTCAAAGCAAGTTGGTTGTTGCATAACATTTCTTGATTGCATTCAGAATATAAGATTTCTTACGTTCAGTGATTTCTGTTAAGCGCAGGTGGAACCCTCTGAAGACACGGGAATAGTCAGTGGTGAACGTAATCCAAATCCTGAAGCCAGCTGACTCGTGGTTGTCTGGTACATCATTCTGGCTACCGGACACTCTCAGGGCACTTGTAGTCAGATCCTCATGGTCATATCCATTTCCAATCTCAACCCAGTCATTGTATGGCTCTGTTTCAAAATCAACAAAGGCTACATCTATTCTGAGTCTGCTGTTGGTCTCAACCAGCCATAAGCAGTATAAGTTGTTAGTATAATCCTCTGGATAATTTGGTGATCTGATGTCCACCTGGCCACTTTCCAAGATAGTGATGTTTCCACCACACTCTACCACAGGGTCTGAAGGTACAGGCTCTGTTGGCAATGGCTTCTGGGTAGGAGGTTCTTCTATGTAAAGGAGAAAAAAGAAATCTTTGTTTTTAGATTTTTTCTCTTAAAGGTATACGGTCACCTGTAATCTAAATATGCCCATATATGGTCAAAGGGGTGTTCCTTGGTATTCAAAATGCCCATGTGAGGGCGCTGTTTTTTAAAAGCAGCCACCCGCTTAAAATCTGTGATTGGTTAGATTTTCTCTTTCCATGGTAACTGTGGCAAAATTGGAACAGGTGACAGTATACCTTTAAACTATGAGTTTGCATAAATGACAAATATAGAAAAATTTTACATTTCATCATGCAAAAAAATCCTTCTGATGCCATTTTTAGAATACAGTATTTTGCATGTCTCTTGCTGAAATTTATTTTAAAAATGAAAATTTTGTTCTTAAATTTCCGGAAAGGAATTTTTACAAATCTCTTCCTGATGATTAAGTTTGCTGACTAACATTCTTGTGTCATTCAAAATCAATCTAACATACACACAGAGTGGCTACAGCATTGCAATTATCATTACCTGCCACAATCTCTTCAATTTCCAGCACAAATCCTCTGTATGTGACATCACTATCAGTATAGAATGTTATCCACAGCTGATCTGACTCTGAAGACCAGTACAGCCATGGCCTGACTCTCCCTGACAGATGGTGAACTCTGGTGGCCTCATCATCAATGTCATCTCCTTCACCAATATCCAGCCAATCATACCATCTCTCAGTTTTCAAATCACGTAGATGTACAAGGAAGCTACTTCCTGGGTATGTAGTGTCGATGATCCACTCACAATACTAAAATATTAAATATGAAAAAAATTATCTTCTTTTCTCATGATGCAACTACAGATAGCAATTGACAATCATTATGTATGTGTTCAAATTTTGTAGAAATGAGGAGTGAAAAAGAAGAAATTTCAATGAAAAATGTCCAGCTCTACATTGACTTCCAAATAATTAAATAAGATTTATTGAAAGGCAAAACACAAAAGGCTTTCTAAGGCTTGACCTTATGCACAAAGCCAAACAGGGATCAATGTTGCTTTCATCAAGATTTTGGTAAATTTGATAGTTCTTACACTACAGAGTCAACTTGGATTTCAGTATCTAGTATTCTTACCTCATTGTTGTCATAGTTGTCAGGATAATTAGGGGAAGTGATACGAAGTACTGTATCATTCTTCGTGGTGTAGTTTCCACCACATGGCTTTCCTGGCTCCATTGGAGGTTCAGGTGGTTTAACAACTAGAAAGTGGCAAATAAAAATCATGCTGGTTTCATTCACCTTCCAGAAAACATTATGTTTACATAACTTGCTCATCACATTTTCAGTATGATATGGGTAGAAGCTGTGCACTTTGAAACAAATACTGCTTACTGTCAGACGTTCTTGATAGCTTTGGTAAGACTTACAGTCAAGAAAAGAAATCTTAATGAATTTCATACTGATACTATGAAACTAAAGGGACAGTTTATGAGTTACTAAAGCACCTGTCTGTAGGACAAGTACACATCAGGTATTTATGGAAACAAACAAAAACAGCACATACAGTGTACTCCACAACAAAATATAAGTAGACTTGAATCTCTGAAGTAGGGCTTCTTGTATAGAACTTCATGACGGATGTTTTAATATGTGGCCATACCTTTTAACATCTGTTCATATTTAGATCTTTGCCAACAAGAATGTGACTGAAGAAAGTTATAGATGATCATAGCTGATTAGAAATACCTTCATGTGTCATGACAGGATCTCCTGGTACATAATCCATCTGGGTTTGAATAGTGACAGCAGCAACATAGATGTAGTACAGAGTTGACGGTTCCAACCCTTCTATCTCTGTGTAGTCTGATGTACCACCTTCCACATTGATCACTCTGACTCCTCCAGCAAAGTCCCTTCTGTGGTATCTCACTTTGTAGCCAGCAATGTCACAGTAGTACTGTGGGATGTCCCATGAGACTGAGATACTGTATGGGGAGAGTGCCGTGCCATACACTGCCTCTACATTCACATCAGAGGCATTGAAAGCTGTGACAATGAGAAAAGACGTGAGCAGTGAATACTGCAAAACAACATTTTTTTTCAAACAAAAGACAATACAAGCATGTGCACCTTTAATATAATTTAATCTGTGGTTTGATAGGACACTATTATCAACTAAACGTTACTGGAGCACAAACTTTCCAATATGAATAGTCTGCTTCATCAGATGGAAAGGTGGAAATCTTGCATCTGATGAAGGAGACTATACGTCTTTTAAAGTTTATGCTCAAGTAACATTCAGTTGATCATAGCTTGAATTATACTTTCAAACAATTAAAGTCAACAACAAGTTTTCCATTGAATGAATATAAAACGTTTCTGATACTGAGATGCTGATTACTGAGTTTCTGCCTGCTACCTAGCCAACCATACCCTTTTTCTTCAAGGTCAAATTTTGCTTTCAAACGGAGCTGTACTAAATTCAGGGGTTAAAGGTACAATCTTCATTTACATGCAACATGGTAGAAAGTCTATGAAATTTGGGTGTTTTTTTTACCATCAATAAGAGAAGGTACCTCACTTACGTTTCTTTGTGATCTCACAAATAAATGGATGCATGTCTGTACACATCAGGGCATTCCATTCACCATTGTCCAGTGCCACACATCTGCCGTCACCACTGGGTTCCCCTGATTTCCAGTTGTCATCATGCCAACCAGAGGATGGTGAGCAGTCTACCCACACCCACTGACTTCTCTCCGCAATATCAGAGTAACCTAAAGCAGAAAACCAGATGGTTGGACAGTCTCATATACATTACATTTACTTTTTTGTAAGTGGCACACAAGTTTTGTAGATAACATTGTAGATAAAAAGAACCAACTCATTTGAGTGTCTGGATAGAACACACAAGGGAATTGCTAAATTACTTATCGAATTGATAGTAGAGACCAAAGTTAATTAAGACACCACTCTGGCTAAACAAACCATAATACAATGTGTACATACTGATACCAATCTGTTTTTATAGACACACAAGGGTAAACAGTGGACTGGAGTGTTACATGATTAGTATTTCACTCAAATTCTTTTTATCTACAACGTCCTGCCCAGTGGGTAGTGTTGTAACTAGCATGCAATTTGCCTTGAAATTACATCAACTTCGACAGCTTTCATGTAAGCCATGATGTTTTGCTGAACACTGGGATATTCCTGTATCCATTATATATAGTTGAAGAAACAATCTTAAATCCCTGGTTCTCGCATCAGTACTTGTTGACGTTCACTACTCACATGGTAGTAATCTTTTGTTCTTCTTTGAAAGTTGCATCCTTTAATCACTTTGTTGAGAGATAAAACTGATAAAAAAACAAGCCCCTCTAAGCCACCCCTGAAGAAATTGCTACAAAAAGTACTTACAGAGGAAATCGATGATTCAAAGTCAGATTAGGAAAACCTTTCATGACCAAGGGCTAAGAAAGATTTGAAGTACGTGAATGTGCAAAATAGGACTGGAATCAAAATTTGCATCATGAAAACTTTAATGAAAACAAAATCAATTTAGTGTTCACGCCACAGAGGGAGACTGACCTATCCACTGTAGATCTGATCCAACTCTATCAACCAGGTATGCTAGCTCATCTTCATCCTCAATGATGACAAGATCAGAATCTGCTGTCTTCTGACACTCATCTCTAGCATCCTTCCACTCAGTGTGGTTTCCAATGAACTTGTAGCAACCAAAGTTATATCCAGGCTCATAGCCTTCAGGACCTGTGAATCCATTCAAATCAAAATTGAATGCACTTTGGCAAGTCACACAAGAAAGATCTAAAGTATCCACTAGTTCCATTGCTTGTTAATTTTAATGTCTATCCTTGACAAATAAGAACAAACTCACGCTTCCTTAATGAGAACAAACATTTTCTTGCAGTGTACCTGTACAGATGGTGAGAAAGTTTTCAGTATGTAAGAGTGAATCAGACACTTGGTGTTAAGTACTTTTGCAATGATGTCATAGGTTTACTTACATTCAAATACTTCATAGGTAAGTTCAAATCCTTTCTTTGTTTTGGTCAGGTCAGTCTTGAATCTAAGCCATACTTGGTGTGACTCACTGACGTAGTCGTCTGGCAGTCTGTTGCCAGTGTACTCCTACAGGGGGACAGAAAATTTAAGGTCTAGTGTAAGGGAGACGTGACCATGCCCTACATACATGTAACTTTTAACAACATGCCCACTGAGCTCAAACTACTGCAGTATTGTAGGAAATGATGTACTGCAACCTGTGAAGATGCAATATTCCATACACTGAGAGATGCAAATTTCGTATACTGTACATGTACGGAGCAATAGTGAACACACCAAAACTTTATCTAACCACAAAGGCATTACATTCCTTTCAGCAAAAACAGAAATCAAAAACAAATGGTGATGGTAAGTAAGAGAGGTTAACATACTTATCTAAATTCAGAAAGATCTCACCCACAGCAAAATATTTACATATCCAAAATTTAACAAACAAACAAGGGAGAAGTACGAAATGCACAACGCAGAGTCTGAGACCAAACTCAGACAGAAAGATAAGAGATCTGGTCACAACTCTAAGAAGTAATATCTGGTAATTAGAACCTGCCATATATCAATCTGTTAGTCATTATGGGAGGTCTAATAAATTAATTTATGTTAATTGGTTAATCAATGGTAATTAGTTCCTACTTACAGTATATTGATCAGACTCTGGATCAGTTCCTTCTCCGATGAGAAGCCAATCATAGTTTCTCTCCAGATCAAAATGTTGGAATTCTATCTGAACTTGTTGTCCTTCATTCATTACAATTTGCCAGACGCAGTCACAGTTGTGTGGGTAATCGTCAGGGTAGTTGGCTGATGTTATGCTCCCTACTCTGTCTGTCAATTCTTCACGGACACATCCACCTTATTAAATACAATGATTTTCAAATTCAAAGTTACTATATGACAGACAAAGGACAGTTGTTGTGTCTTGTGGAAAGTGAAATTAGTACCTCATGATGGTTTTGTACATGAGCTTAAATATTCAAAATATGTCAAATGTAGTCAACAGTGAACAATTTGTTTTGCAACAGATCATTTGTCAAGGTCAACATATATTGGTAATAATTTGTCGAGCCCTTCCTCCTATGATCGCATTTGTACAGTCAACAACCAAGCACCTTGTTCCAGGTACATGTAGGTCTATTTTTTTGGAAATATGGTTGCTGATAAGGCTAATCTGAACCTACTGCCAGAAGATTACAATAATTTAAGATTAAAATACACAATTTATAGTTATTGCAGACAGTACTGCATAACATACTCACTATCGTCCAACTCCACTTCAAAACCTCTGTAGGTTTTTCTGTAGTCGGTGTAAAAGGTCATCCAGACCAGGTTGCTTTGAGCGTAGAATTCATACTGCTTATTGCCATGGTTTCCTGATTCATGAATGATTCTGGTAAGGCCATCCATGGAATTGCTACCATAACCGATGTCCAGCCAATCATAGTTGTTTTCTGTAACGGCCAGAGAATGCAGATAGTTATGTCACAAGCAATATGTACATGCAAAGTAGCAATGATGGCAAATCTAACCTGGAAATTTTATGGAAACTTTGTATTCATGGCTACATGATTATTATCTCTCTGTGACAATAGTTACCAATTTTTAGTGTATGTACAGTGATACCTTTGAATTTACTAATCAAAACCTCAGGAATGGTGTTGAATCTAAAATAAACATATATGAAGTCACAGAGTTAAGGCCAAATATTTTAGTTAATAAAATGTCATAATTATTGATTTGAAGGAGGAATATGTCAACAATGTAATGTCTCAGTGTTCACTCATGTTTGTTGAGATGGTTCCTATCATTTACTTTACTGATACTGCTCTGTCTTAGCTTATGTACAATTAGGAAAGCTTTCTTTGGTACAAGAAACTTTCACATAATTTGTGTTAAGACACTTCAAGATATTACTAAATTCACTGTAAGGGTATGTGAGTTTTAGGGCACCAAGAATTATGAGATGTTAGCTCTTTGATGTATACAATGAAAGCATTTTAGAGATATCGGCGGTATATGCTATTTGTCTCAGTAAGGAATGGATTATGCCTGATGAAAAATACCTGTTCTGAAATCCTTGATGAGAACGCGAATATTCTTGCTCGGGTCAGCATCTATCAGCCACTCACAGAATTCATCATCATTATAGTCATCACTATAGTTTGGTGAGGTCACTACCTGTGTACCACCAGTCGATATGGTCCGGTTGTCAAAGCAATCTGAATTGAACGATAAAAGCATATATCAGAATATTGTGAAGATTTTACCACACAGCTTCTCCATGTTAGATTTCCAGCTAATGAGACAATGTCAATCTCTATCACATTGGAAATCTACTGGCATGTAACACACTGGAAAGTGAAACAAAGGCAAGAATTAATATACTTCTTCATCATGCCGTTTTTTTGCATGAAAAAATATTTATTGGTTGGGATTTATCATCCAGATTAAACATGAAGAAATGAGCTGTGCACAGCGGTAACAAAACGCTAAATCCTAACTATTTCGGTATGTGGGCTTTGTTAAGGGATATACTCAGTTACGTCCTGGGTAGATAAAATTTGTCAATGGGTACTTGGGATTGCTTGGTACAACCTGCATATGTGATATCTGTCAAGGGGTGTAGGGGGATTACTTGGATAGGATGCATCCTTGGCATATGAAATTTGTCAGGGGTTACTTTGTATTACTTTGCATTTGGTAGATAGTCATTCATACCATTTTCTTCACTCAGTTCAATACTAAAACCCCTGTACGTCTTGCGATGGTCCGTGACAAATTTCATCCACAGTTCATTGGTGACTGTTGTGAAGACGTGAGCCTTTTCATTGCCATCAAGACGTCTGAACTTGCTATCTCCATCGTACAGGTCCAATCCATCACCAAAGTCAAGGTAGTCATATCTACACAAAGTAACAAAGTTAGAATCCATATGATTGAGATTTGAACAATGAAATGACCTTGGCATCAGCCAACTGTAGGAATTCAACAACTGGTACTCAAAACCAAATGTATTCTCTCTGTAATGTTTAAAGAGTACCATGTTTACAGCAGTGATCTGTTTTATAAAAACTAGGTGATGCGACTCTTCTTGAGCCTGGTTTGACCAATGATATCATTTAATAGAAACTATTAGAACACAGGCATGTAAAACAAATGAACTGATTTCAAATGAACTGTTTTGTGTCAATTTGATCCTTTGTCTGGGAATTCTAATGATATCAGTATTATATTATTGAACTTGTATGTTTCTATACTCCAGCAACCCTACGGAAAGTTGCAAAATGTTTGATACTATTATTGAATTTGAAATAAATGGAAGCAAACATTTAAAAGTTATAGTACCGCATGCAATATGGGTTAACAATTTCAAATTTTAATAACTCATAGAATACAGTTGCATAAGATTACCTTTTTTCTGTTTTAAAGTCTAAAACATCAACCCTAATGCGTTTTCCTCCTTCGGTTTCAAAAGTCCACTCACACAGCAAATCATTGTCATAGTCATTGGGATAGTTTGGAGATTCAACTTGGATAACTCCAACAGATGGTACAAGATGGTGTCCACCACAGATAGGTGTCGGTGTGGTTGGGTAAACTGGTGTTGTGAGTGGTGGGCCAGGAGTTGTCATCAGTGGTGGCCGAGGTGTAGTTGTATCAGCTGCCACAGAGAAACAAAAATACGATGGATTAACAGCCACATATCACACGTTAAATTAATGGACACTCTGCAATTGTAGGCCAGATGTTGCTGTGTTATAAATAAGTTTTTGCCCATTGCTAATCCTTTAAATCAACTAATTGACAAGAATTTTTTTGTTACTGTACCTCTTCACAACTACACGTAAAATAATAAACTGAAGATACATTATTCTGTCTATAGGGCACACTAGTGTGTTGAAAATAGAGGATTTCAAATTTCAGATATCAAAGAAATTTTGCGGCTTTCTCTCCCAGCCTATTGAAACATAAGAATGCTAATACATGACACATCCCCAGTGTTCTCCCTAGGCCCTTCAAGCATCACGTCTCCGTGACGCTTGCCTTGATTGCCGTGACGCTTGCTACAATGCCGTGACGCTTCAGATTTTTCCCAACACCCTTGATTGACAGCCCCACTTGACAGCTCAGTGTATTCATTGGCATGGGACATCTGCCAAAACTAGCCTTATCAACATCGTTTTTAGTCCTGAATAGACTTTTTCATGTCGATTGACGGGTTTACATTAATCAATTGACACGTACATAGGTGTTGAAAAACACCGGACGAGCAGCACATCGGTGTGGCCGTGACTTTGATCATGTTGGTTGAGCGCCGTGTTAATGGCCGTTTATCGTGGGGCATTTACAGTGACGTCGACGCCGTGAAAATGCTGGTGGTCAAAGCTATCGGTCAAAATAGCGACCCTCAAAAAAGGTTTATAAGGCGTCTATACCTGATGACGGTTTGTCTACATGAAATCTCCATGGCAGCATTGCGAATGTAAATTTGTATTTTAATTATTTTCTGTTCTTGTTGTTGAGACAAACGGTGAAGTATCAGAGCAAGCAAACGGTAGAGTTTCGTGGGCTGCAACGTTACGTGTACGTCATATTACGCTACGCTGACTTGACCTAGTTTTCGCGATGTTGGGGTCACTGTCATTTTACAAGTTTTTTTTGGCTAATTCCGCAATCGTTCTTTTGCATTCTTGTCATCTTTTTTTTTTATTTCGCACAAAGTTTTTAAAAAACATGAGTTTGGATTAACTTTTTGGTCGCGAAATGATGTCTACTGTGCCATGTGACGTAAACAGGTCGGGCGATTTCCAAGATGGCGGTCGATGTGTGGGCTTTGAGCGTTTCGCGCTGTTTTCAAGTTCAGGTCTCGTTTCAGGTTCGCTAAGGAGGCAAGTTATTAAAACGACAGGTGTTTCATGATTTTGGTGACGATCATCCGTGTAAATACGTCTGAATTTTCTGTTATGGTAAACCGTAACAGTTCCTCTATTCATTGGGACCGTGACCGTAACGTGTTATATGTGCTCAAAACTCGCTGGGGTACACAGCCCTGATTGTGTGGCTTCGTTGCTCTGTATATTTCGTAAACAAGTGACGCAATGTTTCATCGCAAATGTTTCTCCATGCAAGGAGAGTACGAGCTGAATTTTTACAACTGAAGTTGGACTGTTGTATGAATTTATTTCAGTTCATGGTGCCCCTGATATGTATGTTCATGCAGCAGTGTGTAAGTGAAATAAAAGGCATATTAAATGACTACAATTTGCAGCGACTGTTTTTATGTGTGTATGTATTTAAATATATGTTAATGTATGCATATTAATTATGTAAATTTTATGCAAATTTCTGACATGCTTGCCCTTGATCCTAGGGAGAACACTGTGACACATCCCTGCCACATAATTGAACTTTTTCCTATTTCAAAGAAAACGCTACTTCATGTGTGATAAAGGCAAATTAATGTTTTCCATTTCGTTTTGTGTGTTGCTGTAGAATGGTACAGTTGAAAGACTAAGAAATAACAGAAAAAAAGTTTAATAATGAAAGGGCAACTGATGCATTCGATGTCGATATAAATTTAAATAATTTCTTCATCATAACATTTTACACTCACTGTCATTTCTTTCTTCAATAAAGATGAGGAACCCTCTGTAATTGATTGAGTAGTCTGTGGTGAATGTCATCCACAATTCATTTGTCTGTGATACAAACTCTGTCGGTCGACTGGGTCCTGAGTGACGCCTAAACCTTGTAGACAGATCTGTCTCGTCAAGTCCATTTCCAATTTCTAGCCAGTCATGGCCCAGCTCTGTGGTGAAGTATCTAAAGAAGACAAACATTCTGTTGTCTGGGTCTGATGCTGTGATGTTCCACAGACAGTAGTCACTATCAAAGTAATTGGACGGATGGTTTGGAGACTGGACCACGAGCACTGATCCTAGCTTGCTTGTAAGATTTCCACCGCATTCTTTGCCAATTATGATCTCTGTGAAGAGAAAGTTAGTGATTTGAACATCAGACATGGACCAATCAGCATAGTGTTCATATCATATAATTATTTTCTTTTACCAGTAAAGCCAACCAGGATCTTTTGATCTTAGTGTAGCACACAACCAGGTTTACCAAAAATGCGTACATTAAGATGATTTTGTGGTGAAAGTCCGCTGGGTCAAAAAAATTGACAACTTTGTGCTGATGGACAAGACCATCAAACTAGGCAGGTGTATCACTGGCATTGAATGAAGATTAATTGAATGACGATTAGTACTGGTTCTGTGATCAAAAACTTGAATGAATTTACTTAAATTTGCATCCGATAGAAGACAAGGTCAGAACAGAGGAAAAAAATAACCCTTTATATTGCTTAATCCCTTACCTTCCTTGGATATTTGTTTCTAAAACACTTGCTAATTACTTAAAAATGATTCATGGCCAAAGTTAAAAATTTTACATACCTTCACTGTACTCTTCGTAAGTGACATAGAAACCAGCCCCATCTACAGACAGGTCAGATGTGAATCTCAGCCAGGCACTGCTGTCTTCAATGATTTCAACCTTAGGTAGTTCAGATCCAGTCAGTTCCTGTGGACACGATCAAAGAACAAGAATTTGTTATTGTAACACCTTCACTTTGTTAAATTGTAGTTTTTATTAAGTTTACATCATGTAACCTTATCTACAAGAAAATGTAATAGACTATAAAAGTTTTGAACTTACCACAAGAGGGCTGACACTTGAACTTGCTCCGATGTGGAGGAAATCAAAGCTCTCCTCCAAATCAAACACATGGAATGTTAGTTGAATTGCCATGCCCTCTGATACTTGGATATTCCACAGGCAGTCACTGGCATGGGGGTAGTTGGTGGGGAAGATAGGTGATGAGATGTTTCCACTTGGTCCAATCAATGTATCCCCACATGGATCAACTGTGTAAGAATTAAAAAATATTTATGTGTATTTTCAGGTTGTCTAGGACAACAAAGCAACAGTATATGAGCAATACACATAATACATATGCCTTTGGGTGTAAATTTGGATAATCATAATGAAAACTGGTGTAAACCTATGAAACAAATTGATCAATAGTATGTACTTTAACTAGAAACTGTTACAAAATGAACTTTGCACACTAAATTACATTAAAATTTGAGCATAATCTGCTCAAAGTACATTACTTGCTTGTCAATCTGTTATACCTTACAGCATTTGCATGTTAATTTGATATATGCCTCCTAACAGTACATATAAATTCAAATGCTCACATTAATCAGTGCTTCAATGCTGGTAATACAGCACTAAAAGCTCTGAAAGTTTTAAACAGTTCATATCCAAATGAGTAATCCAGTGAATATATCATAGGAAAAAAATGTTGTTTACCATGACTCCAGCTTCAATCTCTTCAGTGATAAATCTTAGCACACACAGCTTTCAATATTTGTACCTCACAACATCGTTATGTTGCTGTCAAAGTCTTACCCTGTTTTCTGTCTGTGAGCCTAAAAAAAAGGGAATCCTACCTGCTTTGAAGGTAATAGAAAATCCCTCCTTCGTGGTGTCTGAATCAGTACTCCACAGAAGTTGTAATGAGTCTTCAGCAGTGGCATAGGTGCCCATGATTGAAGAGCCAGAAAACAGGAACAGGAGATTGGGCACATCATCTTCTACTGTGCCAACGTGAAGCAGATCATAGTGTTCTTCAGTGTCAAAACTGTTGATGCTTAGGTAGATGTGTTTGTTCATGTAGGCTGGAGACACGGACACTGTTCCTACACAGAGTTCATCATTGTTGTACTGTTCTGGGTAGCCTGGAGATGTGACTATCTCACCAGCTTCAGAATCTATGACCACATTGTACCTGCATGGATCATCTGGTGATAGACATAACATGGCAAATATACATTAGTAAACTGGAAAATACTCTATTGTATATGGTGAAAATATTTCACATCAAACATATATGTTGACCACATTGTAATGATTGATACACGTAGGATCTACACTACAGTTTCAATATATTTCACAGAAATTGTGATTTTTTGAACAGATTAATCATCAGTGCAGGCAGGGCATAAGATTATTGACTGGAGACCAAGAAATATCTAAGCCCTTCAACACTGCCCCATAGATATTGTTAGATACGAAGCTGGATATACATCAATGAATGGATTCAAAGGTACGTGCATGGACAAGTTAAAGGCCATTTTGGTCGGTTTCCTCTGTTACATGTTGCTAACAAGTACAAAATCTATGTAGAAAACATTGAATCATAATGTGTCACAGTGACCTCCAAATTGTCTGATTTCTTAAGTAATACTGATGGCTAACCTTCTAGTGAAATTTCCTTGAGTATGAGATGGAAACCTTTCATGTTAATATTTGCATCTGTGGTGAACGTGACCCACAGTTTGTCTCCTGTGGAGTACAATGGATTAGGAATTTCATTTCCTGATACTCTCAACTGGCTGGTGGTAAGATCTGTGTGGTCAAGGCCATTGCCAAGCTCAACCCAATCGAAGTACCACTCTGTCTCTATATCAATAAACGTGGCATTGATTCGAAGTTCACTATCAGTGGTGATGAGCCATACGCATGATAGATCATCAGCGTAGTTATCAGGGTAGCCTGGTGATGTCAGGTCGACGTAGCCATCAGCTGGAATGGTTAGGTTGCCACCACATTCCTCTATGCTTGGTGCTTCAGTTGGCATTGGTTTGTCAGTTGGTATGTCTGTGGATTAAAGAAAAGAGCACACACACATTCATTAATCACATGATCCATCATTTGACCAAATAATACATGCACATGATGGCTATTTTTAATATGAGTATATTGATACCTTCCACATGATGAGGTGCTAGTAAAATGATACAAATGATCTCTGAGCAAATTGCAATGAAGACTTTTAAGACATGGTAGGCTGTGAAAAGAAGTGGCAAGCTGCTCACTGATACACATGCTTCACTGCAGCGTAATAAGAATAGATTTTTGACCGCATAGTCACAGCCAATACAATCCCTCAATGTCTATGAGTTTGTCATTGCACATCATGGTACTGTAGCTTCATTAATTTTATTTTGATCAAAAAGTTATAAACTTTGGAATGTGAAAATAAATTAAAACGCATCTGTAATATTTTCATTTGTGATGAAATATATGGCAGCCACATGACATGTATCAAGGGTCACCAGCCTCGTGCAAAGTGCACAGGCAGGCATTTGTGGTGTGCTCAGGGCTATGGAACTGCCCTCATGGCAGGATGCCAGCCTTATGTTAACCCTTGAGGGCTGTAATTTTTCCTTCCAAAATTTTGGTATAACATTTCACAAATTTTTACGAATTTTTCTGTATTTTTTTGATAATTTTGGACCAAATGGACATCACATTTTATTGGCTAAAGTTTTTTGTCAACATAGTTTGCCAAAATTAGAAAAAATTGACTTGGGGAGATTTTATAAAGGCGACAAAAATAGACTTTGGCGCTTAAAGCCCGGGGCGAAATGGACCGGATCCGGATTAATGCCAAGTTTCGGTGGGCGTTTTGGGGCACGGCTCTGCATAATGAGTCTGTTGGTAACGGTTGCTATCGTTCGCATTATCTGCGTAATCTGTTTGCTCTCAACTCACGCTCTGACTATAAGCTTAGGTACAGCCTTCACAATACGCGAAAGAAAAAAGAAAGTAGGAAAAAATATCAATTTCCTAAAAACAGGAGCGTGTTGGCACTGTTGAGTTGATGTACTGAAGTTTTGCTGAGTTGATTCACTGAAGTTCTGGGGTCATCGTTCGAGAATGATTCTTCTACTGACCGCCATATCTACATACGGAATTGGCGCCATACGTAGTAAGCGTAGTGGAAATAATCATCAAGAAAGTAATAAACATAAACATTAAAAATAATCCGAAGCTGGTAATTTCGTATGTTGAAATCACGAATTACCGATCTAAACATTGACTGAGAAACACGGTCAGGAAAATGGTAGGAAACAGGTTAACGACGCGACGTCATGACCGATCGCTAAAATAGAAAAATAAGTTCACTACATCATGTATAGATATTTATATTTATATATATATTATATCTACTCTTTCATTGTTGTTTTTGCAAAACCTTTATTGTACTTTATGATCAAGATCCCAACTGGGATACGATTTCAATAAAGGCTTACTTTGACTTTACTTTACCATCACGGAAGGATCGAGATTTCCATGAATCTCGCGTACCACGATATCTGTAAGCGATCGAGGTCGGCTGCTCGGTTGCTTTGTCCCCGGACAACTCATCACGATCACGAGTTATGTTTATTTTCGGAGCAATGGGATGAACCGGGGACTGGGTTCATAGATATCTTCGTTATTGAAGAAATTGAAGTCCAACCTTTGTCGAAATCATACAATGTAGTGCCAACTCAATGAGCCGATCTCGGACACACGTATCAGTAGGCCTAAGCCTTTCAAAGAAGATCGGGTGATGACGCGTCGACGCTCACTTGCTCACCTTCAACTGACATTGACAAATACTGTTTTGATGTCTTTACAAGCTTTGTTTAATTCTCATAGCAGAAGTCCAAACGTTACTGGGGCAACCGGTATGTCAAAACCTTACCAATACCAACCCTCCGAACACGACATGTCATTGTGAGAACACGTGTAGCCTACATGTACAAACCATACGGCCGTTTTCAGGGCTAGCATTTATATCAAAAGCGACTGTAGCTTACCGGTACTTTCGGCCGTAGATTGTGGGGGGGGGGGGCTGTTTTAAAAAAGTGGCTCTCTTTGACTGACTGTAATTAAATTGATCATGGAGGCTACCGCCATGCTTTAATATTTAGTTGTTTTCGATGTCATTGTAAACTATGGACTCTGCCTGCAGTTCTGTAAAATACAGTGTACGCACTTTTCGCAAGGATACATCGTACCGGTACTGACTCATCTCTTGCTAAGTCACGACCGAAAATGGCTCACTTTCGCGATGTCATTGCATCATAAACGCTTGTTAGTAAATAGTTTATGACAACCACGACGTTTTCATCTTGTGTGCACGCCAATATACATGTAACTCTGAGCGTACACATGGTTTATTTACATCGTAATTATTCTCGTATCATCGTATGCACAGCAAATGTTTGACCAGTTTACACCTTTGCGCGTCACTGCATGATTGACAATTGTTTGAATCGCGGAACGACTGTTCCCTTGGGGCCATTCCTTTGTTACGAAAGCGATTTTTCCCCCAATCGTCGTAATTTTAAAGGCTTTGTGAAACTTTGCGGATACCTGTATGGCCTACGTGTTTATGAAACAGTCTATGTTTATGGTATGCCAATAATGTTTGTTTGACGAATTGTTTAGGCTGATTTTCACGGAGCGGTCTACCTTGCTGTTGCCAGTTGTCACTCAAGCGCCATTATGAATTTTCGATGAGTTGGGGGTCTTTTTATACCCCGCACCGGGGTTTAAAGGATTAAATAAAGACTTTGCTTGGCTTGGCCTAAAAGAAAAATAAAAGACTTCACCTGCTTGACTTTCTTCTATCTCAAGCAGGAATCCCCGGAAAGTAATAGACTGATCTGAAGTGAATGTGATCCATAGCATATCAGTCTGTGATTGCCACATCCTGAATGGTCTGAAGAAGCCAGAGATGCGGTGTTCTATGGTGTCTGAATCACTGTTGTCATTGCCTTCACCAATTTCCAGCCAGTCGTGCCACGTTTCAGTTCTAAGATCTCGCAGATGAACAATCAGGGTACTACTGGGTGAAGATGCAGTGATGTACCACTCACAGTACTGTCAGGGAAAATGGGATTGGTTGCAGTAAAGAAAGTAATGTTACACAGTTTTACATTGATTGTTTTAATTTCTACAGTTGAAGTAAACAAAGACCTGGTAAATGATCAATTCAGAGGTACTGAATTTAGTTGAAATATCAAACAACCATTGTTCAGATTAAATTCTGTGTCAACTATCTTTGCAGTTCTGAGAGAGAGCAAGTTCTCATACAGACCTCGTCATTGTCATAGTCATCTGGATAGTTGGGTGATGTGATCTGTACAAAGGCACTATCTTCTTTGGTTGTGTAATTTGCACCACACGGCTTCAATGATGGTTCTGTGGGCTCTGCTGGTTTGATTACTGGAAAAAGAAACAACATTATGAGACTCCTTAGCCTTGTATCATCAAATATCTGTTTTCAAGCTATATCTTCTACATTTCTTCTTCAAAATCAGATATTTTGTGGAAATGTTGAATACTTATTTCAATCACATAGTCATGACCATATCAGTCTATCCTGCTGACAGCTACTTCCATATTTATACAAATGGCAGAATAAATTATCCAGGAATGCTGTCAAATTAAAGTTTTTTCCTCTTGTTTATAAAACTTGAGGGAAGTGTATATGTAATATTAGTTATTACTAAATATCACCTGTTCCTTGTATCTTATCAGCATTAACATCATTTGTGCTTCTTCAGACACTGAACTTCATCCATGTCCGATATACTATAAATGACCCTCAAGCAGATATGCTATAAATTTCAGAAGGGACAAATCCTTACCTTCATGAGTAATAGCATACGCTGGTCCCACGTAACTCAACACTTGTCTTGATGTGACACCAGCCACATACACCACATATCTGGTGGAACTTTCCAAGTTTGTCAGAGTGACTTCATCACTGTCACCACCAGCAACATACTCATAGAAGTAACCTCCCAGCCAATCATATCGTCTGTATCTGACTCGGTAGCCAATCACATCACAGTTGTAGTCTGACACATCCCAGGTGACATGGACATCATAGGGTGAGAGGGCCTCTGCATAGACTGCCTGTACATTGATGTCTTCCCAGTCAAAGTCTGCAATGAAAACCCTCATGTTTAAAATTGGTGAAAACGTAACTTGTGTCATGAAGTCAAAATCAAAATTTCTTTACGGAAAATTGTGGCTATGTTAGTGTATCTGATTAACTTGTACAGTGGAAACTGTTCTGAGAAAAAGGTGTGTGAAAGAAATTTACCTCACTCTGAAATATATGAATCTGATATAAACAGCAATGACCATGAACAAAGACACTTGTGACATTACCTTTGGGGTTGAGTTCACAGACATATGGGAAAAGATCAGCACAGATTTCATCTTGCCATTTGTTCTCATCATCAACAACAGCACAGTCTTCATCAGTACCATTAGATGGTTGTCCATCTGCCCAGTTACTCAGATCCCACTCTGAGGAGTCTCTACAATCAACCCATCTCCATCGTCCTTCCACTGACCTGTCACTGTAACCTATAAGTACAAATCTCTCGTAACACATCTTTGCTGTGACAATGCACGTAAGCGTACCACTAACAGTATACAATCTGTGTCAGGTACTTTAACAACTCTTGTCCATGTACCGTACTGTTATCAATTATATCATACCAGAACATTGATGGTGCAAATGCTGCAATCTGATTGGTTGAGACATGAAAACAAACATGCTATATTTGCAATATAGCATGGCTGAAACTGGCATGAGCTCTCTGCTTGAGTAATTTCTCTTTTTGACGTTTTACACCCAGATTTCATTTTAATATTATGCTTGTGCACATATGTCATGAACGGGTCAAAATCTCATGGTATCAACATCGTTGGGTGTGGTTTATTGCTCAAACATCTTCTGAAAGTTGACAGTGAGTTTCTGTATAAGATAACTCTGTATAACTCTTGCTGTAACCCATGCAGTGAAGACAAAGCTTACCTATCCAATACTTGTTGGTGTTCATTTCTCTACTGACGTAGTCCAGTTCCACTTGATCATTGATGATGACAAGATCACCATTCTCAGTTGCCAAACAATCTTCCCTGCCTTCATCCCAGGGTTTGGGATCACTGACAAACTTGTAACATCTCTCTTGATTTCCAACCCAGTGTTTTTCATAGCCTTCTAGACCTAAAATGCAGCATAGAAAGAGTTTGAGTTGAACATCTGATGACAGGAGGTGATGTGAAGTGATATGGGAAACTTGACACATTGATCACTTTGGAACTAAATTGATCCACACAGCAAAGATACAAAGAAAAACACGTCTTTATAGGTGGGCAGAAATAGATACAGATATACAGACATTTATGCTAGCAATAGACATGTACTAATCCCAAAAGTTTCCTAAGCTGTGCATACTCACAAGTGAAAGACAAGTAAAATACTGTATCACTGTATTGTATACATATATACACATATATACCATCAACACACATTTATAATCCCAAAAGTTTACAAAGTTGTGCATACTCATCAATGAATGACTGTTAAAATACAACAGCATCATTGTATTGGTATACCGGTACATGTATGGCAACAGAGTTTCAATATATGTTGGCATGAAATGGACATATATCATTGAATTCACTGTGTACAACTTGTCTTTTTTAGCTTGGGTCTTTGCTCAAAACAGCATGTGTTTCAAAACAATAATCTCAATTACACTTGAGCCAAAAAATTAATAAACATCTCCAGTGATGTGTGTAAATGAAAACCAAAATGGTACAGAGATAGCACACAGCTAAAATACTGACATTATAATGTATCTACACAAAACCATTCACAGCTTTCATTGGTGGATGTTGTACTCACACTCAAAGTCAAACGTCAGATTGAATCCACTTTTGACAATACTCCAATCTGTCTTGAAACGTAACCACATCTCATTACCACTACTGACAATGGGGTCTGGAAGATCTGGACCGGTCAACTCCTGAAACAATATTCAACATTATCAAATCAATAACTCTCTCTTTTTATTTTTAATCCATAATCACAATCTGGGGCAAACTTTATGGTCCGTGATACTCTATTGCAATATGCTGCTGCATACCATCATAGAAAATAAACAAACTTAGATATGAATCAATGACGTCAAGCAATCAAATATAAAATCCATGATTTTGTTGTAAGTGGTTGAGGAATAAGTCATAACTTTGGAACTGAATGTATAGACATTTTCTCGCATCCATGGGACTATTGAAATAAAATCATACCACGTATTGGTCTGAGGTTGGATCAGTTCCCTCTCCAATGAGCAGTTTGTCATAGTCTGTTTCAAGGTTGAAGTCATTGAACGTTATCTTGATTCTCTGGTTTTCCCCCAGGCTAATGGTCCAGACACAGTCAGCATGGTTGGGATAGTCACTGGGATGGTTTGGTGATTTAATGACTCCAGGGTAAGAGTCAAAATCAACTCTTTGGCAGCCATCTGAGAACAAATGATAAAATATAATTCAGTGGCTCTATCATAGAAGAGATGCAGTGCAAATGACCTTAGGATATTTTGACATCACTAGGTGTTTGATATTTGATAAGGAAAATGACCTTGTGTGATTAATAGTTGACAAAATACACTTACATCATATACTGCTATTGACTGACAAAACACTGTGCAATTTGAAATTTTGTAATTTTTGGATTTCAAGTATTCATAACTTGCTGATAGTTTGTCAATTATTAAAAAGTCTTTGAGAATGTATTCTACTTTCGTGAATAGTGCTTTGAAGATTTCTAATTCTATGCATAATTGGGGAACAACCAACTATACGTGTTGAAAATTCATGCAATCCTGCATGTAGGTATGAGAAAACAGGACACTGCCTTACCATCATAGAGATCAATCTGAAATCCATTCCTGACAATGGTATTATCAGTTCTGAATGTCATCCAGATCTGATCAGTACCAGTGTAGAAAGTAGTTGCATCATGGGAGCCCGACGCATGCAACATTCTGGTTGTCAGCTCAAGAGGGTTATCACCAGATCCAACATCCACAAAGTCATAGTATGGTTCTGTACAGAGACAAAGATGTAAGGACTTAATTTAATATAAATATGAGGCATTTTTTAGAGTACCTATGATGGTCCTCTACTGCAAAACTTGAAAATATCTTTTCAATGCCTGACAATATGATTTGTTGCATCATTTCCAACTGCAAATGAAGTGCAATCAACAACGATTGCTGAACAAAGTACAGAGTGGGCATATCCTCCATGTAACAACAGTTGACTCTCTTAGAACCTTTCTTCATTTTCTGAAGCGTTGCTGTGGTGTACCTACACACAGAATGTCATCCGCATGTTTTCAACCCTTCCTGCTGGATGCGGAGGGTTTCAATTGACATACCGGTATAAGCTGAAAGCAAATGTGTTTTTGAGCTGAAACAAGACGATTTTGTCAAGTTTACTCTGACGGTATGTATGTGGTTCGCTTTGATTGTCGAGCTGTCAAATAGCTTAATCCAACCAAATAATTATAAGCACAAGACAATAGCAAAATTTGATATTTTTATGTATTTCTGTTTGTCAATACACAGTGTACAATGCATCCCTATACAATTTTTTAATATTGTGAGGTTGATATCAGTAAGGCTGGTTGCATTAAAAGAACATACCTGTGTCAAAGTCAATGACAACTGCATGTATGTTTTGTCCAGTTTCTGCTGTAATCTTCCACTCACAGAATGTGTTGTGATCATAAAGATTGGGATAATATGGTGATTGTATTGTAGCCATGCCACCAAGTGGAATACGAACATTTTCATTCAGGCAGTCTGTAAGGGAGCAAAATAACAAAACAGAGTTACAATCCTAGCTCCTAAGGAGACAATTTCAGCATCATGTAAATAGTAAAAATTGTAATGAATAACATGATTCCTCCATGACCAGTATACTATTGAAATATTTCTTCAAATGTAATGAAAAGTTTTGCTGTAACTTACTTTCACTCAATCAAATAAAATCTGACACTTGTATTATTCTACTCAATAACATTCAATATAATACAGGCTATATTTGCCTGTCACACCTGCTGTATTTGCTTGTTTTCACTGCGTGGCATTAAATTTAAAATTGGCTTTCTTGCCTATTTTCACTCATTAAAATTCCATTTAAGGCAGTATGCACCTCAAAAGTAAAAGACTTAAACTTTTGCTTAAAATTTCATCAAGGAATCTTTCAACCATTCTCTTTCAAAATCAAGAATAAAAATCGGGGATCACTGTGCAAATTCGGGTACCAGAGAAACAAATAACCAATGATTTACTGATATTTCAAATTCAAAATGGCCGCCATCCCTGTGTTCACACTATGGAGAACAATAAAATTTTCGAATTTCAAAAAACTAAGCCGGTGAAAAGTTTTCTTATACCAAGAGCTTTAAAATGAACCCCCACAAGTGGTAAATCAGAAAAGAATTGTTAATGTTTGAGAGTCCGAATATCTGTCCCGAGGCGCATTCTACCTTAAGACCTGCTACATTTGGGTTCTCTTACTGACAGTCAATTGGTTGTGTTAGCCTGATTTAAACTCAAGACCTGCTTCATTTAGCTCCATAAGCACACACTGTCACACCCATTTGAGGTAATTGTAACATTACCTTGTTCTTCTTGCAGAGTCAGTCTAAACCCTGGATAAGTCACAGACTCATCAGTGATGAAGACTAACCACATCTTATCAGTCAGTGTGGTGTGTGGTCTTGGTAATCTGGATCCAGACTCTCTTCTGACTCGTGATCTACGCAGTGTAGAGTCCAGGCCATCACCAAGTTCTAGGTAATCAAACCTGTCAATCAAATCATTCAATCTGTAATGGCATCCTTGACCAAGATTATATATTTTGGCCTGAGAATGTTTCACTTAACTATTTATACATAGAAATATTCGGAAAGTGTTGTCTTCTAGAGCATATTAACAATCAAGTATATACTATATCAGTAATTTGGGGACAAAACAAAAACTTTTAATTTGTATTTATCATTGATAAAAAAAACACTTTTCCAATCCTTACCTGTGTTCTGTATAAAAGTCATAGAAGATCACCCTGATTCTTCTACCAGGTGTTGTGGTATTCACTGTCCATTCACAGTGGAGATTGTTATCATAGTCTGAAGGATAGTTTGGTGATGTCACACTCAATTCTCCATCAGCTGGTACAATGATATGCTCACCACAGACTGGTGGTGTTACTGGTGTTGGAGTAGGTGGTACAGTGGGCTTGGGCTCTGATGTGTCAGCTGTAGAACAAAAAACATTCTTGGTAATTATTCAAATTAAAGCATACCGGTACCTGGTATGTATACCAGTATTTTACCTACAGATGGCACCACAAAACTCAAAAATTCAATAAGAGTTTACAGAGTTGATATAAATTATGAATTAAACCCAAATGTGAAAAGTTGGTGCACGTGTGCCCTTGAAATACATCTATTCATTTTTAACAAAGTTCCCTTGACCAAAAAGACAGCCATCTAGTTGAACTCCTGGTTGAATCCTTGCAATTGTAAACAAACATTACACTAAATTTTTCTCACAAATCAAGATTACACTTTTTTCCTTTTTTTATTGCTGAGGTGAAGTTTATGATCAAACTAGCCTAATTACTCTTGAAATAGCAGTGAAAACTTACTAATATTGACAACTTCGATCTGCAATAGGAAACCTCTATAATTGATGTCCTCATCCGTAATGAAACTTATCCACAACTCTGTATCCATGGAAACCAGTAATGAAGGCAGTTTGTCTCCAGAGTGATGCAGGATCCTGGTTGCTATGTCACTATCATCCAGTCCATCTCCAACATCAACCCAATCATAGCCATCTTCTGTCATAAAGTCTCGGAAAGTCACTGTCATTCTGGTGTTTTCAGGCGAAGTGATGTTCCATCGACAGTGATCACTGTCATAATAGTTGGATGGATAATTGGGTGACTGGATTACCAGGATGGAGTCATGCTTGGCTTCAAGGTTGCCACCACAGGGCTTAGCAGGCAGGATATCTGCAAATACAATTCATATGAGTTAGAAACAAAACACTGATGCAAAAATTAGTGTAAGTTTTTGTAAAAGACACCTTTGCACGATGGCACACATAGATTTCATTTCTCATGCTCCAGGACCTGTACTAGACACAACAAAGTTGACATAATGGCAACAATACGCTTCCATACAGATTCAAGATACCAAATATCTTTACCTTCAGTGTATTCTTTGAATGAGAGATCAAATCCACTGCCACTGATTGTTGTATCAGCAGTAAATACCAATAATGCAGTGTCTGAGTTGATGATAGTGGTCTTGGGCAGATCCTCTCCTGTCAATTCCTGCCGAAAAACATCAAACTTTAAGTAAGGCAAGATCAAATATGAAAACTTAGAAAACTATTTTTAGCTACCGTAGATCAGATGGCAGAATGTGAGTCAGTTTTTGGTGTTTACAGTTATCTGCAGCGATCTAATGGAAGAAATATAATGTTTTGTACAGGGAGAGAAATAGAATTTCAAGGCAGAATTAAATTACATTGACTTCTGGAAACTCTTATGCCTCATGCTGAACAAAAGCTAAACAATGTGTTCTTACCACAACAGTGGAGGCATCTTCACTGCTTCCTTCATAGATGTAGAGATAATCATAACCATCTTCAAGATGGAAATCTCGGAATGTGATTTCAATGAAGCTGCCGGAATTGACATGGATCATCCATGAACAGTGGCTTCCATGTGGATAGTTCATTGGATACAATGGAGATCTGATGTCATTGGGTGCAGTCAAATGTCCACCACAGGGATCAGCTGTATGATAAATAAATATTAGATGAGGCTTAAGGAGATCATAAAATCCAATTCAAGTCTACATACATGATATGCAGCGGCATAACGGCATACATGGCTCTGTATTACTGTAATGCACTCATTATAAGTCTAAAAATAGCGCCAATGGCACTTGATCACAACTGGCACATTGTGAAACTACTCATAATTAATGAGGTACAATATGTGGCGTCATGCGGTGTCCCATCATACCATATATGAAGGGTGTAGCACTTGTGGTTACTGTATGGACTTGTATGGACAATATGTATATTTCAGGTCAAATGTCACTGAGGTCATGTGACATTTTGTCAAAAAAATTGAATTGCTAAGTCATCCCTATATACCAAAAATCAGACCTAGCTCTATTGGCTCGCTCAAAATTAGATATGCACATAATTAATGAGGTATAATATGTGGCGTCATAAGGTGTCCCATCATACCATATATGAAGGGTGTAGCACTTGTGGTTACTGAGTTATGGACAATATGTATATTTGAGGTCAAAGGTCACCGAGGTCACGGGAGATTTTGTCAAAATATTTTATATATCTGCGTGAACGGAGGGACATGACCCAATCTATAAGGCCCTGGACTTCATCCATGGGGACTAAAAACTGTGTCACTGAATCCTTTTTGCAATATGAATATGATGACAAACTAAATTTTTATTTTACTTGGCCTTATATACATGGGATTCTATAGACAGCTGACTTATACATGGTAGTCTATGGTGGTGTAAACTAAAAAGTCCTCTAACATGGCCAAATCGACGTGCATCTGTATGGGGTAGGGTACTATCCTTGTGCAAAGTTTGAAAGAAATTGACCAGGGCATGTCTGAGATATCTGCGTGAACAGACGGACGGATGCACACACGGACGCAGGCACGCACACACGGACATGACCAAACCTATAAGTCCCCCGGACGGTGTCCGTGGAGACTAATTAGACAGACCACGAAGTCAATGAGCAACATACAGCTGAAAGACTATTTTTCACATTGCGATTTTAAGCCCATTTTATGAGAAAAGGGACATGTATATGTATATGGAGAAAACAGCAGAAGACATATTTGTAAATTGTTTGTTAAGTGACAATCATATGTGCACTCTTGAAATTTTGTGGTTATAAGGTATAACAGTAGTGTAAGAATAATGAGGTTAGAATAAGTTAGTAAAGCTAAGTTGACAGTAATTAAGATTACAAAATTTATACACTAAGCTGAGGAAATCTGAATGAAATAAATGTTGAAAAGTAGCAAAGTCATGGTCATCTTTTGTCTAATACCTTGTGTAAGTTCATGAACTTTACATAAATCTTGCTATAGATTTGTTGCTAATGGGCAATAACTGTGTTTCAGATCATTTGAGAGCAATCCATCCATGACAGGTTTAAATTGTAATATACTTCTAATTAAAGGAGAGCAACTTCTCAAATAATTTTTTCCCTGTAATTTCCTGTGAGAACACATGGACATGCGTAGGACTCTATGCTGGTGCTACCTTGCAACTTGTCATGGCATTGTCTAACCTGTTCACCCCAATTTCCTGTAGACAGGTCCACACTCACCATTGATAACAATGGGTTTGGGCCATACCATGGTAGTGAAAGACTGTAACATGTGAGGTCATGGATACTTAATCTCAGGAATGTCAAAGTCTGTATATTGACTCAAGGATGTTTACATAACAAATGCTTAGGGTCATCTCAAAAGTGAGAATCTAAACTATGAAATATGGTTTTTTTTATTGCTTTTGATACCCAAAAGAGCATAGAAATCTCTTATACTTTGAATCAGCCATCCTGCATATTTCTAACATTCATCAAAACCTCATTTCTGTTCCACAACTCATAAAACAGTCCACAATGCAGGATTGGTGTACATTCCAAAACTACATATATGAAAGACCCCTAAAATCAATTAGTTAAAAGGGGGTTAGAAATTTCCCAAAACTATATAACCTCCGCTCCGTTTGGCTCAATTTTTCGGAATTGGAACCTTGGAACCAGTCTATGTATTGGTACCAAATATCAACGCAGTCTGTTCAGCAGTTTTTGACTTTTTGTCGTTTACGGAAATGGACGACATAAAACACCGGTTGAAACCACCTCTATATCACAACTTCCAGTTGTGATAAATATAACACCTCCAATGAAAATGAACAATGACTGCAAGATGGCTAACGTAGACAGAGCTTTAGAAAATCACAAAAGAAATACTGGACAGAGCAGTTTAAGAGGTAATTCCTAAGCAGCAATACCTGTTTTCACTATGGACAAATGTTCATGATTATTGCCTGACACACATTCAGATGTTGTAACCTGTAGATATGATACATGTATGTGTAAAAATCAACCAACATCTATGAAGAGACAGTTTCTTACCTGTGAAGTATGTGACATTGAATCCTTTACCAGTGATGGAGAGATCACTGGTCCACAGGGACCATAATTCTGTTTTGTCAGTGAAGTAAGACTCTCCTTGTTGATTTCCAGAGAAACGGTACAATGTGGATGAGAAATCCAACTCATTTGAACCAGCGCCAACTTCTAGCCAATCAAAGTTCATCTCTGTATCCAACTCAGTCACATGGATGTAAATATGCAAATTTGGTGTTCCTTCATCATCATCGATGTCAATATTCCAAAGACAGTGTTCATTGTCGTCGTAGTTGTCTGGGTAGTTGGGTGATGTGATGGCAACAGAGGATCCAACTGATGCAGGCAGGGTAAGGGATTCACCGCAATCTGGTTCTGAAAATAATGACATTCAACAGAAAGTCAGAATTTACATAAGATTTACTTACATTGCAAATTATAAAATAAAACCACTTGACTTTTCTGAAATGTGAAATAAATAACTTTATAATTCAAAAAGATAACAAAATACTGTTATATAAACCACTTTATAAAAACTAAAAACAAAAGATAGAAAAAGTACTTACCTTCTGTAATTTCAGACAACATAACATAGAAACCTTGTCTAGTGCCAGAATAATCTGATGTGAATGTTACCCACACTCTATCACCAATGGAAGTTACTGAGTTGGGTGGTTCACTAGAGTAGTCACCAGACACTCTCACTATAGAAGTTGATAACTCCATATGATTAGCTCCATTTCCAACTTCAAAATAATCATGGCAGTACTCAGTGTCAAAGAAGATGAAAGTCACATCAATTCTGTTACCAGTTTCTGTCTGATAGTACCACACACAGTTCATATCATTGTCATAGTTGTCAGGATAGTTGGGTGATGTCAGATTCAGATAGCCATTTGCAGGAATTGTGTGGTTACTGCCACATTCTACAACTGCTGGTGGGTCATCTGTCGGCTGTGGCTTTGGTGTGGGTACGGTTGCATCTGGTAATGAATGAAGTACAGAAAGAGTGAGAAATGAGACAGAGAAATCCCTTACAGGTATTTTAAAACCATTTTGTATGACAAACTCCTCTGCAACTTTTCAAAATTTCAAATGCTTCTCCTCGTGGTGACCATACCATTAACAACTATAGAGGTTTATATGAAATAATATGCAGGTATTTCTCCCTTGTACAAAATATGCCAGAATCAATCAGACTTGCAATGATTTTAGTGTAATTTTAATCATAATTGATAAATAACAAGCTGTCATTCCTGAAGCTTATTTTTTTATTTTTTTAAAGTTGAGTTCTTGCAGAACCAGCACATCCATATTAAAAATTTTTTTACTTGATTTTGGGACAGATCTTGTTGCCATCGACATCAATATAAATGTAACACAAAAAATGCGTGTCAACAACATTAATGGTAGTATTGTTCCTTGCACAAAAAGAAAGCATAAAGGAGCCATAACTTACCTTCATCAACTTCTTCAATTTCCAGAAGAAATCCTCTGTATCTGAAGCTACTATCAGTTGTAAATGTCAGCCATATTTGATGTGTAGATGATGTCCAGTATTCAAATGGTGCGATAAAACCCGAGACACTGTGTACTACTGAGTCTCTGTCACTGTTGTCACTTCCTTCTCCAATGTCAACCACATCAAACCATCGTTCAGTGACAAAATCACGGATGTGTACAATCAGTACCTTGCCTTCTGTGGATCCCTCCACATACCATTCACAGTACTGCAAAAAAGATATGATTTAAAGTTACAATCTTCATAGGTTTGAACTGCCTGTGTTCTCAGCAAATAACCTACACAGGCATTGTACAGGTCAGTTCTTACATTAGATAAGCAAGCTTCTGTTTCTGAGTTCATGATGCATGTATAAGTACATATTTTGATTGTGTTTCCCAAGTTCATTTGCACTCATCAATTTTGTTCCATTTTGCTTTTCAAATAGAGACATGTGTCAGCTAACAAATTACCACAGCTATTCATTTAGTACAAAAAGCTATGTATAACAATCATTCTTTACTCAGTCTTATACCTGTTGACTGAGAAACTTTTGAAGTGATCAATCAGAAGCAGCCACTGTTAACAGCAATACAGCAATGAAATAGAACGTCTTCAACAATAAAACTACAAAAAAGACCCCAAAGACTATAAATGATGTTTTCACATGTTCCTAGAAAACTTACTGAGTTGTGGTCATATCTGTCGGGATAATTAGGAGATGTTATTTGGACCATATTTCCATCTTTAGTTGAATAGTTTCCACCACATGGTTTGTCTGGCTCTACTGGAGGCTCTGGAGGCTTGACAACTGTCAAACAGAAATTAAAAAATGCTCAATACAAAACTGTTGATAGACCAATAACTTACAAAATTATTATCAAATCTGTATTTGGCTATCATTACTACTAAGGTTCAATAATGTGATCCAGTACTTGAACTCTTTCATACACCACAAAAAAGATCCATAAGTATCCTACACTATTAACATTACAACTGAAAATTCTGCATACAAGTCTTACCTTCATGGGTCTGTGCATAAGCCGGTCCCACATAACTTAACCTCTGTCTTGATGTGACACCAGCCACATACACAACATATCTAGTGGAACTTTCCAAGTTTGTCAGAGTGATTTCATCACTGTCACCACCAGCAACATACTCATAGAAGTAACCTCCTAGCCAATCATATCGCCTGTATCTGACTCGGTAGCCAATCACATCACAGTTGTATTCTGACACATTCCAGGTGACATGGACATCATAGGGTGAGAGGGCCTCTGCATAGACTGCCTGTACATTGATGTCTTCCCAGTCAAAGTCTGCAATATCAGAGCAAACCAAATGGCATGATAGATTATTTCAAAAAGGAAAGCAATCTTTAGAAAGAGTGAAGCAATATTACACAGTGATTTCATGCACAGTAGCACATACTTTTTTGTATTCCTAAAATAAGTTACAAAAATATTTAACATCGAGCTCAAAAACATGCATACATGTATGACATAATTTGACTGCCAGAAACATCTGTAAAACATAATTGTCTACAGCATAACTGTTAATTGGCATATTGTTTTGGACTTATTATTTTTTTCGTTTATACAGTCCTTTTTATATATGGAACTTTAAATAAGAAAACCAGGGTGGCTTTACACTAATTGATTTTGATCTCTGTTAACCATTACAGCTTTAATTCAAACCTTGACAAGCATAAAGCACGTTACATTACATGCAGAGGAAGCTGCTACCTAAATAAAAAGATTTTTTTGGCAATGCTCAAAAATCTGTGAAAACTTACCTTTAAAGTATATTTTACATACATATGGTAGAGGGTTGTTACAATCTCTATCTTCCCACTTATTGTTGGAATTAGTGATGGCACAATCTTCATCAGTACCATTGGTGGGCTGTCCCGGAGCCCAGTTGCCAAGATCCCACTCTGAAGAGTCTCGACAGTTAAGCCAACGCCATCTTCCCTCCACTGACAAATCAGTGTAACCTTAAGAAAAATTTGAAATTCAAGACAAACTCTTTTATTTGTCTATAGTGTTCACTGTATGTCCATCAAAGACATTAGAGCTCCACTAAAGACAACAACTGACATGCCTACACGTTGACATGAAGATTTGCTTTCCAACATAGCAGATAAATCATAAAGTGAGAAGGAATGGCTAAACCAAACTAACATTGCCACTGTAAGATTTGATAAATATCAAAGTTGTACACAGTCTAAGTAACGTGATAACATTTCTGTAGCTATATAGTTGCGATACCAGCCATCCATTCATTTGATATACAATGGGTATAAACATAAAATATATCTTGAGTAGCAGTCATAAATCATTCCGTGGCATCATTTTGTTGCCATATATCTTCATGATATGTAATTGATACAAGCTAGCTCCTCAAAATTATTTATCTTGATTATGTTTTATTATTGCTATCAACACCCATACCTATCCAGTATTCCACACTGTTCATCTTTCCACTGACAAATTCCAGCTCTTCTTGACTGTCAATGATGACTAACTCTCCATGGAGGGTTGCCAAACAATCTTCCCTTCCTCCATACCAAGGTTTTGGATCAGCTACAAACTTGTAACACCTCTCTTCACCTTCAACAATGTGATATTCATAACCCTGTGGACCTGAAAACAAATTTCACAGACAAAATAAGACTTATTTTGTGACACGTAATTTAAAATTGCTCCTGATAAGTCCGGTCTTTTTTTCAATTGTGAGATAAGACCTGGAACAGTGGTATGAGTAGATAGGCTCACAATGGTACATGTTAAGTGTCAATCTGAGTTTCAATTAACACTATAATACTTAGAATATATGCGGATTTCAACACCAAGTGTAAATAGTTTCAAAAGAATATTTTGCACTCTTTAACTGAATAATTCTACACCATTTTGACTTCTTCAACAACATATACTAATTACAAACATGTGAGGCATTTTAGGTGCATGACAGAAACCGAAAATGAATTGCTTTAGTCCTGAAAGCACTGTTCCCTGTTGCAAAAACAACTTACAAATGGCTGTGTAGGTGATGTTAAAGCCAGTATCAACACCAGTCCTGTCACTGCGGAATCTCAGCCAAATCTCACTCTCATAAAAGATGAGGTCATCACGTGGTTCAGTTCCAGTGTAGATCTGAAATTATGAAGTTGACATTGGCTTATAGTATATCTCTCCCTGCAGCCTGTGTAGTTCATAGTTCATATCTCCATATTACATGATTTTAATGGAAATACAACATTTAAACAACTTTTGCAAGCACATCTATCTTTGGAAAATGTTTTTCAGAATTTGAATGTGAGTCCACAAATAGGAATATCGATTCTATAATCTAAGGCAGTCAGTATTGTGCTGCATATTTGTACAAGTGAAGTTGATAAATCATCTACCAATAACATTACAGTGTAACTTTTTTTCTACTTACAAACGAAGATTAACAGTACAGGTACAAGCAAAAACACTAAACTGTAATAAACATTCACGACATAAGTTTCAACTTACATGAGTTGGTGTGGAGTTTGGGTCATTGCCTATTCCAATGAACAGGAAGTCATGTCCAGTCTCCAGACGGAAGTGATTAAAAGTTAGCTTGACACCTCGTTCATCTGGCATGGACAACAGGGACACACAGTCAGCATTGTTGGGATAATTTTCAGGATGCAGCGGGGAGAGGATCTCACCAGAAGTGTTAGTGTAAGTTTCAGTCACACATCCATCTGCATTGAAGAAGAAATTGAAGAAAACATTGTAAAATTATACCACAACATGACACAGCATAGAAACTTTACATAGCACCTGATGAACTATTTTGTGATCCTAAATTTTCTTCATATTTTGAAATATTATATTCCAACAACTACACATACGGTACTGACATGATGGACCTGACGGAAAAGATAATTAACTTACGGAATATAATTTTGAAAATGCTACATTACAAACAATCTTATGAATTGACATTGCTGCACATGTTAACCTCTCAATATAAATGCCAAAATATAGTTAGTATACCCTGAAGAAACATTCAACATTCAAAATATCTAAGTATATAATAATCCTATACATGATTTCTGTCGGTCACAGAAGGGCAAATATTTACATGTACATTAAACCAATTATCAAAAATACCGCAATTATACGGTGTCGCTCAAATTTGATCAGAATTGGTATATACCAGTATGGGTTACCAATTATCAACAATAAATGTTGTTTCTATCTGTTCAGTGGAGGAAAATTCTACGTTGATGTTATGGCAATGATTTCTGCACAGTACAACCAGAAAAACAACAAGAAATATTTAAACCAGAAAAACAAGAATGACAAAAGTAATTAAGGTCTAACTTTAGGTACTAGAGGTCAACTTTAGCAACATGCATAGCAGAAACAAGCCCCTCATAGTTTAGTATAAACGGTCTTCCCCCATCTACTGTCTATGGTTTCAGCTGGTCTGTTAATATGTAACAGTTCATAAACAATGACAGGAAATGAGTCAAGATCAGTGGAGTTTGCCTGTTTCTCACTGCCATGCCTCCTGCACATTTGCAGGATTTCACTTTTTCTTACCTCATTTGCACATTTTTGACACTGATATGTTCATTTGAACAAATTCACATCTCAACCCCTGCATCTACCTGTACACCAAATACTGAGATGGTAGCTTTGGCGGTATGGGAGCCTTTGTGTGTGACGGACATACATCCGCACATACCCACAAATATACAGACATACAGACATGCAAATCAGATGCAAATGAACTGATTCAGCTTATACGATAACCTCACATTGGTACACCAAATGTGAGCTAAAAATGAACAGGGGAATGTCTTGCAAGGTTTAGCCTAAAGGTTGTTGAAAAATCTCTGGTAATACTCACCATCATAGAAGACCAGCCTGAAACCCTCGTAATTGATAGTAGCATCCGACTGGAAGGTCACCCAGAGTGATGAATTGCTTGTCAAGTGCATAGCTGGAGGTACATTGCCAGAGACGTGGACAAAGCGAGTGGAAGGATCAGTGGACTCCAATCCAGAACCAATATCAACCCAATCATGTAGTGCCTCTGTCAATGTCAAAATATGCAAACATCAGTCATTTATCCACCTGGTTTGTTACTTACTTACAGCATATTTACATTTGAATTGATATCAATGATTAGTGAAATGTATGAGTATCTGTTAAAGACTTCTCCCCTAATGTAGTAGCAGGGAAAACACTGACAGAAGCAATTGTTGGTCTCTAGATATTTTGTAACAAGCCAATTGACTTATGATGATGAAAGAGTTTCTGTTAATTCAGGTCAAGAAATAAGAAATGTGGGAATATTATATAATCTATATACAGCTTAAATTTCTGAATGGCTATATCTAAGTATACATTCTACAGTAAACTACAATAAAATATATAATAATACAATACAATACAATACAATACAATACAATACATATGAAAAACAATGATACAATATGTTATGTTAAAATTTTAAATGTATATGGCATATAGAGTTTATAATTTTTTCAAAGCAAATATCTTTCCATTTCTTTCTTTAATTATTTTCATTGGTGGCAGCAAAAAAAATTGTCATACTAGAAAAAAATGAGAAACTCATGGTTAATGCACAGACATGATGAATGCAAGAAAGCGCTTTCTTTTACCTGTCTTGAAATCAACCACCTCGATACGGATTGCCTGTCCTTGCTGTGCCTGGATAATCCACTCACAGAAGTAATTGTCATCATAGTTTGCTGAACCATAGTTAGGTGAGTCGACAGTCACGCTGCCTCCATCAGGAATTATGAGATTGTTGATGCAGTCTAAAACACAATAAGGCAGTAAAACAACAAATTGATTGAGATGTTATGTACTATAAGTAAGTTATAACTCATCAGCATACCATAGTGGTCATTCAATAGATGCTATAGGAGTCTACTTTCCAACCTGTTTACTCTAAAATGCCATCCAATACTGACCATTAAATGGTAAAATCGTTCACATTCAACATAATTTTATGTCTTTGATTGAATGTAAACACCCATATAAGATTCGGATTGAATTTCATAAACCTAATTAACCTATGAAGTCTACTGTAACTTTACCATTTTGCTTGTTCGAGTACCATGATCATTGAGGGATCTTTTATCAACATACAAAAACATCTGGAAAACTAACGTAAAACTGATTCCTTTCTTTGATTGTCTTTTAACAGAAACGCTACACTAATTTGAAATGAAAATCCTCCCATACAGTTGGTCATCATTTGCAATAATGAACATATTATTCACAGAGAAAGGAATTTCCTGTTTAGATATCATCACACATCTATGCATGAGTTGCACTATAAGAGATGCTTACCATTGTCTTTCAACCGAACATGAAATCCTTTGTATGTCACAGAGTGGTCACTGACAAATTTCAGCCAGATTCTATCGGTATCTGTGGTGAATGGGTCTGGTAAAAGACTGCCATGGTGGTGCCGTAGCAGTGTTGTGATGTCAGCAATCTCATGTCCTCTTCCAATCTCCAGGTAGTCAAGTCTAAAACACAAGTAACCTCAAAATGTTCATGTTTCACCTCTCAAATTTGCATATTGACAGGACTATTCAAAGTCTGCTACTTTTGTTAAGTTTATCAAAATGTGAAGTTTCCTTGCAAGCTCCTTTTCTTCAATGGATGTTTTAGAATCTTTTTTTTGTGATAGAATTACAGGGGAAACAGAAAGAAAACATTTGTGACACGATTCTCCAGGATGATCAAAACTGGGAATGGACATTCAATTCTTTTCTATTAGATCATTGGGCCACTATGACTTATCTTAAACTCTGCTTGACCAAAAAGGTAAAAGTTGGTATGCATCAGTAGGGAAGACCTTCTCACACACAGAAAAGTTGACATTTAGTGTCAATTTGGCAGAAAAATTACAATATCAGATTTTTCCTCTTGAATTTCTCAACTCTTTGAAAGTCACCACCTCAGCTCACCTTGGTTCAGTTTCAAAGTCCAGGTATGTCACTCTAATTCTCTTGCCAGAAGTAGAAGTGATGGTCCATTCACAGTAATCATTGTCATTGTAGTTGTCTGGATAGTTTGGAGAATAGATGTCCACTGTCTCATCTTCTGCAATGTCCTCGTGGCTTCCACAGTCTGCTGGTGATGCTGTTGCAGTTGGAGGTGGTTTTGGTTCACTTGGATCAGCTGGAAAGAATCGTCAAAATGCTACATTACAAGACGACACTCTGCATACAGCAGCTGAAGAGTTACACTACGTCTAAGCCATATGCAATGTTGATATTGCTAAGTTATTTACGGTAATTGTCCACGTACACACATATATTTTCAGCAAACAACAAAATAAAGTTTTTACTGTTTTATTACTTAACACTACAGAAACTCTTCTTTTGTACGGCAATGTTTGTCTCATATCAATATGTCACTGAAAAGATCATCATGATAGATTAGAGATTAATCGCCTCATGTGTTATCACTAATGACCAACACATTCATCTCTGATTAATATGGCAGTTTGGTATGCAGCTTAGTAAAGTATTAACAACCAAAAAATATTGACCATACTTGATCTTATCACTTTGACACAAGTTGTCTGACAACTCTAAATCATTGATATTTTTCACAAGTTTGCTAAGTTATGAGAGCTAGTTTCATCACCAGTGGTGCACACAACATGTACATGTATCTTGTGCTTTTATCTTTACGGCCCTGATACGGGTTTTGCAGACCGAGGTTGCATGCCGGAAGGGCCCGAGCGTGCGAGGGCCCGTACGCCGTACGACCGAGGTCCACAAAACCCGTATCTGGGCCGTAAAGTTTTTATCATATACCTTATTGAACGGTTGTGATATGTTTCAGTATTTATCAATAAAACTTTGTGAAAGGTGTGGGCGTAAATTAAAAAAAACATGAGCCACGCAACTTTGCGGATTAATATGTGCGATGTTATCATTTGTTCTGTTGTGGAACGCGTCACGAGCTTGTTCTATATGAACGCTAATGTCACTACAGATTGAGCACAGATGAGTATATGATCCTGCTTGTTAAAATACACTTTCTTAGCAAAACATTGAGAGGAAACTATCAAGCACTTGTTGTAAACCAATTTCTATCAGAATAAGATTCGAACAGTCTACAATTTGCTTCAAAACTACGAGCGAAGCGCCGAGAGACAAGTTCGAATCTCGCGCTGTGCTTTCGAATGAAATGTACTTGGATAGCAACGAGCGTAGCAACGACAACAAAATAGTTCGCAAATGCGTGCACACTACCTTATTAGGCAAAGTGTGCCTCAGCGTGATACGGCAAATTATTGCCCACCTGTAAGAGCGCTTTTTCCCATAGGTTTACACGGGTAAGTGAATCTAGGTATATGATAATTTGCCTTATCACACCTTGTGAACCAATATTGTCAGGGGAAGACATTACAAATTATTGATTGACATCACAGACTTACTATCATTTCTCTCTGCAACTGTGATCACAAACCCACGCATGACAATTGTATAATCTGTGTAGAACGTGATCCAAATTTCATCATCCTGTGAATAGAATGGCCCCGGAAGAGTGGTACCGGACTCATGCCGGACACGAGTACTGATGTTGTGGTAGTCAGGACCGTTGCCAATGTCAACCCAATCAAAACCCTCTTCAGTTTGGAAGTCTAGAAAGGCAACCACCATGGGGAGTCCAGACTCTGTGGTCACATTCCACAAACAGCGTTCATTGTTGGAGTAATCTTGAGGATAGTTTGGGGACTCTATCACTAGAGTGTGGCCTGGTTTCACACTGTATGTACCACCGCAAGGTTTGGGATCAGGCACAGCTGTAAAGAAACATTAACAAATGTAAGTGCATGTATCAAAACACTGAATTAAAGACTGTCCTTACTCAGTTTGTAGAATTTACTCCTTTCTCTGTGTCTTAACTCTGCTGTCAACTATGAACATCAAATCACTGAACTGATAATATGGTTCTCCTTTGCCACTTGAAGTTTTAAAAGATTAACATAGAATGCAGTCAGGCCTATGGCCAGAGAAGTATATACATGTATGATTTAAAAAGATGAGCTGTGATGTCAACATAGCAGCATACACATGTCAACACAATATGAGTTTCATACATGGTATATGTACAGGTATATGTATACAGTATGTGTTCAGTGTTGACATCTAAAAGCAAATTGTATACAGGTTGGGTTTATTAAAGGTCATCTGAGCACAAATCCATCAATCACTAACCACATACACAACTCAAAAGTCACCATCAGACCATTTTGAAAATAAATAACTTACTCTCATTGAAGACTGAGTATGTAAGATGGAACCCAGCACCATGAATGGAGTTGTCTGATGTAAACCACAACCAGGCCTTTGTACCAGCAGTGATGACATCTTTAGGCAATGTTGATCCTGACAGTTCCTGTTACCGAAAACAAATTTCAAAGAGAAAAACACATCAAAGATAGCTTATCAAAACACCTGACATAAAACTGCAAAGCTTGCATCTTTATATTTGGTACTATCACCTGTATGTTTCAGGATATAGGTCCAGTCACGCTATTGAGAAGATGCTAGCTGTGTTCACCAAAGTTGTGATTGTGAAAATATTACAAAGATGTTTGCTTTACAGGTTTGTTTGGCAGGAACAGAAATTGACATTTGATATCACTGGTATAATTCTAATAAAGGCATAAAAGTACAGGCAAGAGTCATGAAAGCATAATGCTATGCTTTCAATAGTATAATAATATTAGGGTATTTACCATATTGCTACCCTCAGGTTAGCATACATGTATATGTAAATGCTGTGAAAACATGCACTGTAGTAGTTGAAACAAATAACATAATAACATACTGCACAATTTTAACTAAGATACACTATGAACTTGGCTTTGACAGTTGGACTTACAACAGAAGCTCCCTGTGCTGGGTCAATTCCATCACCAATCAACAGCTTATCATAGGTCTCCTCTAGGTCAAATTCAGAAAAGGACATCCTAATGCGGTACGTCACTTCAACCTCTGCTACATCCATCAGATCTATTATCCAGATACAGCTGCTACTGTGAGGATAGGGATCATCCGGATGCAATGGCGATGAGATGCTTCCAGGTGCTGTGGTGTATGTATCACCACAAGGATCAACTGCAAAATATCATAGAACATGCCATTATCAAATCCTGGGACAGTAATTCACCTCAATGTAGAAGGAGTCTATTCTTGCCATCTTCATTGGTTCATTTGCTTCACTATTTTTACTGATTGAATCATCTTTGCAATGAGCAAACAGCTAAAGGGGCCCTTTTTGCAGACTGCATTGCGCATTACGACAAGCAAATCTTTGGCTGACTACATGTATGTATGAAGTCAGACATTATATAAAGAAGGGTGACAGATTTCAATGCATATGTCTACTAAAAACATGCACCAGTCTGTCTTTGTCCATCCATCAAAATTAATCAAAATGTGTGCTCAATGAAAGTAACCATATGTATAATACACTCAAAGTAACCCAGAACAAGGTTATATATCACACTGAACACCAAAGCAAATGCCCAAGTTTGAATCAACACATACTTCTCAACAGATACACTTTCAACTGAAATAAGATAGAAGGTCCTACCTGCCACAAAAGTGACATCAAAACCTCTGGCTGTGATGGAGTTATCACTGGTGAAGAGTACCCAAAGTCCATTGTGTACAGTAGCATAGGATCCAGTGACCCTTGACCCAGACAGCCTATAGAGAGTGGTCGAGAAGTCAACCTCATTGGCACCTTCTCCAATCTCTAGCCAATCAAAATTCTGTTCTGTTTCAAAGTCATTAATCTTCATTAGTATGTACTGATCTGGTGGACCAGTGACAGTCCATTTGCATATTTCATTGTCAGGGTAATTGGATGGATAGTTGGGCGATCTGATTGTGACAGATCCATAGGGTTCACTGATGACCAATGCTCCTCCACAAGCTGTAAACAGATGATAAAATAGTAAAATAACATACAAATATTGTTGAAGATCGCAACACATGTACATGTATAAACATGTAGATAATTGGAGGAAGGAAAAAATGGGAAATGTTAATCAATTGAACATTCTCATGCATACAAAGAAATAGTATCTACTATCTGCATTATCTTATCAAACTCTTATTGCTAGCCGTACTTCAGCATAGAGAAAATGCACAAACTTGCAAACTGGAATGCTATGAATGTTTGCAACATAGAAATGATTATGTCATTACAGGTCAGTACAAACATGTTGAATGTCTACGTCTATACTTACACATCTCTTCATAAAAGCAGTACGGTAGACTTTGGACAAGCTAATATACAATGCTGCACTCAAATGCCTATCCTTGTTTGAACTTACAGAGTATGTATCATATGAATGTGTATTACAAATTTATGGTTGAAGAGGTAAAAGTTAATAAAAGAGACTTATTTTGTTGACATCTATGACATGAGACCAGAAAATTTTTTACACAGCAAACTATGTACTATAATGCATATCACATTGCTTGGCAGTATATGTTTACTACTTTTGTTTTAAAAATGTTTTGTTCTTCAGAGTATTCACTCACCTGGTGGCCCAATGTCCTTGACGACCACATGGAAACCTTTCTCGGTGATGGAGTAATCCGATGTGAAAAGCATCCAAGCTTCATTTGTGATGGACTCAAATGTATCTGGACTGAGGCTTCCAGAAAGATGCAGTTCAGAAGTGGTCAAGTCATTATTGTCCAGCCCATGACCAATGTCCAACCAGTCATGGCAGCGCTCTGTTTCAAAGTCTTCAAATGTGATTTCTATTCTGTGGGTAGGTATGGTTTGAATCAGCCAAAGGCACTCCTGATCATTATCATAGTCTTCTGGATAATTTGGTGACATGACATCCCTGGATTCATCCTGTGTTAGAGTAATGTTTCCACCGCATTCTGGTGTTACCTCGGGGGGCACTGTGGGCAGGGGCTTCTCCGTAGGCACAGGATCTGAAATCATGAGAAAGATTGTTGATTCTCACATTTCAAATATCAAACCAGAAATTCTTGACTAGGTATAAGTTTTCCTATCAACATGTTAATTTCATCATGATAAAGATTGTTGATTCTCACATTTCAAATATCAAACCAGAAATTCTTGACTAGGTATAAGTTTTCCTATCAACATGTTAATTTCAAAACAAATAACAATCAGAGTTTTTATACAAGAGACACCTGCAAGCAGGATGCTGTATCCTGCAAAAACAAGAAAATTGTTTTCTTACAATGTGTCATGTTATATACATAAATCATTGGCACAAAGATATTGTACATGATGTGAACACAAAGATGAGGAACAACTTTGGTCATTATTTCTTTGTCTGAGGCAAAAAAGCCCCAGTCATTATTTACTGGTCTGCCGCAACCACAATAGCATATCAGACTCTCACCGATCCATACAGAGGTATGAACGGAAGTTGAGAAAGCAGGCAACATTATGTTTATTTACCTCTGACATTTTCAACTATTTCTATCATAAAGCCTGGCCAGGTAATGGAGAAATCAGTGGTGAAACGTATCCAGACTTCATCCGTGGACGATTCCCAGAATTCCCAAGGACGGAAGTAGCCAGACATCCGATGTTCTCTCGTGGTCAAGTCATCAGGGTCAAAACCTTCCCCAATATCCAGCCAGTCAAACAGGAATTCTGTTCTGAGATCCCGTAGGTAGAGTACTAAATTGTTGCCATCACTAGCTTTGACAAACCATTCACATACCTTTGGAAATATACATACGTGTAAAGTTCATGTTAGCTTCAGCTGGTGTTATGGATGTTCTGAATTATTCATGGTTTATAACACCATGAAATGACGCAAAAGTTCAGAACTAAGTATCATCTTTCTTTTCAGAAAACGGTCAATACAGCCAACAGAAGGAAATTCTGTTCACAACTCACATTAACTGTAAGTTCAGCAGTAGCTTTATAACTCTGTAACAAGGTTTATCAAACATCACTGTTTGAAACACATTCACATAAAACACAGAAAACTGTCACTATCCGCTGACTGACCTTAGTGCTTAGTACTGACTTATGTTGCAATCGCAATAAGTATGTGTACATCAGACTATCAGATTTTACTTACTCTGTTGTTGTCATAGTTGTCTGGATAGTTTGGAGATGTGATGACAAGAAGACTGTCTGACTTGGCTGTGTAGTTGCCTCCACAGTACTTGATTGGTTCTGGAGGTGATGATGGTGGTTTTCTCACTGAAAATAAATCAATAGGGTGATCAGGTGTTGCATTTGTGATAATGAGGATGACTACAAGCAGAATGATTGCTTTGGGATCAATCATATTGATCAAATTGAAGGTATTAGATACACTATTATGATGGTAGATTTAAGACATGTGGTTGTAATGTTTGCTGATCATGATTAACAGATACTGAAAAACAAATACTGGTAGATGGTAAGCTCATAAGCAGATTTTTATAAATTGCTTCAAACAACAGATAGGTACTTTAAATAGTAAGATGCAGGTAACATACACACTATTACATTCCAAACAGATACCTACACGGTAACAAAGTAACAGGCTGTGCAAGGTACAATTTCCTACACACAGTAAAAATACATCCATAGAAATGAGTGAATGATGCACACTGAATTCACATTAAAAGTTGGTATAACCATACCTTCAAAGGTTTGGACAGGGTCTGCCTCTACGTAATCTAGCTGAGTGGTACTGGTATAGCCTGCAACAGAAGCCACATACCAAGTGGATGACTGCAAGCCTACCAAAGTGTATTCACTGCTGTCAGCACTGGGAACATTGATAACAAAGATGCCACCCACATAGTCGAGTCTGTGATACTTCAGTTAATAGCCCAGTATGTCACATTTCAGAGTGGCTACTTGCCAGGTTACATGGATGCTGCACGCAGACAGTGCCTCAGCATCAACACTCTTCACATTCTGGTCTTCAAGAGTGAAATCTACAGAACAGAAAGAATGATGATGAGATTGAAATCATGTTTATGTTTATTTGAAATAAACTATCATGTTGTATACTATTGCAAGCTTGCTGTGTTTGTGACATGTTACTTTGTGAAGTTTTGTACAGATTTAACATTTTTGTTGTCCAATTGCCAATGATCAATTGTGAGAAAAATTTCAGATTTCAGTGTTCATACACATTAGTCAATTTCTCAATAAGAATTGACAGCCCTTCTAAACAAACATGCAGTCCCACTCAGAATCTTTAAACTTGGCAAGCTTGCAACAGCTGGAAAGCCCGATAATGGAAACATTTTAACATTACAATCCACCCATCCACCATTCTTTGAAGAAACATAACCTGGTTCCTTCAGCCATATTTCCTGAGTTAATACATGTATTACTCTTATGCAGTAAAATTCATGTTAGATATCCAGTACATAACATTGCTCATCATTGTCCATTGTCATCTCTATGCTTAAGAACTGTATAGTTGAAGTTTATATTGTGAATTTCGCATTTCCCACTCAGAGTGGACATGCAATCTCACTCTTTGGTGTAAGTTCAGAGATGTCAGACCATTAACACAAACTTACTCTTTGGTGTCAGTTCACAGATGTATGGTTGAGAGTCCTGACACTGTCTGGTACTCCATGTTGTCACATCATACACGAGTGAGCAATCTTTATCAGGAGTGTTACTGCCATCTTGAAGCTCGCTTTGCCATTCCTGAAGTCCTGAACAGTCAACCCATCTGAAGTCGCCCTCTATAGCTCTGTCAGAGAGACCTGAAATGATACGATTGCATAAATTAATCAAACCATCTGTTGCTCTCTTTAGCTCTGTCAGAGAAATCTGACAAGACAAAACATAACAGGGTATATGAACATGAAACAATATATTCTTTCATCATCTTTATTGATAATTAACAGGTAAAGCTAAGTCATAAAACTAAATCCATGATTTAATTTGGCAGTCATTGCACTCTATCTTAATTTTGACCAAGTGGAATAAACATGAATAAAGCAACTTTTTGCTGCTGTGACAGACTTTATACATACAAAAGACTTACATTTTATGGCTACATCCTGTATGCGATGTGATTAAATAAAGAACTCCTGAAAGATTTACTTTGAAAAATTCAAGGGACTGTATTGAATATTGGAATGAAAGACAAGTCTGACAAACCACAAATAAAAGCATAACAAATGCTGTACTATGTAATGCATTGATTTAAAAGCTTATGTTCTTTTCCCACCCATAATGTCACATACCAAAAATGCATAGCAAATGTAAACTATTATTGTGGAATCTTACACCTCATCTCCCTACTTGATGATACAAAACTCACCTATCCAGTATTCAGTTCTGTTCATATTCTCATGCAGATATTCATACTCCTCCTCTGTTTCTATGATGACCAGATCACTGTTGACTGTCTCCATACAGATCTCTCTGGCTTCTTCCCAAGGCAATGGGTCATCTCTCACAAAGCGGTAACATTTGTAGTCAGGGCCAGATTCATAACCAACAGGACCTAAATTAGGTCAGACAAGGTTTATTATTACAATTACATTTTACTACCAATGCGAGATTGTTGACACAACAGCTGCCACTTTTGACAGACAAAACTGCCACTCCTTATCAAAGCACTCATACACCATACATTTAGTTAGCATTTGAAAAGTATACATTAATCATACTTTCTCTGCATACAATACAATGCACTAGTTGTACTTACCAGTTACAATACATACAAAACCAACATATGTATTGGCATTACATTGAAGCTTGACTTTCAAAGTTGGTCACAACAGCATTGCAAATTACACATACACAGGTTGTGATGAAAAGCTAATCTTCAATTATTACATTTAGTGTGAACACATTTGAAAAATCTCAGTAACGTTTAGCTAGCATTCTACTGGCCCTTTTATTTGCTTCCTACAATGTTGTTATTTTGGTTGAACAGTTTTATTTCATTCCATCACTAATCCCATACAGCACACTTACATTCAGCATCATAGGTAATGTTGAAACCAGGGTAGGCAGTGGTCCAGTCACTTTCAAATCTCAACCAAACAGTGTTACCTCCACTGATGTATATCTCTGGTAGGTCAGATCCAGTTAACGTCTGTCATAAAGTATGCAGGGAGAAAGAAAGTTCAGTTAGGAGTCAAAGTTGCTAGTCAAGGCTCTGACAATGTCTGGGTGTCTGCGCTTTGATGATACTGTAATGTACATATTTCTACATATTAATGCAATTGCACACTGTAGACTGCTCTCCAAGCACCACAGCTGGACAGGACAAAGATACAAAACAACATAGATACACATGTAGATTGCACATAGGCTTAGCCCTGATATACCAGTAATTCATACCCAACACTGCACTAACTTGTGTGTGAATTTAAAGTGACGAAAGATTTAACTGCAATGTTGAATAATGTAAACTCGATAACCATGCTACATGTACCACACATGAAAAATAACATGTTTATAACTTTCTCGACTGGTTGGCACAGATAAAATCATACAGCATAATCATGCTCAAAGTGTTAGACAGCAGTATGCTGCATGTCAAACAACTGAAAATCATAAATTGTGCTGAAAAGCATACCTTGCTGTAAACGTAGTCACATACATGTATACTCAGAAAATAAATCTTTCTAAATAGGTAAGGTATTCTGTTCAAATAAACAATTTCACAAAAGACCAGACGTTTGCATTTTTCCATTTGAGGAACTAATGCATTAATGAATATAATTACAGAACTGTAACTGACTAGTTGCAGGCTGAGTTTAATCTGAGTTTGGGGGAATTTAATTTGCACTGGTTGAGTCCTGGCCAAGACAGTCAGAAGAAAATGCCCAAAAATAATGCTCAAAGTTGCAAACACAGTTCACATCAATATTCAAATATCGAACTACAAGTCTGCTACACTTCTTGAATTTATGATCCCCTATTAAAAGTATACAGTCACCTGTAATCTAAATATGCCCATATATGGTCAAAGGGGCGTTCCTTGGTATTTAGAGTGCCTATGTGAGGGCGCTGTTTTTAAAAAGCAGCCACCTGCTTAAAATCTGTGATTGGTTAGATTTTCTCTTTCCATGGTAACTGTGGCAAAATTAGAACAGGTGACAGTATACCTTTAATGGAGATTGTGCCTCTCTTTCATCTCTAAAATGTTTACTCTCACTTACCAGAATAGGTGTGCTGTACGGGTCAGTACCCTCACCTACATACAGAAAATCATAGCCACTTTCCAGTCTGAAGCTATTAAATGTCAGTCTGATCTGCCTGCCTTCCAGTTGTGTCAGATGCCAGACACAGTGTGAGTTGTGAGGATAATCTTCCGGATGGTTTGGTGACAGAAGATCTCCCGGGAAACTGGTTATGTTTTCCGACATACATGCATCTGGAATAGATCACAAATCCGGCATGTTTAACAGAAACGCAATATGAGATATTTGTAATAATAGAATCTCTTCTGAAATTTGTCAGACAGTAGTTACTTATAAATATTACCAATTATTACATGCCTCGTATATCGAACGTCGCGCGCTCCATAGGATGCAACGGTAACTCGTCGATGACGTCACATAGTCATCACTGGACTGAAAGTGAACCGGAACTATTTTCAACTTGAAAACTTTTGGATGTAGAAGTCTTGAAATTTCATGTTTTGCACAGAAAAGCCGGTTTTTTGAAAATTTCGCAAAAAAATATTGACAAACCGCATAACAGTAGTTTAAATATATCAATGCGCCATTCAATGATGAAAATCGTTCTATTTTTATCCGTTTTTCGTCTAAAATGAAAATAAAGCATTTGACTATAATTTGCCAATAAACATAAATAATTTTGGTGCAAACTGAGTAAGAGAGGCATGTAATAAAAACATTATAGCCCAAACATGGGACTATGTACCCTCGGGGCAGGAGACCATTTGCCCTCCTTACGTCGGGCAAATGGCCACCTACCCTCGGGCACATAGTCCCATGTTTAGGCTATAATATATAATATTGTGAACTATTCTGCACATGAACTAACCTGGCATTATCATAATACCAATTTTGCATGTTGAAATGTTGCATGTTCTGAAACATGAATTAAATTGTATTGCTGAAGTGTATGGCTCCTAAGTAATCATTATAATGACTTCATAGAATGTAGTGTTTCTTGTTTAAAAGAGTTGACGTTTTCCCCTTCACAAAACAACATTTACAAGATAGTTGTTTTGTGTAAAGTTACGTAAGTCACAGAAAGACTGAAAAAGCAGAGAAAGTAAAAGTGAAAACTTACCATCATAGAAATCGATTTCAAAGCCTTGCCCTTGGATTGAGGAATCAGACCTGAAGGTCATCCAAACTACACTGCTGTGAGTCAAAAACTCTTCATCTGTATGAGACCCAGATATCTGTAAGAGTCTTGTGGTCCTGTCAGTTGAGTCTGTGCCTTCACCAATCTCAATGACATCAATGTTGTTCTCTGCAAAATAAATAGTTTTAATGCATTTCTAGGAAAAATGAGTACTTGGTTCATTCAAATGAAAAAATGTTTTGTGAGAAAAAGACACTGCCTGGGAGTAACGACCAGTAGGTTTGGCAGATGTAGGATTATTGTCAACTGTGTAAAATCTTTTATACAAATGTACGGAGTCCAATGCTTGTATTGAAGTACACAGTAGAAATAAGAAAAATGTACAAGTTCAGACAGAAAGTTCAACATATTAAAAAAGTTTTCAGTCTGGAAAATAAATGTATATTCTTTATTTTTAGTTCAAGTTTACAAATGTAGAGTTTGAAAATTCTGATGACTTTCTTCCTTGAACTTAACCCTTTCACCACCGTGGTTTGGTCCAAACCCATTGTTATCAATGGTAAGTGTGGACCTGTTTACAGGGTATTAGGGTGAAAAGGTTCATAATGCTATTTATTTCCAAGTTGTTTACAACTCTTCTAATACCTTCATTTTTTTATCTGCACAATCTGATCATTGTGATTTTTATTCATATTTTTGCATAAGACAAACAGTAACATCACACACTAACGCGATTAAAAGGTTTTCAAACACATGGAGTGTATATCAGCTCAACATCACATGCACTCCTGCATAAAACTCACCAGTATCTACAGATAGGATATGCACTCGGACGTTGCGACCAGAGTCTGCCTCAATGAACCATTCACAGAGTTCATTCATTTCGTATTCCCCGTCGCCTTCAGGATGATCAACACGTTCCACTCCACCATCTGGTATCTTTACTTGACTGCCACAAACTAAGGAAATGTATGAAAAATATTGAGTTTAGTGTTTCCTATTTATGAATCCAGGCTGCTGTATTTAAAACATACAGTATCATGTTACATTTGCAAGAAAGAGTGAAGCGTGATAGCGTGGAGGACTTGTCTGATTTAGAATATAACCATTTTTGGTATCTTTTGACAAAGGGAGCAAATCAAGAAATCTGAGGTCTTGGGCCACTGTAAGTTAATCTTGCCATTCCTCGGATTTTATAACTGTTGAAAACCAATGAAATTGTTCAGTAAAGTATGCATGAAGTACATGTATCTCTACACCTTTGGTGGGACAACCAAATATGCAATATGCATACTGTATGATAAACTTAAAACTAGAAAATGGTTATGCCAAGGCATACTTTAAGAATTTGCAACTATTGCATCTGTTTAAAGTATCTAACACAGATCAAGATGTGCACTTTTTTCATCTATATTTATGCATCAGAATATCTTCTATGAGTGCATCTCTTTACAATACACAGAATGTTTACGCTCAAGTGATAAAGTTGTGTGTCCCTATTTATGATACCAGTTAAAAAGGGAAACAACTTTCATGTTCACCAATGACAGTACCAGTAAATGTCCACTGTTCAATTGTTCATTCCTGGACCCTCCATAAAATTTGTAAAACAGAGATATAAATGAAACATAAATTAACCAACTATTCATAAAAGTGTTCTGATAAATTATTCTAGACTTGACTTCCTTTTTCACATGTACGATAGATAGTAACTGTCAAGTTCCTAATGTCTGTGTTTCACACACTGCTCATCACCATGCACGGGTACCCCAAGTATGTGCATAGTGTGTATCTGGTTCTGACATAGTAGTTGATCACTGCCTAAACTTATCAATATCTATTGTTTTTCTCTAGTTAAAGGGAGTAATTTTAAAACAGCTCATCACTGCTTTCAAACATTTTCATATCACTATCTCACCTTCTGGAACTTTGAGACTGATATTGAATCCCCTCATGGTGACTGAAGAGTCTGTTGTGAACTGGAACCAGATTTCATTGGTCGCTGTAATGAATGGACTTGGTGCAGACGTAATTCCTGAATCAGTCCTGATCAAACCAGAGCTTGGATCTTGACCTGAGCCCACACTTAAAATATCTCTCCTGGATTTGAAAGAAGAGTAGAAGTTCATGAATCATAGAATAAAATGGGAATCTTTCAGTGGTATATTTTTAAGGAGCAATACATTGTTGAGACAGACATTGTTCAAACACTGTTAAAAGGATGTCGACACAGTTATTACAAGACCAATCACACAGGACACAAAAAATAGTTAAAATTGATTTGTGAGATAATTATGTTGAACAATAGCCAAATAGGAACTCAGAATTTTACATTTTATGTCTGTTAAGGACAGACTTGGACAGTTTGTACAACACATTGGGTAATTCAGGAACAGAAACCTGACAGTAACTGCTATTCATATACATGTAAGAACAAGCAGAAAAGTGGATCAAAGTTTTGGCCAGGACGCTGTAAAAACTTACCATGGCTCAGTTTCAAAGTCCAGATAAGTCACGCTGAGTCGCTTTCCTTGCTCAGCACTGACTGTCCATACACAATTGAGGTTATCTTCATAGTCCTGTGGATAGTTTGGAGATAGAAGATACTCTGTGCCATCACTTGGTACATCTATGTGTCCACCACATGGCTCCTCTGTCGGTAGTGTCACTGGTGTTGGTTGAGTGGTTGGTACAGCTGGTGTGGTCTTGGGAGGCAGTACTTCAGCTATGAGGGAAAAAAAGATACAAAAGTTGTGGTTTTCAAGTTATATGCTTACAGTGGTAATTTGTTTGAACATGTACTTTGAATTCATGCCATAGAAAATAATGGTATCAGGACAGTCACCCATTGATTGAGCATTGACAGGGTCCATACACTCAGAGATACCTGGGGCACATCACATTCAAGGACTTTCAAGGACTTGTCCAGCAATTGTCAAGGACTATTTGAGGTCAAAAATATGTCCAGATATCATTTTTACGATATATCATTTTACATATCACTTTTTACAATAACATTACTGCTTCTCTCATCACTTTTGAAAATTGTGGGTGGATTATAGATTTTCCACTACTCAATTTCATTTTCAAAAACTTTTCAAGGATTTATCAGGTTTTAACATTCACAGACTTTTCACGGACCCTGATTTACCACTTTGGCCTTTCAATCCTTTGCATAGTGTGGCAACAGTTACCATCTGGACACATCACCCACACTACGGTAGCAACTGAAGTTAGAGGTCAAGTAAAGTAAGGTAAGTGTTGACTGGTAAATGACCAGGTGGTACATAACTGTCCCAGCATGATATACATCCACATCAAACAATCTAAAACTCACACCCATGTAAACAGTGTCTTAAAATGAACAGCGTTTACTGGTAATTTGACAGCAATTTGCTAGCAAGTACAGTATGTTTTAGTCCTCATTTTCAAGAAGAGTGATAAGTTTGTTGTCAAATGGCAAGGGCAATCCCTCCCCTTCCAAAAAAACCCTCGCCACAACAAGTTGGTTTAATCAGTCCAATTGTATTCATTTATGCAATACAATCCTTTCACATAGAAATAGGAGTGCAAACTGGGACATGATCAATTTTCATTGATGAAGAGACTACAAACTAATGAACGATACTCACTTTCATTGTACTCCGATATCACAACACGAAATCCTCTCTTGGTGATTGTATCATCACTGGTAAACCTCAGCCAGATGTTTTCACCAGTAGAGATGACAGGCAGTGGCATGACCCAAAGTTCTCCTGACAGATGTTGCACCCTGGTGTCAACATCACTGGAGTCCAGACCATTGCCGAGATCCAACCAGTCAAAACCCTGCTCGGTGGCAAAGTCCCGGTACTGTACCAACATTGGCAGTCCAGATTCCGTGGTCACATTCCATTCACAGTGGACATTATCCGGGTAATTTTCGGGGTAGTTGGGGGATTCAATGATAACTGTCTGGTCTCTTTTCACAGTTTGCCACGTACCACATGATTTAGGATCCGGCATTACTGAAACATGAAAGAGTTAAAAATCTATCATTTATACACTGTTTCAGTACATTGTATTTCTTATTTCACCAGCGACATGACTAAGATATTAAGATTGACATCGATGAATGCAAAATTTGGATATTTACAAGCTTTCTGACTGATGCAGACACGATACACAATTTTTAACCCTTTTGCCCCCAGGCTGCATTACAACCTTTAGTTTTCAACAGAGTGGTTGGATTTGCATACAGAGGAACAGGGTGACAGCTTTAAAACACTGACATGTGACATTACACAATGCATTTTGTGATACAAACCTGCAGATGGCAACATGAAAAAAGTAAGATAAAAACTCTGCAGCACATACAGATGTGCTGTGAACAAACGTTTCATTTTAAAAGACAATACCCCTATACTTTGAAAATCTCAGTGATTAATGCCATTCACAGGGATCATTTTCTTAGAAAGAACTCAATATTCAAAAGTGTGGCTCTTCATTTGTTGTTATATTTCTATCTCCACAGAAGCTAAAATTAAAATGTACAGGAATTTGTATACAATGTCACACAAATATAGCTCTTATTGCTTGAGAAGAAGCCTATGAAGTGTCCAAGAGTCTAATGATCCAAACAGAATCAACCTTCACGTAACACACATTCTGAATTAGGAAAATCTTGAAGAGGTCTTACCTTCTCCGTACTGTTGATAAGTCAGGTGGAAGCCCTGGCGGCTGATGGAATTATCCGAAGTAAACACCAACCAAGCTTCATGATTGTTAAGAGTGATGTCTTTTGGTAAATCTGATCCAGTGAGTTCCTGCAAAACAATATATCCACCTTTTGCTCATTGTAATCCATCTAGTTCAAATCACCTCTGCTGCATACAAGTCTAAGCTTACAATCAACACTCAACAACATACAATTACCGGCTTCCAACATATTTCAATGATTAAAAATTGTATCTCATATGTCTTTCCAAGACATATATGATATAAACATACTGTGTTGGCACATACAATGAGAAAAGAAAAACATTTGTGTTGCTTTCATTTAAAATGGATGTGTACTATGATAAGGTGAAATACACAAATATCTAAGAAGACATGAACACCCTGGCATGAGATCTAAATTTTCAGTCAGGTTTTAGGGTCCAATTTGACCCAATCTATGCACATAGTTCCGGAATATTATAAATATATTGTGTGGTGATTCTTTGCTTGTTTCTTCTTAACCGAGGGAATTTCAACATGTGAAAGTTGCCTTGTTCAAATCATGAGATAAGTATACTTTGAAGACTTGACTGTCAAAGTGTATATTACCTTGACTTTGGCCTTTGATTGGATAGGCCCCCTTTCATTGACAATAATACTGGTAGACTTACATAATGCTGAGACCAATCAACAACTGATCCTTCACCAATGTGTAGGTAATCATAGTTTTCTTCAGTTTCAAACACAACAAGTGAGATGAGGATGGTATAGCCTTCTTCCACTGTGATGGTCCACTGGCACTGACTTCCATGTGGGTAGTTCATCGGAAATCCTGAAGATGTGATGTTGCCAGTGGGACCAGTGTGGTCTCCACCACATGGATCAACTAATGAAGAGACAAATAATCGAAACACATGATGAAAATTTGCATAAGATATATAAATAGAAGTATGTATAACAAGATGCATACATGAAAGTATGTGTAATATTTTTATCTAGATATTTTAAAATTGTTTAATAATGTGGAATTTCACCCCTTGTAAAAGTTATGATATATGATAAAACTAACACAACAGCAATACAACATATTTGACATAAGAAAATAAGGAAAATCATGACTTTTACCTGGTACAAAGCGCACATCAAAGCCTTTCATATTGACACTACTATCAGAAGTCCACTGAACCCACAGTTCATCACTGGCTGTACCATATGAACCATCCACAGCCATGCCTGACCACCTGTATAATGAAGACGAAGTCTCCAGGTGGTCTTGTCCAGTTCCAACCTCCAACCAGTCATAACCAAATTCTGTTTCAAAGTCATCTATGACAATCAGAATGTGTTTGCCTGCTAGAGAGCTGTCAACATCCATTCTCCACAGACAGAAATCATCAGCATCATAGTTGTCAGGGTAATTTGGAGATTCAATACTCACGCCGCTATCTGATGTTATTGTGAATGAGCCACCACAGGTCTTGTCTGAAAAATTGATGGGGAAATGTTTTTCAGATTTCATCACACAAAATTGATTATGTTTTGCAGTATTGAGATTATTTTAATGTAATCTGCTATATGAGAAAGAAAGATGGAAGATATAATAAGCCTACTACTATGTCTTACCAGAGTCATCGATCTCTGTTAAGATCAGATGAAAACCTGTCATGGTGACTGTGTAATCACTGGTGAAAGTAAGCCACATCCTGTCACCATGGGATTCATACCATTCCTGTGATGATGACCCTCCAGACAGGGTAAGGTCACTGGTTGTCAGGTCACCGTGGTCCTCTCCATTTCCAAGTGTTAGTCGATCATAGTACAGCTCTGTCTCAAAGGCAACAAAAGTGACGTTGATTCGAGCTCCACTTTCAGACACCACATACCACACACAGTTTTGATTGTTATCATAATCTTCAGGGTAGTTTGGTGACTTGATCTCTTCCTGCCCACCTGTAGGCAGTGTCAGGTTAGTGCCACAGTCTTCGTCTTCAATTGGCTCTGTTGGCAGGGGCTTTGGCTCAGGTAGTTCTGGAACACAGAAATGTACTACTGTAATCTTTTCTCAAACTCTTAAAGATAAGGTATTTGGAAATAAGCAAGTTTTGTTGACATGTTAGTATGGCATTTGTTATTTTTTTTTATCAAATCATAGGTAAGTTACATGTACAAGGTAGTATTCGCAAGGAAAGGAGCTGTGTTTTCCCTGGAAGTTCTTGAAGGTGTCATGAAGTTTACAAAATGCATGTAACTTCAAGGTATCTGATTTTCTATTTAGTTTATACGCCGAAAGATCAAGGACCAAGACATCCTCTGTTGGATTGTGAATGAACCCTGCATTCAAATTCAAACAGATAAACTTGACCTTTGAGTGATAAAGTATACAAAGATTTGCATGGTAGAATGCTTTTTAAAGAAATAAACAACAGAACAGACATTACAATGTCAATTAATTCTTCTCTGCTGCAATAGTTGTTTTCTTTGTGATATTGGTTACTGTGACATAATTAATTGCCCAGATAAAGAAAATTTAGATCATAGTCCAAATGGTCATGAAAAATAGAGCATAAAAATATGATGATCATCACAACTGTACCTTCATCGATCTCTTCCAACTCAATCATAAAACCTCTCAACCTTATGAATCCGTCTGTGATGAATGTAAGCCAGAGCTCATTGGTCTGTGAATTCCAGTACTCCCATGGCTTGAAGATTCCGGACAGACGGTGCATTCTGGAGCTGGAATCTGAGTTGTCGGAGCCTTCCCCTATGTCCAGAAAGTCAAACCATGGCTCTGTGCTGAAGTCACGGATGTGGACTGCAATCACCTTGCCTGGAGATGCACTCACAAACCATTCACAGCGCTGGAAGCAAAGTAAGAATTCACTATACATGGGTGATGGGAGAAAATTTATGATTTAAAATGATCACTTCAATAAGACTACAGAAACTTGTGTAATGTTCTGTGTGTAATGTATCACACACAGAACTATCTATATATTGACTGGATAATGAATACAATGAACAGGAAGATATAAGACAGTATCCATACATCACGTCAGATAATCAAGAGATCTACAATACCTCTATTTTGTTACTTCTACGAACAAAACAGGAGTGTGTCAAACTGTACCTTTTTTCTCATGTACAAAATTTAATTTAGTTTTGTAACATGCCTGAGCTTCTATTGGGCAGTTGGTCTTGTAAGTACCTGCTACTTTGACTGAGACAAAAGTCACAAACTTACAGGCATCATATGTGCCAACATATAACAACAGTCCCTCCAGGACTGTGATATAACCAAGCAAGAGTCAGAACAAAAGCATAGCATCACCCTAACTATGTACCGGTACCTGGAGATATCTCTTGGCAAATACCGGTACTGGCCTAAAGTCTACTACTACTATGTATAAAATGTTGTTGTCCCTGAATAAATAAACATGGTATTTGCTAAACTAGCTTACCTCAAGATTGTCATATCTATCTGGATAGTTTGGTGATATGATTCGTAGAAAGGAGTCATTCTTTACAGAGTATTCGCCGCCACACTTCATAGGTTCAGGTATTGGATAGGGAGGCCTTGCCACTGTGAGGTGTAAAAATTGGGAGAAAAAGAACAAATGGTATCACTTATTCTAGAATAAGGCAGTAAATTTGATTGATTCAAAGTTACAAATGGACTCAGACAAGTAATACATAGCAATATTTATAGCAGACATGAATGGCTGTGATATTTGTGCAAAAACGTGAAGAAGTAAAATACTGATATCAAAACTGGATTTTTGAGCCAGGACTTCTCAGTATCATTAGCAAAATTTGACTATCTATTTGTAACTTTTCTCTAATTCAAATTTGATCTTCATAAATTTGTATACTACAACAAACTTTACAGTGTTTGTTTCCACTTTGGTGTAACTGTCTCCTCTCCAAATCAAATGTGATATAAAACCATTACGCAGTCTTACCTTGGTAGGTTTGTACGGGATAACCTGGCACGTACTCCAGCTGATTCCTGTGGGTGTATGCAGCAACGTACATCATATACCATGTGGCTGATTCCAGTTGGGTTAGCCTCACAGAGTTGCGATCAGCGCCCTCTATGTCAATCACCCAAACACCACCTCTGTAATCAGTGCGGTGGTACTTGACTTTGTAACCTAACACATCACAGTGCTCATCGGCTACCTGCCACCACACATCAATTTCAGATGTTGATCTGGGTTCAGCATCCACTGACTGGACATTCTGATCCTCCTCTGTTAGATCTAATGCAGAGAGGAAGAGATTGGACAAAGACATACATCATTGCCTAAGACAAATATAGTCATATGTAGTACAGATTTTTGTATTCTCTGTACTAAAAACTTCACTTTACACATCTCTTCATAACAAGGGGGAATAGTTGGGGGGAACAGACACTAATGATGATATCTACATACTTGTATTGCAAAACAGTATGACTGTATAAAATTTGTTTCAGTTTCCACACAAAATATTCCCAAATTAAAATAATTTTAACATTTTTTGAAAGCAATTGATTCCAAAGCATATCAAAGTATGCTGCTTCATAGTATTCTGTTACATTCTGTAATTTTGTACTTTGTTTTACAATAAGAGTATGTAAGAATACAGAGGAAAATGGCAAATTATGGAATTGGCGACATTTTAAGTCCAAAGGCTATTTGTTTAGTTACAAGACATTTTCTTCTTTTGTTAACAATATTACAAGTTTGATATGAGTTGCATACAACACTAAAAACGATTGAATCTGTTAAGAATATACACTTTTTAAAGGTGGTTCCTCTTCTAAACACGAAAGTAATGTAGTTGAAACTTACTTTTATGTGGATTTATCTCACAGACATATTCATAGGTAGTAGTACACAAATCATCATAGAAAAGTTTATTCAGTGATCTACCGCAGTCTTCCCCAGAACCATTGCTTGGTTGTCCACTTGCCCAGAGACTGAGATGCCACTCTGTAGGGTGGGAACAGTCGATCCATCTCCAGTCACCTTCAACAGCACGATCTGAATAACCTGTTAGTTGGTGAAAAAGAATTGTTTTTTAAGTGCCACGAGAAGCCTTAATTCCAAGAATTACCTCTGGGTCTGGGGTGGACCTGACATCCAAAGATCCTTGTTGTGAAGATTAAAACACGCTATGTTCTGCAATTGAGCTGAATGACTGATACATGTACAGATGTATTTCTGTTCCTTTCGGGCCACTATTAAATTTAACCTGCACCCGAAAATGTGAAAGCTATTAGTATTCTTGTTTTCTGTTCCAAAGAACCTACATGTAGCAAGTGTTGGATAATGTACCAGGAATTTTAATTTTTTTAAATATCTTTTGTCTTCCTCAAAGTTCAATGTACAATCAAAAAAGCTCACAAGAAACCAATGTACACATAATTCTTACTTTGGATCACATGTGACAGCACCACAGTTTGCAAAACTTTGTACAATATACACAATATATGCACAACACACTGTTTATGCATAAAGTGTTGGTTAAGTTCCCGTCTTGTTTAAACACTTCAGAGAAATGTTTTGAAAGCCTACCACTGGACTATTAGGCTGTCATCAAAGAAAAGTCATACAAAAGGAATGTGAAGAATTACCTATCCAATAGTTTGTACCAGCTCCAACTTGAGACTCTACATAGTCCAATTCATCAACATCATCTATGATCACAAGGTCTGAATCAGTCATTGTTCTACAGTCATCCCTAGCATCTTCCCATGGCAACGGATCACTGACAAATTTATAGCATTTGTTCTCATGGCCGATTACATAACCAGAAGGACCTGGAAATTAAGAAAATGCAATAATTGGCTGATATCGATTGAAACTCACAATGATGTAGAAAAAAATAGCACAATTACAAAATAAGTAAATTGCTTGGTACTCTGAAGAAAGGATATTGCAGGGTACTTTGTAGTGCATATGGTCTTTGATCTTTCGATGTCATTGATAGTTCATTGATACAGTAAAGATCAACTAGAAAAATTTATGCAAAGTTACTTACACCTTGCAAAAATGATTCAACACCATTAATTTCATTGATTATCTGTGCAATAGATGTTCATTGACAACATGGATATGTTCATGATTTGAAATCAGTGTACTTAGTAAGGCATGATTACTTACACTCTGCTACGTAATCTATAGTGAATCCCTCATCAGTTATGGTCCAATCAGATTTAAATCGAAGCCATACTTCATGTGATGGTACAATTTCAGTTTCACCTCTCTGTTTTGTCCCTGTCAGTTCCTACAAAGAAAAGAAACAGCACAATGACATCTTCTGTAGTGTCCACTCCAACGTGACAATCATGAAAGGACACTGGCATCTTGATACAAAACTTGCATATTCACATGTTCTTATATTTACTTGTATCTTTTCCTTTGCCTATTCACATGCGAATTGACTGAATTATCTACATGTCATTGCAGAAAACCTAACCAAGAATGTTTCATCACATCACGTCAAATATATTTGACGAATGTGACCGTGAGAAAAGTTGCTGCTAGTCATATCTAGCTTTGGGGGTAAAAGTTAAGATTGCAATGCTAGGTATATGTTACAGGGGAATTTCTCAAGGGCAAGACAGTGGGATGTTAATTTGAGACAAATATTTGTTGAATTGGAAACTAATGAACTAATTGCAAGGTTATGAACCTTTGTATATCTAGTCAAATAAAATGTAGAAGCCACGTTTGTTATAACCGACAAAACTTTAAAATTTATATGATGAGAAAACACATTTCTGACTGTTATTTTACCCTGTTTGTAGGTCAATATAGTCACATAACAAAATTACAGTGTTCAAAGTTTAATATGCAATGCACTTTGCAGATATCCTTCATGGTAAAACTTGTACATGATAATTGTACCTTGCAAGTTACAAGTTGAGTCCTTCCTACTTAAAAAGAATGTAACAGGATCAGAAGTTTTTCCTATCTTGATATCCATGCACTGGGATGACTTGTACCCTATCATTTCACATCAAATTGTGAAGTTTTACAAGACATGTATGTAATGTATGCATATAAGAAAATCAAACTCACAGTATAAGGCTCTGAGTCTGGGTCAGTACCGATACCAATCAGAACTTTATCATAACGATTCTCCAGCTGGAAGCTGTCAATGGTGATGTGAATGTGATATCCTGGCAAGTACCTGATGGTCCAGATACAGTCTGCATTGTGTGGATAGCCCACTATCTGTGGGTGTCTTGGTGAGACTATGGACCCTGCTTTGTCAGTATGCTCCTCAGGCACACAAGCATCTGTCAAAGTAAACAAAATGTCATCACTTTGGAGTACAATTCTCATTCCTCTTTTTACAATATACTGTTGCTATTAGCACTATTACTAAAAGATTTGATTACTAATTGCAAATTTACAATTTTGTGTTGTACATTAAAGCTATAAAAGACTTGCATGAGAAATATCATGTCTCAAAGTCATTAATTACCGTAACAAAGTTACCTTGAAATAATTTATGACATCTATTGCAACTTAAATGACTGAAACCGTAATCTTTGAGGCAAGTAAGAGGATAGAGAACAAACCACAGACTCATTAACACAAGATCACACCTCTTCAGTAATTAATTTCAAAAGACATCATCTTGTAGCACTCAAAGTCAAAGCAAGTGATTTCACAATATACTGTTGGATGGTATAGTTTTGAGGTAACACTTAAATGTTTTACCGTACTCGTCAGAGTATAAGCCCCTGCTTGTGTATAAGCCCCCCTACTGATTTCAGAGGATTTTTGGAAATGCATTACATCCGTGTATAAGCCCCTACCCTAGTGTAACTCAAATACAGAAAGGTTAGGAGAGTATATTTGGTCATTAAACTTGGTATAATTGCCTTTAGATAATAAAGAAACTATTAAAAGATGTTAAAACAATGGGAAACTGGAGTCCCTTGACAGTATCGTAAGGAAATGACACGCTTTTCCAGTGCTTGCTTGATTCTTTGACCCTGCTCACCCCATCCCCTAAATAGAAGTCTCACTCACGTCCGCCATTGTTTATTATTATTTTAGACCACGATGTTTCATCCTCTGAACATGCAGTTTCTTTTATTTGAAGCAATTATCCTTTCATTTGTGAAGACTTTCCTGGTGACTATTACAATTTTCACTGCTATGTTGTTGTTTTCACAAGATGTAGACAGTTTAATACTGGAATGTTGAGTTGCCTTTCCGTGTAGGCAGTACATGCCAGTTCACATTACTGTTGATTAGCAGCATGCATGACATCTTTGTTTCAAGTTTGGGTTTTTTTGACGCTGAAATTTCACCAAAATGCCACTTCGGTATTCAGAGATTGTGTAATCAATTTCTTTCGATGTGTAAGTCGATTTTGAACGCGATAGAAAGATCAAGTGGTGTTGAAAAAATCGTGCATAAAATTAGCATAAATTAAGCATCCATGCGGTTGCTTGAGTATAAGTCCCTCCCCTAGTTGGGGCTTATACTCAGACGAGTATGTACTACTGTAATAGAATTGCATCCCTATGATTATATACAAAGAGTACAAATCTATAACACTCTTATTACCCTAAGAGCAGATGCTTAAAGCCCCAATACCTGCCAATGTCTGATACACCGATCTCAAAATATCCTCAGTTATCCAAGAGTTTACTTTGAATAAGTTTGTAACACTGTCATGTGTCAAAAGTGGCATGTACATTCAAATGTTCAGACATCATTTTAGATTTCCCGCCATTTTCAAAAACTAAACATATGACAGAGAAAATAAAGCTTACAACAACAAAATGTTGGCCATTGTGTGTTGTCCATTCAGGTAAATGGCATAATGGCATAATGCTTGTTTCTGGAATGATCACAATGTATATAAGCAAGAAATACTGTTTCTTTGTACTTTTCCGTGAAGGCCCCATTTTATGAGTGCGGCACCCGTTTATTATTCAGCCTGTTGAAACATGTAGGCATGGTCCAAATCAGCGAGCAATGATACTTCTATACACGTCCTTCAGTCAGCACATTTACAAAAACCAACTTTGGTTTCAAAATAAAATGAGGAAAATAATGCATTAAATTTGCAGCTGTTTGGGCTTTAACTAAAAGTGATCAACATCTGTTGAAAACTTTCTCAAGGGAGATACAAATAACCTAATAATTTTGAAAATATCCATGCAAGTACCACAGAAATTTGAGTATGAATTTTACACAAACATCTACATTAGATTTACTGCAAATATTTAACACACAAACACACAAGTACACACAAAAAGCACATGGCAGTTGGAACTGGCATCAAAGCTTGCCTACATTGCCAAGAATAAGTACTGAGTTTCTGCAAAAAACAGATGATCTATTAGCATTTACACATAATACTTACCATCATAGTATGTTAAAATAAAACCTCCAGCAGTGATATCCTCATCTGATCTAAACGTAGTCCATACTTCGTTGCTATCTGTGATGAACTGATATGGTAATACTTGCATGGTCCCAGACCAATGTACTACACGACTTGGTAAATGGGTGGAATCTGTGCCTGTACCAATATCCATCCAGTCAAAGAATGGCTCTGTATTGGTGAAGTAAAGAGATTAAATATTGGTGTAAGACGGGTTCGACGAAGCTAGTTAAAATACAAAAACAAACCTGACCTCTGAGTTGCTATACCTGCAATGATACTTGCTTGGCTTATGAGCTTGGATTTGACATGTCTTTTCAACGATCATTGTCTGCTTGAATCAAAATGCAAACTGTTGTGAAAGATGACTCTGACAGTTTATGGTAACTAACATAGGGACTTATCATAGTTGCAGGAAAGTATTCTGGAAAATACCAACGAGGACACTATAATCACCACAAGTTCCAAATTTTAATGGCCTTGCCAAATAAAAGTTTAATCAGTACACTAGCTGACATTTCTCTAACACCTGTCATCAGGTTTTGTGCTGCTGGATGTCTTATGTCTTTGAAAACAGATTGATTGATTGACAAGTAAAAGGTTGATATGTCATAGTGAAAAATTATTGATTCTTGACAGTGTAATGAGTAGAAGTCTTACAAGTTCTGATGATACACATACCTGTTTGGAAATATGTGACTGTCACTCTTATATTACCACCAGACACTGTATTTAACTGCCAGTTGCAAAATTCATTGTTTTGATATGCTAGGTGGAACAATTGGTAATTGAAAGGGCTTTCAGGAATTGAGAACTGCCCTTCACAACCTAAAGAGGGAATAAGAATTGAGTGCACTGTTAGTATATATGAATATGACTTCTAAAGGCAAAATATACAGTACAGTATCAAACTATATTTTGACAACTTTAAACTTGTTTTTGTATTCTTTTACCAGTGTATCCAAGAAAACGTAATGCAAATACTTGCTCAAACAGTGACAGGTATTGTGTTATTTTTGGCCAACATGGGAAAAGTTTTGTCTTTCATTTAGTTAAATACTTCTATCATAGCATCTTCCTCATTAAACATCAGGAAGGGAAAAATACCACACTTAACTACACTTTATTTTCACATCAAGAAACCTATGTTCTGTGATTCAAATGGATACCCTAAGTTTTTGGTTAAGGTCTATGTGTTTAAATTGTGAGAATATGGTATATGCATTTTGGAAACTCATTCTAATGCAGGACAACGTATGCAAAGCTAAGTACAAAGTATTCTGATGATTATAGCATTCATTTACTTGTGTCTTCTTCAAACTCAATATGAAAGCCTCTTCTAGTTTCACTCTCATCAGTGACAAATCGCAGCCATATTTGAGATCGGTGTGATATGAATGCATTTGGAATTTCATCTCCAGAGATAACCCTGAGTCTGCTGGACTTGTCAGAGACATCATTGCCATCACCAATTTCAAGATAATCTTTCCTAGAAGACAGAGCAAAAATTCATGGTCAAAGTGATATTATAATGTGTCACTTTCCAAATTATTCATGTAAGAAGGGCAATAACAGTTTATCAAAACCAGTATCACAATGGGGCTGACTTCATGGGATTAAGTAAATGGAGCATGACAATTGCAATAGACACACCTTTCTTGGTCATCATTTACATACTTTCAAAATTTAAAGTAGATCATTGCATTTCAAACTGATATGAACAGACAGTCAATTTATCATGCTATTATGCCAAACAGGAATGAATCAAAAGGCCACAGTGACAGCTCAGGTTATGTATCTATGGATATATCCCTTCATTACAGTTTATAAGTACACTATATTGACATATGGTGGAGTACCGGTAGCCTTTTGAGTGATATTCCTCTGACTTTTCCATTTATGAGATAGTTGTCAGTTTCTTAAAAATCAAAAGTTCATCTGTTTTGCATGTTGTCTACTGGTTCACTTTCACATACTCCCCATGCATGGATGCATACTACCCAGTACATGTACTTGAAGGTTAGCAACCAGATGTTTACTTTCCACCATACTGATTTCAAGTTGAGAGGAAGTGCAAGGATTTTTTACTTTCTTCGCATGTGGGAACCAAAAATTTTTCCAATATGGGGATAAAATTTATGCCATGGCAGACCATATAGTTAGGTATTCCGAATATTACAAGCAAAGCAGCAAGAAAAATTAACATGAATGAGAGATGTAAAAATTTGAAAGTCGATTCCTTCATCGTTTCTCCCAATGTAAAGTATGTCCCTATACTTGATGGAACACAATGTCTGCTATTTATGGAAAAAGGCTTATGCTATATGGTAACATGAAATGTTTCGATGTTTAATTTGCCATTAAAAACCAAAAACTTGCTTTTCAGGATCATAGTTAAAAGTTCCAAAAGCATAGTCTGTTGCTTATTTATTGATGCCATAGTTTACACCAACGGAGCTTCCCATTTAGTTAAGACACGGTCCCTTTGGTGGAGGGACTGTGGTTAAGACAGCTTCTTCATTGGTGTGGTATATTAGTGTACCCAACTCATGCAGCTGTCACTAAACCACAACAATTTCATTCTCTGCACAGACAAAACCCTCCACTGTCTAATGATCCCCACATGGCCACATCAGGGAACTGGTGGAAAGTCACAGCTTCTTAGTAGGCGATTTGAAGTGTCTGCCTACATATCATCTTGTAGCAAACTATAAAATTAGCCCACACTTCTGGTGAAAACACAGTGCTGGAGCAGCACCTGTAGTCACGAAAGTTGAAAATTTGTTATTTTCAACAGAACTCAAAACTGACATACTGAACTTATCGTTTTAATCTGCTATGCTGTAACAGCAAAGGCATACATCCATAAATATTGAAAAATACAGGGTTTGTATACCTGAAGCTCTGTAAAATGGACACTTTGAATGTTCAACTTTGTTACTGCAAAGCCCAGGCAGTACAAACAATTTCTACATACCCTGAAGAATATGAAAAAGGCATATATTGTAGTCGGCTAGCCACAATCAGCCAGTGAAAATGAGCCATCTGTTGCGTGAGCTATTACAAAAGTTACACACATCAATCACTTACCTTTTCTCTGTCTCAAAGTCAAGAAAAGTCACTTTGATTCGCCTTCCTGTCGTAGAATTCACTGTCCATTCACAGTTCAGATTATTGTCATAGTCGCTGGGGTAGTTTGGAGAAGTGATGTTGACAATGCCGCTGGCAGGAACAATAACATGCTGTCCACAAGGCTGAGGTGGCAGGGAAGTTGCCGTAGGGTCTGGTTTAGGTTCACTTGTTTCAGCTGTAGTGATAGAGTAAATTATGACCAAATTTCAATAACTCTTATCTCTTCTGTACAATATAAATTTCAAAGCATGTCAGTCATACCAAATCCCTTTATGTTGTGTGTAACACAGTCTTGCATTATGTATGTCTTTTCATTTTGTTAAAAGAGAATTAGGTCAGACAAATTTTGGTGGCAAAAGGTGCACAGTGTAAATACCAAAATGCTGAAATAGATATTTATAACCAAATACAAATCATCTCACTTTTCTAAAGATTTACAACTACAGTCAATGCCATTATTCTTCGGTGGGGCAAGTTGGTAATTACCTACCAATTTAGCTAGGGATATTGCAATATACCAAGGGAACTTCCTAAGCCAAACTCTGTTTTCCTATCTGCAGCGGCAAGATGAAATCTAAACAAACACAGCGGGTAACAAATTTTACAGCCACCAATGGTGATCTGATACCGGGATGAACCATAATGTACTCCACTGTCCGCTTTATGTTTCAGTAATTTAGCTGGTCAGACGGAACTTTGGTAGTGATTTTGTATGTGTGGCTCAGTTCATCGTGTAGTATGTTGAACACTGTTCTGATTGCCAGCTGGTTAGGTACAGTACAAGTATTCTACTGAAAAAAGTATTTTGTCAATATTTTAACGGCTGCAATCAAAGGTTTCTTCACCCACAAAAAATTAAGCACCTAGTTGTGCAGGTCATGTCAAACTTTTTGAATGTGGCCTTCCAGGATGTTTTGGGCAATGGTACTGAGAATGAGATGGGCGATGACATGCTGAAGTGCCGTCTGTGGTGCATTTATTCTCTGAGCGATATTTATCATATATAGTTTCAACTTCATGTAGCTTCGTACAATTTTGTCATCTTGTCTCGAATTTCGATGGAGCTTTCAAGACAGACTGTAAAGTTGAATTTTTTGAGTCACTGATTGCTTTTGAATCAGACTCCTGTGAACCACACAGTAAAGACCAGCTTTTGAAAGATTAATGTACATGGGGTGATCTCAAACTTTTGTACAAAATACCATGTTTTGTAATGATGTTACTTCATGCAGCTTTTTCAAACCTAGTTATGTGCAATATTTATCAAAAAGAAGACAAGGCACGATATGATCTCTTAGGATCATGTTTTATTCCTTGTAGTTTTCATTCCCCAATCCAGTCCCCTTTTAACGAACCTACATGAAAATGGTTCATCCCAGTTATCAGATCACCATTGCTGGCTGTAAAATCTCATTACCTGCTGTGTTTGTTTAGATCTCATCTTGCCGCTCCAGATAGGAAAACAGAGTTTGGCTTAGGAAGTTCCCTTGGTATATTGCAATATCCCTAGCTAAATTGGTAGGTAATTACCAACTTGCCCCACCGAAGAATAATGGCCTTGACTGTAAGAGTACATGGACTACTCACTGTCCCTTTCATCAATGTACAGCAGAAACCCTCTGAAGTTGACGGTGTCATCACTGCTGAAGGTGATCCACAAACTGCTAGAGTCTGTCACAACAGGAGGTATGTAATCCATTCCCGAAAGTCGAAGCTCACGGGTTGTCAGGTCAGTTTCATCACTGCCTCCACCTATGTCTACCCAATCATAACCCTTCTCAGTGGCAAAATCTCTGAAGTTGATGGTCATTGGTCTTCCCGACTCAGCTGTCACTTTCCATACGCACCATGAGTTGATGTGGTAATCCGCTGGGTAATTTGGTGATTGGATGTACAGTCTTGAGCCAGTCTTCAACTCCATGTCTGTCTCACCGCATGGTTTTGCAGGCAGTAGCTCTATGATGAGAAAGATATATGAAAATCGATTCATGAAAAAATTATCAAACAAAATATAAACTGAATGAGCTTCAAAAAAGTCTACATTGTCTTATCTATATTCAACAGTGGACTTGAGAAAATTTTCCAAGATTTCAAGATAGAGAGAAGACTACACATCTTTTACATGACTGCATCACAAAAGCCATACAATCACATGTTGTGGTTCCCTAATGTTGCTGTCTATATACCGTACCCACTGCTACCAATTATATTATAAGTTGGCAAGATAATGCACTTTTCATTTGTAATCTTACTTAGTTGCATTGGTGTTTTGACAAAGTGAAAGCTTATCTGCCACCTCTCCAAATATAACAAGCACATGACCCTATGTTAGGTACAGTTTTTCTACAATGAAAACTTCATAAAGTGTGAGACGTTTGAACAGCAACAAGTGAAAGCTGTAAATTATATATGATCAATTATCTCTCTTGGATAAAATACAGTTCTGATATATAAGAGTAGACATTATACCTTCTGCAAAACCCTCATAAGTGAAGTAGAAGCCATCACCACTGATTGAATAATCTGAGGTGAAGTGTACCCATGCTTCATCACCATTCAAAATCACATCTTTGGGAATGCCAGTACCAGTGAATTCCTAAAGAAGGAGGTAAAATAAACCAGGTTCTCACAGAAATGTTGTATATTTAGTATTAATATTTAGGAACAATGACAGAGCAAGGGAAACTTAGTCTTGACAGACAAAAACTTTCTGTATTTTAGTAACTTTAAAGGGACAAAGTCGGCCATTTTTCATGAATTTTGTTTGATACGAGATGCTACTTATTTTGTTTGACATGTTGAAAGATACTGAATGAATGGGTGGCCATGCATATATTCGACCCCGGTTTTAGACAAATTAAATGAAACCATGGAAAAATGCATTATTGGTCATGACCATTGATAAATTCATTTTCTTGAGGGTTTCATGTATCATGTCTAAAACTGGGGTCGAATATATGCATGGTCACCCATTCATTCAGTATTGTTCTTCCTATTTATAGTACAATAATGGATCAATATCTTGGGCGCGTGTCTGGATACATGTAGCATATTCTAGCAATCATCAAATGGATTCCTTGATACTGAACAACTGTGAATGCAAAGAAGCAGCTACAGAATACATATGAATGATATGTCGGACGCCTGGAAAGGGGAAATGTTATGTATTGGGCGTTTCATAAGGCTTTTTAGTGCACACAAAAATCTCTTGTTCTCAATGGTAGATGTAATATTACAGGATACTTACAAAGGCATGGGATCCACTAGTTTCTTGAGTTCCATTTCCAATATACAGGAAATCATACCCACTTTCAAGGTCAAAATCATGGAATGAGATTTTAATTCTACTGGCTCCAGGCACAGTGATGGTCCACATGCAGTCACTTCCATGGGAATATTTGTCAGGATAGCGCGGAGATGACAAGTTGCCTGGGTTTCCAGACACAGCACCACCACAAGCCTCATCTAAAATGTATGAGTAATGGCATTGTTACACTGTTGTGTAGGTTGCACTAAAATTTTCAATTACCAGTAACATTATAAAAGCATGTCACACTAAGTATATAATGGAGGTCTGCAAATTTTACTGGCATTTTATAACTTCTGAAACAATAAATCTGTTTTCAAATTCATGTGACCAAAGTTGATCTCAAAAGGGACATTTCAGCACTTTCAAAATAATTATTACATGATTTATTTACTTGTTTATTTATTTTATTTATAGATATGTTTTTTTACTAATTTACAAAAATAATCTATTCAAGTATAAAATAAACTTACCAACTACAAATGACACTTGAAAACCTTTGTCAGTGACTGAATGATCTGATATCCATGTAACCCATATTGTATCACTGTATGTTGAAAAAGATCCCTCAACGTCAGAACCAGAGAGTCGAAACAGACGAGAGCTAGTGTCAATGGGATCTGAACCACTGCCTACTTGGAACCAATCATAAAAATCTTCTGTTTGGAAGTCATTGATGACAACCAGAACATTTTCACTGGATTCTGTTGCAATTGTCCATTTACACAAATCTTCATTGTTGTAGTCCTGCCCCTCTTGATAGTTTGGTGAGTAGATCTCCACAGATGCACCAGTTTCATCTGCAATCACCAAGTCCTCACCGCATTCTGTTTAGGAAAATAAGAAGGTTGAAAAGAAAAGACTAGATGAATTGCCACTGGAAAAAATACATGAAAATTTATACTACTTAGATCATTATTGATAAAAAAAGAACTATGAGTATGATAGTATCAGAAGACTAGTGAAGAATAATTGAAAACACGTCAAAGAAAATTGCTACCTGTATGTCCATATGAGATATAAAAAAAACATATCTCACAATTGACATTATTGTACATGTGGAGTTTCATGATGAGTTTCAGTAACACTGGATGTAAAATTGCATTTATACAGTAAATGCACAGTTCAACAACTTTTGGTGTAACAAGTTGCTAAAATGGTATTGTCCTTAACATTAGGCATAGAGTCCAATGTCCGCCCATGTAAAATACAGCTAATTCAAATATTCCCCTACATTAACAATAATCAAAGTGTCTCGCTAGCTAATTAAGAACCCAACTAATTACAACTTCCCTTTAGTGAAGCATGCATATGATTCAAAGTGTTTTACAGTAAATCCTTGTATTTTATTGGGTGAGAGGCTTCTTCTGCTGTTGGAAAATATGATTGATGTGACACATGTACTGCATTGCTTTTGTACACACTTGATATGGCTAATTGAAAAATATGTTATTTTCACCAAATTTGAATCACCATAACTATCACATCATTCTTGCAGATTTGGTACTGTGAGCATGGATAACATTTACACTCATATTCCACAACTGAGAAACACAAAAAATGTATTCCTTCAATTTTTACTTCATGCTGCAACATTACTGTGGCATGCTTTCAACACAGCTATATTTGCTCACCATACGGTCACAGTGCTCAGTGCACAGCGCCCACAGTATCTGTTTGTGTTCGTTTTAAGACAGGAAATACAGAATCCTGGGTGTTTAATATGGTTGTTTTTGTTGTTATTTATGTTGTTATTGGGTAATAAAAATTGAAGATGTAAAAGAAAAATAATGATTGATAGAACTTCCACAGCTTTGAGGTGCCAAGAGGATAGAAGAACAGAATCACTGTTATCGTTCTTTCTTTCCTGCAGTTTACATGGATACACATACACAATACCCATACCATTTCTTTCTTATGTACACCGGTGCTGTTTTGGCACTTCAAAGTCTTGGGAGTTCTATATTACTTTCTTTTAGAGTTATTTAGAAGGCTGAAGAACAAATAAATAAACAAAAAGAATATACCTTTGTTCTTCAATCATGCTGTATTACCAAATAACAAAATAATAAACGACAACAAAACCTACAAATAATAACCGCGATAGTACACACGTGGTTTTACCATTTCAAAAAAAAAGTCTCAAAAGCATACAGGCCCTGTCTTTTAGATATAACCTTTCGTAATTTTGCGTTATTTGAGAATTTGTCTGTGTAACCCCGCTGGCGGTCAGAATGTCCAAAGTTCGGGTGTTACGTAACTCCAATCTTTCCAATCAAAGTTGAACCACGGGAGGTGGAGGAACCGCGCGAGCTGGGCATTTGACACTCGTAAGTCGTGAATCGAAATTTCATGTATTTATTCTTGAATTCAAACATGTCAGAGTAGCGACTTTCAACTCAAATGACGGAGGTGAAAATGCATAGTTTATGTGTGGAAGTAATAAAAGACTTCTGGTACAGTCATCTTTTATTATGTATCAACCGGCTCGGCATAGGGACGCTGCCAAGCCACAATATGTCGTCTGCACAAGTACTTCCGGCCGACAAAATGTGCGAAATTCAATTTGCATAGATTGGAAGTAGTGGAGCGTCTCCATAAACAGGAATATGGGCAATGGCTTTTCCAAATTATATCATTGTTGGTTAACTCACCTAAATCTTCTGTTATCGACTCAACAGTCAAATGAAATCCCTTTTCAGTGATAGTATTATCTGACGTGAATGTTATCCAGATATACTCGCCGATAGACTCGTGATCCAAAGGGTAGTCTGTACCAGTGACGCGCAACCGACTTGTCGTCAGATCGCTCTCGTCGAGTCCGTCGCCAAGCTCCAACCAATCATGCACAGCCTCTGTCTCGAAGTCGACAAAAGTAACTAGTAGTCTTGCGTCTGGGTCGGTAGCTACCTTCCAAACACACCTCTGATCGTTGTCGTAGTCCAGCGGATAGTTTGGGGAGTAGATGTGTACAGCGTCTTCGTGCACAGTGATGTTTTCTCCGCAGATCGCTATCGGTGGGGGAACTTCCGGTTCCGGTCTTGGATCAGGTATACCTGAGAATTGAGCAATCAGGGGCTTTTAATTTTAAATCTTCACCATTGTAAAATATGGAGGGGAGTTTATATTAGCGGCACATTAAATTAGCGAATTTAAACACTTAGCTAAATTTGCTAAAAAAGGATGCTAGCTAAAAAAAACTTGTTCTACAGTGTGTGTGTGTGTGTGTGTATAGGATATAAGCTTACATATATATATATGTAAATATATATATAAAGACTGACAATTTAACGTAACTCCTTGATATTGGACGCTATTTTCCGGACATTTGCTGTCTTTTGGGGTAAAGGCCTACTCTCATACTTTTTAATTATATTGCGCTCGGCATCTTGACGTCACAATGTTCGGACAAAATGAATCTAAAAGTCGGCATTGTTTTGAAGTGAGTAAAGTCTGATCGACCGCAAAAGTTTGATATCTTCTAGAGATAATTTCTCTTTCATGCTGAGAGGCTCTTTTTCTTGCCAGATACGTATATCATTTACTCTCGAGGGGGCGCACTCGACATTCGAATTCGACAGGGTAGTGTACTCTCTACTGCATTAGGCCTATTCCTTATTTTCATCAATGATTTATTTACTGAGCTTGAGTCCAGTAAAGTCGGCTGTTTTATCGGTTCATCGTTTGTAGGCGCACCTGCAATTGCTGATGATATTTCAATTTTGACACCTACTCGTTCCAGTTGCCAAAAGCATGTTGTTAGTAATTTTTGTTCCCTTTGGAGACTGAAACTCTCAACAAGTAAGAGCCGTCTTATTATTTTCGGAGAAATCTGAACACAAAAGTAGACCTATGCATTGTGCTGTGTTTATAAATAACGAGGCAATACAAGAAACTGACTTCAATACCACCGTTGGCATGCAATTCAATAGTACTTTATCATCTTTAGATAGGAGAGTTTCTGCGTGTAAAAAAGCCAGATCCATTATTAATTCTCAGCGTAGCTCTGGTGTTGGACCAAATGGGATTAATCCTATCATTGGTGCAGAGGTTTGGGAAAAAAATGTGTATGCCTGCAGCTTTCCACACATGTGAACTTTGGACAGTCTCTGATACTGAAATGTTAATGTTAGAACGGTGCCAGCGATATGCTGCAAAAATAATACAAGGTTTACCGACAAGAACTTCATCGGACGTTGCTATAAGTACGATTGGCCTGTACTCAATGGAAGCACACTTAGATTTATGTAAATTAAGATTTTTTGGAACATTGTGTCGTCTTAGTAACTCTGCTTTGTGCAAAAAGGTCTTCCTAAATCGTCTTTTTGAATTCAAACTATCAGTCATTGAAAGTCAAAGAGGCTTTATTCCTGATGTGTTACGTATTTTAGCAAAGTATGACCTGTTATGTTTTCTGGAAGAATTCTATTTGTCAGGATTCTTTCCTAACAAAGCAACTTGAAATTAATAGTTAAAGACACTGTGTTTGAAAGAGAAAATGTCTTGCGGAAGGGTAGACTCGAAAGTAAAAGGGAATTTGATTTCTTTCATATTGTGCATCCAAAAATTGAACCACTTTTCTTATTGCTCTTTGCAAAATTGTTTCCTTTCTTCAAAGATACTGCGATGTATATTTTACAGATCCTTGCAAATTTGGAAATAATACATTGTCCAAAATGTGAGGAAGACACGAATTATTTGCTTATCCGTTCTGCTGTAGCCTGCACAGAAACAGAACAACAAAGGATTGATCTTTGGTCTAAGTTGATTAACCACACAAGTGTGCACTTTACAGTTTTCCTTAATGACCTCAGTGATGAATATTTTGTTTCAGCAATGCTTGGAAACGAATATATCATCAACGATTTCAGCTCTGAGGATAGTACGTTTCTCGTAAAAACTTCCCTGGAATTTTTTCAGACAATATTTTTGCGTTAATTAGTTTCATTCTTCTCTCTGATATAACTGTTATGACTCTTAAAATGTAAATATGTATGTTGCTGTGACTCTTCTTTGCAAAGGAGGAAATAAAGAAACAACAACAACAACAACAAACTTGATCGGTGGCCTGGATGCGGTGGTATACTCTCCCTCCGAGACGGAAGCTAAGAGTTAACTTTAAAGATGTGCTTACTTGGTGTCGTTTCTTTAATCTCAAGTAAGAAACCACGCCTTACAAGAATATAATCGCTGGTGAAACGCAACCAGATGCTTGGACCCGATGATGTCCAATGATGCCACGGATAACCACTGCCGGATAACTCATGTACCAGTGTATCTGATCGACTTGAGTCGGAGCCTTCACCAATTTCCAGGACATCGTACAAGTTCTCTGTTCTAAAATCCCTTATGTAAACTGTGATCACCTTGTCATTAGATGTCGCATTGACGAACCATTCACAATACTGAAATTAAAAACATAATATGAAAAAATGCCCGTTTGGAACGATGTGGCTTTATCAAAGGATCATAGACTCTTTAAATTTATGGTAGGCCTATACTATTGTGATTGGAAAAGAGAACTTGAATAGTGACGATAAACGAGTCAGTAACTTCGCTTTTTCGGACACTTTACCTATCGGCCTAAACGTTGTCTCAGTAACGGAGGCGTCTACCTGACTGTCCAAAGCCTAGATAGCAAAATGCAGCCTGAGATCGATAGAATGAGGTGACAGAAGGTTAAATTCACGGTCCCCTTATATTAGATGGGGGTCGACCATCATTTGAATATTTTTAGAAAGCAGTAAGTATGCGATAATTTTCTTCGGTAGTTTTTGTTTTGTGTCCACTTTATCCGAAAAATCTAATGGTCGACTGCGAAAGAGTAACTCGATTGATATGTATAGTCATGGAGTGGCAAATATACACACGCTTTCGGCTTAAATTGCGGTCGGCCCATGGTGCATGCTGCAAACACTGTCATGTTCCCACGTATTTTACACTGTGGAGTATCATACCTCGTGGTTATGGTAGTTGTCGGGGTAGTTAGACGAAAGGATCCTTAGAAAAGAATCGTTCTTCGCCGTGAATGTACCTCCACAGGGTTTGTCCGGGGTTGGGATCGGTAAGAATGGTTTCGGCGCTGAAACGGATATATCATACCATAAATATCACAAAAGGCAATGGAGCTGAGCTATTATACATACATACATACATACATACATACATACATACATACATACATACATACATACATGTATATATTTACTTTTTATTAATCCATGTGTCTTTTTTTCAGTCTCTCTCTCTCTCTCTCTCTCTCTCTCTCTCTCTCTCTCTCTCTCTCTCTCTCTCTCTCTCTCTCTCTCTCTCTCTCGCTCTTTACCTGTCAAATTTAGAATACTTACACTCATGTGTCCTTGCCTTCGCAGGACCGACATCGTCGAGGTCCATAATTTGAGTGTAAGCAGTGACATAGATGTCGTACCACGTCGATGCCTCCAGACCAGTTAACGTTACATTGTCACTTTCCGATCCCGGCACGTCAACAACTTCTGTGTCTCCGATCCTGCCGCTAGCCTTGTACTTCACTTTGTAGCCGAAGATTTCACAGTTGTAGAACGATATTGTCCATTCTACGTATATTGTATTTGTTCCAGTGCCCGCTGCCTGGGCGTCGTATGGCATCATGTCCTCAGGGGTGTAAGCTGTTACATAAAAGGGTTGCCTTTTAAAGTATGTCCTACTATACTTCCCGGCAGTGTAAATCGACTTATGGCTATTGTTTGTCCACTATGTCTTTCTTTAGATTTTATTCATCTATTGAAACACAGGTCCCCAATTTTACACAAGGATGGGGTTTTTTTTGGGGTTTTTTTTGTTTGTTTTTGTTTTTGTTTTTTTGTTTTTTACGTAGTCACATTTCTAAATTGAAAGGGTTTTACTGGTTTACCGTGATAAATCAATGAGTCGGTTGACTTTATTTTATACCCAAGCTAGTCGTTTGTTTTGTACATGCAATGTGTCCGTCTCTTACACTGAGTTGAGGTACCGAAGTGAAATGCACTGTGCAAGTACTTCATATGAAAAAGAACGCTTTTTTGTTGTACAGTGATACAGACATCATGTAACTATGCTGACATCATGTAACTATGCTGTCTAAACAATATTTAGTATTTAGGTTCAAACAAAATTGACTTTTTCACCAAAACACGGTCTTCATGTACAAAGCTCACTTTAATATCTTAAAAACATTTCAAAAATTTATTTCAAACGAATTCCTGTAAAATTATGCAATTCAAGGCCTTTCATTCACCGAGGCCACTGTTGCCATACCTTTCGGGTGAATGTGGCAGACGAACGTATACTTGTCATTGCACGACGCGTCGGCGTACTTGCCATCCTCCACCATGAGACCGCAGTCTTGGCCAACACCTGTCGGCTCGCCGTCAGCCCAGTTTGTATTGTGCCACTCGGCAGGGTACGTGCAGTCTACCCATCTCCAATGGCTTTCGTCAGCTCGGTCAGAATATCCTAGACAATAGCGCCATATCAAGATTTACTATAACAAAATACTAGTAATGAATACAAGTTGGCATTGAGATTAATGTGCGCAAAACTGGAGCAACAATATATGGTTACTGAATGATCAGCTAATATTTGCACATAAAAGCTTCTGTAGCTGTTCGTTATATAATGATGCTTTGTTTTGGAAAAGATCTTAAGAAAAAATACCTTAACTTGAAGTAATACAAATATTCAATACTACCATGATGTTAGAGCAGCTTGGAAATAGGCAACAACCTAGAGATAGCAAGTGCTTGACAGAAAGCAAAGAACCCAGAAAGAAATGTGCACATCTCTCTTACCTATCCACCATTGGGAAGTAAGATACTGCTGTCTTAGCCACGCATTCTCATCTTCCTTGATAATTACCGCGATATCACTGGCATTATGGAGACGACGACATTCCCGCCTGGCATCTTCCCATGTCATCCTCTCATCGACGTACTTGTAACATTCCATTTCGTCCGGGCTCTCGTCCCAATCATCGGGACATTCATCTGATATAGCCAAGGTAAAGAAAACGATAAAATCAGTCACTTTCATTATTGATACTGTCAAGCATCTGTGACCTAGAAAAGCTGACTTTGAGTGTTGTAACGGTAATTATCTGTTCTTTAATTTTGTGTGAATACTGTAAGCGTATTGAGTTAATCTTAAGAAAAACACGGATGACATTAAAGGAGACAATCATGACAAATGCCTTGTAGGTGGTGGTGTTGGTGGTGGCGGTGTTATAATGATGATGATTGTGATGATGATGATGATGATGATGATGATGATGATGATGATATCTGAAAGGTAAGATATACTTACAATTTGCGGTGTACGTAATGTGAAACCCCTCCAACTGTACGTCATGGTCAGAAGTAAATTGAAACCAGGCTTGATCAGCGTGAATGTCGATGGGTTCATCCCGAAGTGGTACAGGGTCTAGGACGTCTGTTTCACCTTGGATGCCAGAAATGCTACCCAGCTGATTCTCACCCACGACAGTTCCGTTTCCATAGTGCAAGAAATCAATTTTATACTCCGTCTCAAAAAAGTTCAGAGTGTATCTAAGTCGAATTGAATCACGAACGTCGAATAAATAAACACATTTTTGATTGGGTTCGTATGCAGACGGGTAATTTGGCGATGTAAAAGTGCCTGCCGGAGCGGTATAGGTTGCATCACAGTCGTCAGCACCTTTTGAAACTGAGAGAGAGAGAGAGAGAGAGAGAGAGAGAGAGAGAGAGAGAGAGAGAGAGAGAGAGAGAGAGAGAGGAGAGAGAGAGAGAGAGAGAGAGAGAGAGAGAGAGAGAGAGAGAGAGAGAGAGAGAGAGAGAGAGAGAGAGAGAGAGTTTTAATTTGCCTGCAAAGTCACGATGGAAGAAAGAATGGTATAATTCCCCTATCTAATCTACCGATCAGTCAATCAATCAATCAATCAATCTATCTATCTATCGATTTTACTATCTGTCGATTGATCTCTCTAATGTTTGCATAATCTCTGTGACAAAAAAGAGACGTGTGCCTGATTAGCATCCTTAGACGTGATAAATTTCACGCAATTCCACTGGATTTGGACTATATAAATAATGTATCCACGCAATACCAGCACTGGAATAGCAAGATAGTCTAACTCGTTTTGCACATTTAAAAATACACATAGTATACGTATCCTTCTCATGGGTGTACTCTGCGAACTACCTCCATGTTCGTATTGTATTGTAATACTTATCATATTGAGCTGGCTGATATAGTTTAATTCACTCATGGCATAGGTTTGAAACAATATAATGGTAGCATGCCTCGCATGGGTATTTTTCACAAATTTTACATCTTGTATATTTTCTAATGGCGGTAGATTAACACAGTATTATGTTCTTTATGCGCTTACAGGCACGAGCAGAGACAAACTTCACAGAGAGACACGGTCACAGACAGACTCCCCGACCCACTGTCTCATCAAGGAATACTCTGATGTATCAGCAGTTGGGTCGTGAGGCCTAGCCATGGTTCCGTATTCTGTAAACAAGTTCAAGTTTTACATCATCACTCAACACTGCCAGGACCTTTCATATATCTCCCCTCGGATTACCACACGGTTAAATTATTACCACATACGTGTAGCTGTAAATACAAGGTCACCTGCATCTAAGAATCTCTTTCTATCACTTCGTCAGGTTAATTCATTCCTTTTCAAGTAAGTTTCGATTGAGACGAGTAAACTCGACAAAATCGAACAAAAATTTGCACTTTTTTCCAGGTTCGCAGAGGGACATACCTGCTTTCGAAATATTAATTCTAAGTTGGAAATCTCGAGGTTGCTAGTGTCAGCGTGTATTCAGTTGTAAAGTGTCCTGCTTATCAGGTGACACTCAGTTGTAAAGGATAAGCAGAGGGATTAGCAAACCTGAATGAAGTTTTCCTCGAGAGGGGGAGCCTGAGGGCGCCTTCAATATCATTTTGAAACACCTAGACCCATAGGATCATGTTGATTTATGACATTGTTCAATGTGGGAATAGTCTTGCCAAGAATTTATCAGCCTGAAGCGTCTGGTGATGCTGAACACTCAAAGCGGCATGGATGGTATTCTGTTGTACACCGTCAGTATTTTTCAAATAGTACCGAAAATACAAAAATCTTCGCCAATTTGATAATTGGTCGTTTGTTTTATTTTTTATTTATTTTTTAATGTGCTGTGTCGGTACAAATATAAACAGGAGAAGCGCAGTGTTCCTTCTTGTTTGAGTACAGGGAGGAGTCTAGCGATCGATAATGTACTTTCATGGCATTTCCAGTAACATATACAGCTACAATAACATTAGCAACCCGACTATTACGTTGCTTCTTTGCACGTATTTGCAACGGCAACAAGAGATTTGAAAAGGCGACAACAAATATGTATACACATAAACAACCCGACAACCAGATCACCAAGTTCCCTTTTTCATATGAAGGGAGATCCCCACCAAAAGCGGCCGCATCCACTCTCCGTCGAATTACATTCTTATAGACGCCTTAACGGCAATATTCCAAATACTTTGCTCCCAAACAGGGACACCCTTTAATGAAGCAATCTTAGGTTATTCGATCTTTTGTTACTAGGTTTCAACTTGACAAGCATGCATCACTGTCGACACTCATCACTTGATCCCAGCATGTCGCTGTTGGCAAACACCATCGAGGTAACACTGACCGCCCCTCTTCACTGAAAGGCACCATTGTCTGCGGGCTGTGTTGGGGCTGACACGAAGTCACCATGGGGCGTTCAAGAGTTTTGGTTAGCGGTTGGACCGGGGCAATGCGGAGGGTCATATTTACAAACCTGCACTTGGGGAGGGTCACATTTGCAAAATTGTCTTACGGAGGATCACCGATTTCACATTTGGTAATTTTAAGAAAAAGATTCTCAAACGATTGTAGTATTAAGAAACATTTTACAACGATCAAATGAGAAATATCAGTCCTGATGCACTTTGCAGTAGTAAAAACTATTTTCTCCGAATCTCTACTTTCGTTTTCGCTTTATTTTGCCTTTACAGAAACACCGTCACTGGAAAGGAAAAATGATTAAAGTAGAAATAACGCATATCCTTCTTTATACACAAATTATATCCTAAATTAACACATAAATTTTAAAGTTTGCATTATTACAAACAATACCAGCATTTCCATATAACTGACAGGGTAACTTGTGCTATCAAATGGAGTACTGGTAACACATGACTCTCATGAACACAAATATTTAATAAAAAACATGTCCGGTATACATGTTGCATGTTATCCTTCTCATTAATACATCTCTAAGAAGTATATATATATATATATATATATATATATATATATATATATATATATATATATATATATATATATATATATATATATATATATATATATACACTCTTGCTGCATTTTTTGTCGTCAACAACAGTTTCTTGTTGTGCAGCATATCAAACATCGAGTGTAAATTTGTCTGTAAGGCATAAGTTGCACAGGGTACGTTGAGTCCGGCTCCATTGTAAACAGTATCACCAGTGGTCGACCCATACATAACAATACAGTGCTAGTGCCGTGGTAAAAGAACCATTATTAAGGTTTGAATGTTGTTCTGTGAACAGATGCTTAAGTGGCTTAAAAGCCATAATGTATCAAAAATACGTTTGTTTCTTTAACCCAACTAAGTGTCTGGAAGACCATGACATAAGTATTATTTAATTTACACCGAACATATTACATCATGACCGAGAAACTTATTCCAAACTTTCAAATTTTGAGAAAGGAGGGTCATGTTTGACACTTTAGAACACGGAGAGGGTCACATTTCAGAAAAAGGAATGGGTAATCACATTTTGATTGACCATCCCAATTTCCTCTGGCCCACCCTCTTGTAAAAGCTTAAAAGCCCCAAGGTAGCAAATTGAAATTCTGAACCACAACCACGACTACGTGTAAGTTGACACTTCGAATCGCGGTCACAATGACTACAGCGTACCAATGACTGCTATGACATATAATGCCAAATCGAAATGTGGATGGTTACCATGGAAAAAACCAACGAAAAGTGGCAACAAAGGTCCGACTCCAAGATCACTCACTCACTACAAAGGCATCTTATAAATATACCTTGTATAAAGTGTGTGATTCAAATAATAACTGTACTGTTGTTGTTAAAATTTGGCGTGGGAGTCAAACCTCGCGGAGTTATGAAAGCACGTACAGATACAGAGATGATAAATGATGGCTATTCGAGAATCGATGACCACAATTGAGAATGTCAGTCAATACATTGTCGACTAGTATGGCCATTTTGCTGCAGCGTCCAGTGTTTGACCTGTTCGTAAAATCGCGGGAACTTTCACCCTTTGCTGATGTGTTGTCATGTGAACTGCCCCGCGGCCCAACAACCTGCCCTGGCGTACTCTCTTATCAAAAAGGGGAACTCCCTGCTGTTATCAATGTTTGCATCGTGTTTTATCGCCAACTTATGCAAACAAGAGAACATGTCTGAATGATAAATTAAAAGTGACATTCGATCTTTTTAGCAGTATTTTATATTTGATGAATCATTTTTGTAATACAAGCGGCTAAAAGTTGAAGAGCATGAAGCGGCTTGTGACCAAAAGAAATGTATCTTTTACGAGTACACTCGACAGATTGGCGACCGCTTCCGAACGTTTGCGTTCCTGATATCGAGTAACGAGGCGGGCGCGGTCCTGAGTTGACCTTAGCTAAACCAACAACCCACCAACGTAATGGTGCTTATTCACAGCTAGGAGTGTCAATGCATACACGACCAACAACATTAACATTCTTTTACCACCACCTACATATTTAACTCACAGAAGTCCATCAATAGGGGCTACGTTTTTGAATCTTAGTACTTTAAAGTATTTTATTCGGGTAAACATATTTTCAAATGTCAAATGATACCAAACGTGATGGAAAATATATTTGGCTTCTTTTGAATGTTCTGAATAAATCCGATCCGTACAAATCCAAATATGTGCAGACAGGACCGGTTTTCGATTTATTAATGACTATCATTTTGCTTACGACTGATTTATAACGTTTTGCCTTTGAAGGTCCACAGCTATGGTATCATATACCATGACAGATGTTGTGACATCTATTGGGTGTGGAGCAAGTTACGGAAAAGTCCTTCCCTTCGCAATAGGTATAGTGTCACATAGTTTGAACAGTTCTCGCGTTGATCTCGCTTTTGCATACCTGTTCAGAGTGAGATCAGAGCCGGCACTGACCAGGCGTCTGTGCCGAAAGCCTATGAGTAACATTCCATGTGCAATGTTAGGAACACTAATACGCTTGAATATTTTATTTTATCTTTGAGTGATGGTCTGGTTTTTAATTGAGCCATGTTTTGCGATTGACAGTCGTCAATGTAGTGTCTGCTTGACATATGGTATGTGAACGAGGCTAACATGATTGCACTGCATTGTCGATCAATCAATAGTTTGGTATGCTGTGATTCGGTCTTCATCACATTTGTGATGTCCTACCCACATGTTTTCGAACCCGTCCATGTTTTTCGGCTTTGCAGAAGTCAGATTGTATACAAATGGCGAATTTTCCGAAACTACATAGGCTGGGCCGCCGTAAATCAAATTTTGATGGATTGCATACGATCCTTGCATAATTGCGAGGTCAGATATCGACCGCTGGCATAATATCAGCATTATTCATTTTTTTTTTACAAGAAGATGTACAGACTGACATAAAAATAAGTCTGACATAAAAATAAGATAAGTACAGGTTCCAAACAGGCGGCGCAGCATCTTTACTGCTCGTATGAACAAAGTTCACACACAAATCATTGATTCTGTACTCTAGAGAGAGTTTACAACCGAATGCAGTCATTTATATTACAACCCTGTCAAAGTGGTCACAACTTGATAAAATAAGGAATTATCCAGGTCTGTTATATAGATAATTTGGTTTATATCGGCTGATGAAGGCAGGACGCGCCTCGGGGACAGAAATTCGTGCTTTCAAATTTTATGAATTCTCTTCTGACCTACCACTTGTGGTGGCTCATTTTAAAGCTCTTGATTAAAGAAAAGTTTTCGCCGTCTTACTTTTTCAAAAATCGAAAATTTTATTTTGCTCCATACAGTTAACACAAGCATGGCGGCCATTTTGAATTTCAAATACCGGGAAATCTCTAGTAACAAAGTTTTCACAGTGACCCAAGGTTTTTATTTTCGCTTTTGTAAGAGAATGGTCGAAAGTTTCACTGGGGAAAGTTTGAGCAAAAGTTTAAGTCTTTCACTTTGGAGGCGCATACTACCTTAACAACGCGTCTATTTCAATGCGATGTAGCCGTTTAAAGAAGAACATGTTGTAACAAAATGGCGTGCATAACCAAGGTCCTTGCATAATTTTCGATTGCAACATTTCCAGTACAGATCTTAAAAGTTTGATATAACTATGCAATAAGAATGGTTAAACCAATACTGCTAAGACAACTTGCATGAACATGTTAACTATATTCAACTATTTTTTTGTTTACTAGATCAAATCTTTCAGTGATGAATATATACAAAAGAAAGCCGACGAATTGAACAAATCAGAGCATTTCTGTCATCAAGGGGTCAAGGAATTTGCGACAGAGTCAAGTGACGGTGCAGTTCTTACGTGCGCTCTACTCACTCAACTCCTGAACAAACAAGGCTTGTGTCACTTAAAAGAGCAGACACAATAAATATGTAATTTTTGTGATTTATGCCCTGTACATAATGACTGCATTTTTGTTCGTCCGCTGGCCCCTTTATTGTGAAAATATTTATTGGGCCTATTTTGACACCTTTCTCGTGCGTTCAAGGTCACACACTGCGGTAAGATATATCTCCTTCTGTCTCTTGCGTTGAGTTTTTTTGACACAGTTGAACACTCTAAACCGATACATAGCAACCCTAGGGTCACAAAGAAACTCGTCATGATCACTTGAAAATCGCGCGTTGCCATGCCTGGTGCTACTGCTATACCAAATCCAAAGTAATATGTTTTCTAAAATTCCGCTCTGCGCCTACGCGCCCCATAGATGTGTGTACATTTGCCTGAGAAGAACTTTCTTCATCTCGGGTATATTTACACACGTCTATGGGGCGCGAAGGCACAAAGCGTTTAGAAAACAGGTGACTGTGACAAAATCCCGCCCTTTTTGTTGCCCTGAATTGGTACAGACCCGAACAGCCTCCTTATAATAACCAGCGCGATTCTATAGTTTGACTACTTTAGGGTATGGTAATTTATCATTCAAACGAAGAGGTCATTCCAATACACTGTACCCGTAATTGATTTCGTTATTTCACCCAATTTACCGATATAACCCTTCCTCATTAGTTAGCCACCTTGAAGTTGCAAAAATCAATTTAGGTTTATGAACAACCGTTTTTGTTTTGTTGTACTTGACGTTAGCGTTATCCGTCGTTAATTTCCACTGGAGTGAAAATTTGTGATGTACAACATTTAGACAGATGCAACCAATTGCAATCATCTCGGCATCGGGAATTCATTCATTTTGTCTGCATTTTGTCTCGGGCCAACATCACTGAAATTAAATGAAACGCTATTTCGCTATACTAGGTAGGTGGGACACTCCCTACAGTGACCTCTCTCGTAAGCATTTGTTACTGGGATCTTAGCAACGATATCGATGCGACTGGAGGTGGAGTGTTAGAACGGCGGGGCCATTTTGATAGGGGTCAATCTGCACGTTAAAATCATGAAAATAGAGAGATTTTCCCACTTGTATGATTTGCCAAGATTTCATGTGTGGCAGCAGGATCTTCATGCGTGGTGACTGTCAGAACAATCACAATACATTCCAAACGGAGTGTTGTTTGATGATCAGTGTGTACTAAATTTTGAGCGGGAGCTTGTAACACACGTGCCTGATGGTGCGCACACACGTTCAACCACCTGTGTCTATTTGACTTTGTTAAGGAACCGACTGTGGACTGCTTTACATTGTTTGTAGAATTTAAAAGTATATAGTACACTGTTGTATATTGTTTCTCCCTAATCTGACATTGAAAGAGTGGATTACAGGACTGGTATGTTCCATGTGTCCAGGATGATGTAAGCGAGCTTCTATGGATATTGGAGAGGTGGATACCCGCTTTGGTCATCTGTATTTCCAGGGTGAGTGATGCGTACAACCGTGAAGGCTATTGTAGTTGACGGTTGTATTTCACAGAAACCTACTAAGCTTATACTTGGTTTTATAGGAGCACAGCTAGATGCACATCTCTTGATTGACTGGGTTCTAATCGCGAATAAATAAGCACTTTATAGGACTGATAAATAAGCACTTTAAATAGAGAATTAAAGTGAACATTCCATCGTTAATCTTTTGAAAGTGAACAGCAGTCACAGTTCCTCCACACAGGAGGTACTGTGTTTCAGTATACACCTGTGATTCAGGTAATGTTGACCTCTCCAATATCAAAAAGGGGATACTGCAGCGTCAGCTTATGCGAGGTTTAGTCGCGAGCACATCTGGTATGTAAAGGGCCATGAACCTTCGACCTGCTACCAACTAGCTAAAACGGGCACGCCCAGAGACAAGGAGCTTTTGTGTCATTACCCTACGCTTTAATTGTCCCGCGGAGACAAGTACGTGTTTGCTCGATTACTGCTCCGAATTTTACGATAGTGTGGTCTGAGATGGAAATGCCTGTCATATCACATTGAAGAATAGACCCTAGTTATCTCGAGGGCCTGTGATCGAAGACAAACTACAATGTCTTGAACCACTCATGGTCGTCTCAGTAGCATGGCCTAAATTTCCTTATATTCTAAGTGTCAAGACAGAGTAATCGACCTGTTGCTAAATATAGATTAAGGCGATATACATGTTTAGTAAAAATTGCAAAGTGTCACCATCGTGATTCAACATGTCATGTATGTCAACGTGAAGCTGCTGTACAAAATGTAATTTTCAATACAAACGAGAATGAAAAAAGGGGCAAGGTTATTTTCAATTCGAAATAGACTTACTGTTCTTAGATGTGCCTAATTTTGTCACTCTATAATCTTTTAGTTGACAGTTCGGTTTTTGTAGTGTTTTTCAGTACTTTTAGACATTTCATTATCGAGTAGAACTCCATGTGTACCCATTGCTGCAGTAAAGCACGTGATACATAGTCTATGATGTGAACACCTGTCGGATCATACCTGCATGATTGCACGATCACATTTACGACACTAGAATAGTTTTACCTCCTTGAGACTAGTTTATTAGTGGGTAACACCGTCACCCCTCATTAGCACTTTGCAAAAGTTTACGCTTCAATAATTGGAAGGCTTGCTCTCTTTTATCCACAATCACATTCAGCTAACGAGCTTTCGTCAAATCCTAGTCGTTTTCAGTTTCAGCACTGCACTCCTACACATAAAAGCGAAAATAGAACAACTGATCAGCGTATCAACTTTTCTGTATATTTTCAAAAGCCAACAGTCTTCTCACCACTTTCTAATTTTGTTGCTTTTGCTATTTGAGTGAAGGCCTTCGTCATCCTTACTGGGAAAAATTGCACTGCACACCTCTGGGGTCATTTTGAATTTCGAACGGGAAATTTTGTTTCTCTTTTTTCCTTCCGACGGAAAAAATTCGAATATATGTCGACTAGGGGACAGTGAAAATCATGACAGAATATTACTATTTTGAGAAATTGAAAAATATATAAAATGACTTTCACTTCTGAACAGAGAGACAACAATACTTATCTGATAGTTAGAGGTTGAACTTTGGTCAGCCATTTGAAAATGTGATTATATAAAATTATGAAAATACGAAATTTTACTGTAAGATCGCCTACATGTTTTCGTCTTGTGCTACAGCAACCTTTACGCTCGTCAATATGCAGGCAATGTGGGATGCTACCCGGCAAGGAGTGAATTGTTTTCGTTTAAAGCAATGCCCTAATCACTCAAAGGGAATTCAAGAAGCGGGCGAGACTGTCAGAATATCGAACGATGCGCCCTTGCATTGCGAAATATCGACGTCATTTTAGGAGAAGCAGGCCATGCCGCCTAGCCCTAGGCAAACAAGACCTACATTCCGGCAGCATATTTACGTAACATGGGAATCTCATTCCTCTGTCGGATCTTTGCGTTTTTGCACGTTAAGGTATATATGATCCCCGAAAGTGAAAGATTTAAACTTTTGCTCAAATTTCCCAGATGAAACTTTCAATCATTTCCCTAGCAAATCAAGAATAACAATCATGGGTCACCGTGCAAAAGTTGGAACTACAGAAACACATTACTGACATTTACTGATACTTGGCATTCAAAACGGCCGTCATCTCTGTGTTAACTCTACAAAGAAAAAATACAATTTTCGATTTTCGTAAGGCTACGATGGTAACAATTTTTGTAACTCCGAGAGCTTTGAAATGAACCACCATAAGTGATAGATCAGAAAAGAACTGTAAAAAACTTGAGAGTCCCAGTGTTTGTCCTCGAGGCGCATTCTAACTCAAACAGAATTGACGCCTTGCATTCATTACACTTAATTTATCGAAAGACACGAAGGAATTACACGTGTTTAACCACGATTCCATGCAGCCACTGAAATTGCAAATCAGTGAGTATGACACACTCACCACCCACGTTTGAAATCTTCGAAGTGTTGGAAACGATAAGGGAGGGATCGATTAGCAGTCTGTGATGCTGACTTAGTCACCGCTCTTAGGTAAAGTGACCGACCTATAGGGTTGGAATGGGCACGGTTACTCATAGCTTGGCATGAGATGCCAGTTGAATGTTTGGTCGATGCGGTAGCGCAGATCTGACGCCCTTGGATGCTAGCGAGATTGGCAAATTAACCATTCCTGGCAAACATAAGCTTCGTAATTTCAAGAAACTATATATATCTTGACAACAAATACCATGTTGATGTTAAACTAGCCAAAAATAATGTGATCACTGGTTCTCATATTCACGCATCAGTAATTATCTATTTACCACTAAATCAATTTTTTTTGCTTCAAACTTACTGATAATAGATTATTTTTAATATGAAGCATATCTCACAATAAAGTCCTAGGATACAGTGCAAAAAGCACACATGTCCATATGTGTTTCAAAGTATATATGCAGTTTCTCCGATATTGTAAATTCCTGACGGAGGGACTCTCTTAAAAAAAAGAGTTATGTAAAGATGTCATGCAAATATTTTCCCTTCGTGAATTTAAGGATCATCGAGATATTTCACCCTTAGAAATATCTCGATGATGTTTTGCTTGCCAATGCTTTCGGGGTATAAAATGATCATAATTTATGCCTCAATTACATAGTTTTATTGTTGAGATAAAATTGGAATGTGGCACTCTGATTCTGCATGCCAAATTGTCCCTGAACAGCTGAACAAATCATTCTTGAAAAACAAAGAATCATTTGTCAGAGCTAATAGTGCCAATAAATGGATGAACACCAATCATTGCATGCAGTTGTGTATGGTTTAACAGTAAATGCTGACATTTCGCATTAACATATGTTATTATAATTTTTTTCTTTCTGGGTAGCCGTATTAGCAATGCTGATAACGTTATGCACAATTAATGTTCTGATATTTACGACTGTTTTAATCCTTTTAACTGAGACCAAAGTCCGATATTTACTCTGCATGGGAACTTTTCCAATTATTTGTTTACACATAGTTCAGGAGCAAATCGTATGAAACACGAAGATTGTGAACCCAGGGATGCTAAACTTTAGACACTTTTTAACTTGCAGTGAGTTGTTGATCGTAAAATTAAGATCCCTTGTATATTTCACAGATGTCGAGAATTTTCTTTAAACATAGATCGAAACAATGTTAAATTTAATCCAGAATCATTCCAGAGTTGTAAGACGTGTCCGCTAAATCTGCAATTTCTACAGTCAAAATTTAACACGTAGTCGACAGCGGTTGACGAGTTACATAGGGCATAGCAATTGATAAAGGACAACTGTCTTTGTCGCTTGGCACAGACGATTTAGTTTAGGCCCTGATTTGAATGAACAGTTGTAATTCATGTCATTTATGGCTAAACTTTTATCATGCTCAACCTGCATGATCGCAGCGAACAATGGGCAGATTGTACCTGTAGGGCATGTTAGGTTAGTCTGAGGTTCAATTACACACTGTAGTCATGCAAATTCATGTGCCAATACTTGAAGCACCATGGTGAGGTACAGCAAGCATTCTCCATACGTTTGGAAACCACTCGGAGACACAGCTCACCCCTTTTCGGGTAGATAAGAATAATTTGAAGACGGCAAACGCCAATGAACATCTGCATCAGTTGTAGGGCCTCTTTACTGCCGGTACATTCACTCAGCGAGGAACTTTTTGCAATGATGTTTTGCTATTTTAAATTAGCCTCCCGATTTATCTGCTGTTGTGTATCGCTGCATATTGCCTAGGTGACGAACATAATATGGACATTGTATATATTATCTGTAAACTTTACTCAATTACAGCAACTCTGTTTAAGAATGGAATATAGATGGATTAACCTTAACTCCCTACATTACTGAGATTGCTAGGTTGCTAATGTTTGAGTATTACGAGATTAAAATAATTATAAACACTATCATATGTATGTACGTATGTATGTATGTATGTATGTATGTATGTATGTATGTATGTATGTATGTATGTATGTATGTATGTATGTATGTATGTATGTATGTATGTATGTATGTATGTATGTATGTATCAAAATCTATCTATCTATCTATCTATCTATCTATCTATCTATCTATCTATCTATCTAACTGCGTGCATCTGTGCCTTAAACTCATCAATTGGATTGGCCTTGTTTAAAAATATTACTTCTCCCTTGATCGAAAGTAACTGAATAGTTGCTTTTACTTTAAAACTTGAGACATGGTCGATTATTATTTAATGACATAGTCGCCCGATTATAGCTAAATTTATCAATATTCATACTCTGCGATTTTTTTCCTTTTTCATCACAACTTACAGAAGAGAGATGAAAGGTACACCTTCGCTATGTCTTACTCGTTCTATCAGAATAATAATCTTGAGTTCTCGATCAATCAGCACAAGACATACGTCTCAAGAACAATATAAACTTTTGCTCAAAAAGCACAAATCGGCTGAACTTCAGGCAAAGGGAGCATCATGGAGGCGCAGTTTGCTCCTTGTCATCTTTGTAATCTTTACAATAATTAAAATGTGATTTGAGCTGTCTGTTTGATCGCTTGAAAATGTAATTATCGTGAAACTTTGCTGGTGAACATACACCACTGAAGCTTTAACACACAGCGAGGGGCCCTATATCAACGGCTCATTTGTATACCTCACAAACACTTTAGGAAAATACTTAGAAGGCCAAGCTAATGATATACAACAGTTTGCATTTTGTACCTGTCGGTGTAAACGAACGAGCTAGGCCGATCTAACCTGACCTTACCTGACCTGAGCTCCAACAATAACTATTGTTGTTTCTCAAGTGACGGCGTCTGACATCTCAGGTGTGCCAACATTTTTGGAGAACAGAAAATCAGTGCAAACTAAGCCTGCTGAATACTCGGGGCGTAGCTGCATATTAATTTTTCGTGAAACTTGACGTAAGACATACCACATATCTTTTACACAAATGATACGTGACAGCATTCCCAACTTTGAATAATAAAGCGATTCACCAGCTTCACTGGATTACCATTGATTTTGACACTTTTGGACCGTTCTTGACGAGTGTACCATGCTATCAGGGTAGGCTTACCCATTCTGGATACTTGGTACCACCATGTGTTACTTAAATTTGTGGTTCAAGATGGTCCTTCCTGCATATTTTTTGTGTTTATGCGACCTGGTAATTTTATTACCTTGTATAATTTGGAGTATTGGAATTCTTTTGGCGTCATATTGACATGAAAAAGGTACTTCTGGAAGCATGGAATGCTGAAAACAAGTTATGACAAATTATCAATACCTTTCCGAGCAGTTTCTATGATGCAGGCGTAAGTGATAAAGGTATTCTATATGTTCAGAGGAAAGCACTGCCAACCACAAAGTAGCAAACAAAAATTTTTCATCAGGATTGTATAAACAGCTATATGTTGACAGATTATATAGTTACTCATTGAAATATCATAAATTTTTATGAATGTTTTCGTGGTCCTGAGTAGTTTATAGCAAGTTTGGCCCGAAGATTCTTCTCATTGTTTGCATGGAATCATAGCTAGATGAACAAGTTTACTTCTGCTGTTCTCTTTATTGCTCACACTTTGTCGTGCATGGTCTTACTCGTAGACAATCGTGTTGAAGAAGTCTTGTTTTTATTGGCAAAAGAACCCATCTTGTCAAAGCTCAAAGAGATTGATTAAGACCTACCCTTGTCCAAGGACTCCAAAGTATTTGGTTAAATATGTCATTCGATCACTTTGCGGTGGAAAACTTGTGTCAATTCAATGTACGAGATAGATCTTTTGTTTTTTGTTAATCATTAGTGGTGTCATCTTAAGAGTTTAAGTTTGAATTTTGAATGATTCTCGATGGTAATAAAACCGAAGTGTGTTCATGTTTTTAAAGCCTTAGTTTTTGTGTCTTAAAGCGTCACCTAATTGCACTCTTATTTTCTCTAAATCTTACCATTTAAACGAAAAATGCCGTCTTCCCTCTGCTTTAATGGCCATGTATAATTGTACTTAATATGATGTTTACAAACAACTTTCATCATAGCTGTGTTGTTTTTTACTAAAGCTTCTTATAAACATACGCAAAATTTCTCGCTGTCTTGATTTATCGCAGCGAATGAACACAATGTAAACTTTCCGTGAGCGACAATTGTACTGTGGGTTTCACCTGTAGCATTGCCAAGAGACACAAAATCAGTCATATCGGAATGTATAGTATGTGTGTAATGACAAGTAGGTTCCCAATCTTTCAGTATCATTGAATGCAAATGATACCACTATTTGGACTTTAATTTACTACAAAGGGCGTTGTTATAAGACTCCCGAATTCGTCATGAAGGGCTTTGTTATACAACTATACAACTCCTAGGGTTTTTTTCTTAATTGATGTCTATTTTATGTTGAGTATAATTTTACACACGTTGAATAATTTTGAGCAACAGTAGCACTTTCATCTTTCCATGTACACTAACTGAAGTGTTACAAGAATTAGCTTGTGAGTCCGTACCAACAAATGATCATATTCAAACGAACCCTCTTCCTTCCAGCACTGAGGAATTCCATGAATATGTTTGCATATTTACATGCCCAAGCTTCCAACAAGTCACTGAAATAACAGAAACCAAAATGCTCCATATTGTTCTCCGGTGTACAACAAGTTATGGATACCAAGCAAATAGACTTTAGACAGCGCTTGCGTTCGAACCGTGGCATGTTGTGTACCCAGTATTCAATCATCTATCTTGTCATGTCATTGCTGCCCCTAAGATTGATAACGGACTCCCAGGTTGAATGCCTCGTTACTGTTCATTCGATTAAAATATCCACTGATATGCCGGTCAAATTTTGACAGCAAACGTGACCACGCTCGCACGCAAAATTTGGCTGCACATAGGAATATTAGGTCTACGAAATTCGATTAGTATACTCCCGAGGGTTCTATTCTGAGTCAAAATTCAAATGCAGTTAAATGCAAGTATATTTTGCTTACTGGGAATTTACACCCCTATTGAAGATAACTAGCAACCACAATTGATTGATTGATGTAAAACCTACCGAAGCATGTAGGTTATTCTAGAAATAGAAAACTCTTTCTGACTTCAGTGCTGGTCAAGATGCCCATATAAAATATTGCTTTGGTTGTTGTCGTATTGACTAGAAAGGCTAAGCTCCGCATGTTAACGGGCCTATAAAATGTTACAACCACTTCTCTTTGTGAACAAAAACAACAAAACGTGATGGGATTGCGCCGTCTTGAGGTGCGCTTAAGGGTTTCAATAGACAAGTGGAAGTAATGAAAGCTTATTTCCATGAAATCTTACTGCCTGCGGAAGCACTTCCACGATCGACCGTCACCAGTCAATCGTTATAGACTATATGCTATGAATTGGCCGTACCATAACGTATGGATCAACAGAACAACGTACCTTGGACGTAGACCGTAAGAACCAACGCGGCTACAGCCACGGTAGCATACACACAGCTTCTCCGCCTTCTCTTCATTGTCACCGTCTATGCATCACTTCTGGCGACGACTGAAAAGTTAAGACAAAATTTGTTACTTTTTTACGCCCACACCTCTCCGGACAGTCAAAGCACCTTGAATTGTCCGACGACGGCAAGGTGTGGTCCTAGCTAACCTATGCTACCCAAAGGTATGCCGAATTCAGAGGCGTATATATGACCCGGCCTAGTGTATAAATTGTATTCGTTGATAAGGATTAGTAGAGTAATGTAGGATTGCCCGCCCAAGATTCCTTAACAACCACAGCAGTCAAGGGCCCTCATTACACCCAAGAAACCTCGCACAGTAATACAGAGTTATAGTCCCTACTTCGAAACCATATTTACAGTACTGGATACGAGTATTATTATTGCGTAATCCTATACCTCAAAAAGCAGAAGCGCAAAACATCTATTTTTGTTTTACCTGGGCACATTAACAAGACACCTGACCTGTCGGTCTGACGTGGGGTCTGACTTACTGCGGAATTTGGATGCTAAGCCATAAAGCACATGGTCTTTGGATGACCCATAGACCACATAGAATAATTGTTTACAAAGCTATTCAAAAGTAAATGCAGGAAAGTATTGCTTTGTTTGTATTTGAAAGTTAAAAGTTTACTTTATGTTCAGTGTATTCCCTCTGATAACTTAAAGCAAGTGAACGTAAGATTATAAAAGTCAGGTACGAGTGTTACATTTCCTTTATAATCCTGAATGTGCAATCTAACATCCTAACCTTTCTCCGGGAAGTAATCTTGAAATGAAATGAATTGTGAATTTTACATGTACATTTGAAAAATAGACTTTCACTGAAGTGAATGCAACAAAAGGCAGCTGCGCCCCAAACTTCATATTGTTTGTTTACTTGCCATGTGTTTCTCTAAATATGTAAGTTACACTTCTGTAAGGAATAAGCGAAAGCCCGAAAAGCGAACAAGGGAAAGCTTACTTTTTCTGTCTGAATGGCTTAGTTCTAGTTCAAGTCTAGTCAGGGTTTCCACTCTCTGTTGATATCTTTAAAATCCTAGCGAAACCCGAATAATTAAAACTAAAAAATAGTCCAAAAAATTCCTGGATGGTATTGTTTCTGAATTTCAAGTAGTCAGCGACTTCTGAATTGACCAGAAACACTGTGAATCAGTATAATTGGCAGCCTCCGATCAAACACTTTTATTTTCGACGATCAAAATAACCCAAAACAATAACCTCAGCTCATTACTCAAGTTTCATTCATCTTACAACATAGCTGTTTCATTTCCCTGATTGTTCCGTTACGCAACGGTGTAAGGTGGTATTGAAGTAAGACAAATAATTTTTATTTTGGTGGCGTTATTTTGAGATCAACTTAGAGCTTGTCTATGATATACATACATACATACATTTATAGATGCATAGAGAGCTACACATACACTTTCTCACCCACGGTGTACACACACACAAATATATATATATATATATATATATATATATATATATATATATATATATATATATATATATATATATATATATATATATATATATATATATATATATATATATATATATACACACACAAAATGTATACAATGTGCCCTCCCGGTTATTACCATAATGGCTTTATGGCAACCTCTGAACTTGGGCACAGAGAGTACGAAAATAGAGAGCATATATTATATATATATATATATATATATATATATATATATATATATATATATATATATATATATATATATATATATATATATATATCAGGGCTCGAAATTAACTTTTTTCCCTGGTAGTCCCGTTGGGCTACCATTTTCTGAAGTTGGTAGCCCAGTGATAATGCATGGATGAAGAATTTTTTTGTAAAGGATATTTTTATTTATATCTAGACATTGAAAGATTAATTTTCCATTTTTCTATCCAGGAAGTGAATTTTCTACTCATTTGATATCGATACCCGCAGATCATAGCCTTAGGAGAAGGGTATTCTAGTTGCATGTGTAGTGGACAACGGTGACTCCTCAAAGTCTGACTACCTATTTACACATTACGCAGAGCTTATATGCAAATATTGATGTTCGCCAAGACAACGACTTTTCACTCAGCACGCGTAAACAGAACATAGCTAAAACAGATTGGCTATGAATTTCAGGATGATACAGTCATGTTCCTTATGCTTTCGTAATAGGAACATGACTGTATCATTTTGGCTATATTTCTCCACCATAGTACTCTATCATGTGATGATCTCGTATTGGAGTGTGGATGGCCCGACAGCTTTTCCTTGCAGTTTGAATAATTTTGTGTTTAATTGCGATTGATATATTGTGATTAAATTACTATGAAAATGGATTTTCACTGGCCATCATTTTCCGAGCCTGTCATCCAAGTACATCAGTTCAGATAATGATATTTTATTGAAAGTTTGTTGCCAAAAATACGACTGCATTGTCGCCTTTCAATATACATAACAAAATCATAGTCTGTCCTTTCTGTGTCCTGCTGCGTTGACTGTATGAGCGTCGGTCATCTCACAGCGCTCAACATCATGTCACCCACTAAGTAGTTTCATGTCCTAGGCTTTGGTAGTCCGTTTGGGCTACCATTTCCCAGGTTTTGGTAGCCCCAAGGAAGAGTTGGTAGTCTGTGGATGCCGGACTACCGCTAATTTCGAGCCATATATATATATATATATATATATATATATATATATATATATATATATATATATATATATATATATATATATATATATATATATATATAAGTATACAGATGTCTTCATGGAAAATTACAGTGCTCAATGCTAAAAACAGAGCGTTGTAAATAGTAACACAAATTACTTTGAGTGCACAGTAATAATATTTGTTATAAGTTTCCTGCTTATATGTATTCTTAATGTGGTATAGCCCCTCGGAAAATCGTTATTACTCAACTGCCTATGGCTGAGCAAATATGAGGTTTTTGTATATTTAATAGGTTGTTTTTATTGCCAGAAGACTAAAAAGGAATACAAAACTGAATCTTACATTTCAGGACTGTTCAGTTCAATGCAAGTTCGACGGGAAGTAGTACAGAAACAATAAAGATTTCGTCAAAGATGAAAACAACATCTCAAAATTCTATGTTTTGCCATTTCGACAAAGCTCTTCTTATAAAATGGTTTCTCTTGGCTATATAAAATTCATACTTATTTGCAATTTTAACATTCGCCTTAACAATCTCAAAAGTGGGAATTTTGTCTTTCAGTTTACAGTCATAAATTGTCTTTATTGTAAATATAAGCAAATATGAGTTACATCACTAAGAATATCTGTTCTAGATATGAATGCGACAGTCATCGAGTTATTCCGCTGATATTACCACGTTATAGTACATTGTCAATATATATTTAAAAAATTCATATGCATGAACACCTATATGCAGCTTTGAATGCATTCATGGAGATGTATGTGAGTGTACGTTCCTACGTAATTACCATAATTACATATGTATGTATGTATGTATGTATGTATGTATGTATGTATGTATGTATGTATGTATGTATGTATGTATGTATGTATGTATGTATGTATGTATGTATGTATGTATGTATGTATGTATGTATGTATGTATGTATGTATGTATGTATGTATGTATGTACTCCTGCGTGTATGCAATTTGCATGCACGCACATCTAAGTCAAAAATTATTTTATCATCCCTCAGATACTTTTGCATGCATATGTATAACTTTTGTATGTTCCTTTACACAGCTCAGTACGGTAGGAATATGAATAAAAAATGTATGTTGATGGGACGAATAGGCCGTAAATTAAAGTAATTGATTTCTTGGTGGAAGTGAACGTCATCATCATACGTCATACGTCAACCTTACAAGACCTAGATTTATGCTGTTCCATGTATCTGCTGAAATGATGTCAGCGCTCAGGGAGCTCGTACAAGTAAACCACTGACATAGTAAATTCAAATTTTAACAGAAATACCAATCATGTCTAGAACTGTGAAGTTTAATAAGTTTGATAATGCTTGACGTCGTTGACATAAGGTTCACCATCAAATCCAGGCTACGTTGAATTAGTTCCAAAGTCCATTGCACATGTACAGCTTCAAAGTAGATAAGGTGGGCAAAAATGCGGTCAGTATAGCACACATCTTAAAACATTTATCTCTAGGGTGTGGTCAAAATTTCAATGTAGACAAAGTTCATTACACCCGTAAATACTTCAAGTTTGATGGTTTTACATGACAAAGGATTTGATCAACCGCGGGCGTCATACAGACAAGTCTTTTCACCTATCCACACCTTCTAACAATATAATCTAACGAGTGGCATTTAACCGTTTGATTTTCTTATAATTTAAAATATTTAATATGAGAGAGAGAGAGAGAGAAAGAGAGAGAGAGAGAGAGAGAGAGAGAGAGAGAGAGAGAGAGAGAGAGAGTTGGTATTGAGTGTGGGAGATGCAGGGAGACAAACAGAGAATGAAAAATTGGGTTGCTCTAAGACATAAAGTATCGCCTCTGATACTGTCTCAGATGAGAAATCAGCCAATCATACTCAGTGGAAGAGAAAGAAGAAAATAAGAAAAAGGGAGTGACATCAATCACCTCTGTTTCAGTACAAAGAAAAATACCGTCCCGTATACAAAAATTTGTGAAACTGCACACCTTACAAATTAGATCTTGATACATACATATCAGGATTGAAACGGGAATTGACCTTGGCCCTGGGAGATCAAACATTCAGATGAAGTAGCATTACCAGGACACAGTGAGACACTTAACATCATAATTCATGACTTGAACAACTGACCTCAGTAAGGTCAACTTTCAGTTGACAATCTCTGTATTGAAATTTAAAGGATGAGGTACTGGCGGGTCTCTAACATCTCAGGCAACTCTACACTGGCAACTGTGCTTGGTCGAATGGGTCAGATTTGTAACTTTCGTCCTGTCTATGCAACGAACCAGTAAGCAAACCAAATATGAGATGGCCATGAACTTTAGATTACTGATTCTGTCATTTTGTGATAAAAATGGAGAGAAACATGTTCAGAGTAGGTAGTTTATATCAATAGGTGAAAGAGCTTTCTAACAGCCTGTCTGCATGTCTGTCTCTCTGTCTCTCTGTCTATCTGTCTGTCTGTCTGTCAGTCTCTGTCTCTCCCTCAGTAAATATTTTAAAGTATAAGAAAATCTAACGGTTACACATCATTAGTTAGACTGTGAGAAAGTTTCAATAGGTAGTAAGACTCGTCTATACGACGTCCGTTTCGACCTAGTCTTCTTTGCTATTACTCTTGCCCCTTTCGCGATAGTAACCTGCTAACGTAAGAAGTGTACCCTGATGAGGGCGACAGCACTGTATGATTTAGAAGGTGACGGTGACGGCGGACTTGTATTTTGCCACAGTGGCATAGAGAAGATTTTGCCGCACAGAAATGAGCATAGCCTATATTGAGGTCAGAGTACAATTGAGTTGCTCGTTCCTTCATAGCATGTATGAACGAAATCCTGTCAGTTGGTCGCGTTAATCGCATGAGTCCAAATTGCAAACGTATCTGGCAGTCACAGAAGCATAAATTGGGGATTTCTTTTGAGAACCACAGAGTATAAAATAGGGCGATCTTTAGAAAAATTATCGGACATGCATGGGCAATAGTAACATCATCTGAGGATGCGCAGAACTGCTCATTAGTAGACTTAATATCTGTACTCCGATTCATTTATCAACAGTTTTATTTTGTTAAATCTTGACCCCTAGCCAAACAGTGATAAAAAACGTTGCACTTTAACCGCTCAACAGTTCTTAATGAATGGCATGATACTGTAACCAAGCTTTCCGTTTGATCTCTCAACGTACTCGATTACAATTGCCGGGGATGTAGACCTATGATTACTATAAAATGGCAAATCATTGTTGCATCGGTCAATTAAGCAAAAAAACCCCCGATTTTTGATTCCACAATCGATAGGTGAGATGTATTTTTTAAAAGTTTAAGGGAGAAGCTTCATCGGTTTTGTCAAGGGCGTAGTCCCTCAGGTGAGGGGGACACTGATCGCTCTCGGCGCCCACGCACCGTAGTGAAGGGAAGCCTTCAATGGTTTGAGATAAGTGGTGTTACAAAACCGCGGGAAACACATGATCAGAGGAATACACATGTACACGTTTGAAATATTGTTTCAAGGCGTTATTATACGCACACCCACCACTCCAACAATACCTACATTTGTTATGACCACGTTGCAGTAAAAACACTGATACACACTGCGCTTCAAAACTTCAAATGTGCACCGCCGTTGTATTCAATTTCGAGCTTGATATTGTAATACATCTCATTTTGGTACCAACAGTTCGTAAGTGACTCTTTACTTGTGGGCGAATGAAGCAAACTCAGGAGGTATGTCGCGGATTCGATCATCATCAGGATCCGACGCCAAGCAAACGCTCGACGTGGTTGTAGTCGTTCGTTCACATTAAGAAAAAGGCGCGCAACTGCAGTGTAACGACAACTTTGGCCTTTTTTTCGGTAATCCCACAATGCATTGCTTGCCGTTTAAGGAGGCACCGTGGACCAGTGGTTAGGGTAATGGACTCACTATCAGAGGATAGTGAGTTTGAGACCCGGTTCAAGACGTGGAAGGTCCAGAATAATAGACTCGCCGTCGGAGGACGGTGAGTTCAAGGCTCCAGCACGGTTTTGTGCCCCTGTGCACTTTACTCATCGGTGCTCCGTTGGGGGATTAGTGGGTTACTAGTAGTATGCGTACCTCATTCTGTAATTGGGCTAACGCCCGCTGATGATGGACTGATAAAAACATCTTTATTCGCGCTTGAAAAAAAACTTGTTTATTCAGTTGTATATATATTACATCACATCGTCCAGTTTAATAATTTATAATGCCCCCAACAAGCATGGTGCCGTGTGTTTCAGTCGGCGACGAATGTACCGGCTGGGGTATAGTATCAACCGAAATTGCCACAAGTTACTCACCCTGGTGCGCAAAGCATCATGGAATCGGTAAGTTACTGTATACGCTGACAAAGTTAAGAGAGTGTCCATACTCTCTAGCTCAGATTACAAGAATGCGTGTGACGAACAATCATTCAATTAAGTGTACCTCTGAAATGTAAACTGTTCTGACAAAATATAGATATCTTTATGTATTTTGTGAGATCCGTGCATAATTACAAGGTCGAGTGTGGATCGTTGATGTTAAAATAGCTCATTCAAAAATTGCTATTAAAAGAAAATAACACCCGTCCGTAAGATGTTCAGTGGCTTTTCAAGATAGTAGATTATGCTGACAATTACGGACGTAAAACTGAGATTACAAGTCAATGAATATTTATCAATTGACAAAGTGAGATTTAACATATATACAGATTGCATTATCAAAACTCGTTTAGAAGTAATCGTTCGACATAACAACGCATTTTTAAACAGCTTTACGTTTCAAAGCCCCACTAGCTGTATCATTTAGCATTATTCTTATGATTTTACTTTCAAACTAAAATAAGTTTGTGAGAATTTACTAATTTAGGTGTGTGCATACACTTATCATTAACTACCAGCTGGGACTGAATGTGCAATTTTTAACAAGATAAAGATTACACTTATATTAAATATTTGCCCAAACATTACAAATGGTAGCCCCATGTGAAAAAGCAAAAACCGTGAATACTGTGCATATATGCATTGAAATCTTCACATAAACTGCACAGAGTTGTCCAATGTAATACATAGGAATGAATGTTTTCAACTGTGACATTGTGTGCTGTTTCCTTTGCAAATATTGCAAATTCTTGAAAATGGCGGGAAATCAGTTTATTACTTAAAGAATTAAACAAATAAATTCAAATTTTAACTGTTAAAATTTGAATTTATTTGTCAAATGTTTCACAAAGGAATCGCCGTTTCCTGATGTAGTAAAAGCCCATGCCCCTTCAGGGAAAACCAGGCGAAAACAGGAGGATATTTTGAACTGAGTTATAGCTAGTGGGGCCTTATTTTTTTATCAGTCCATCATCCAAAGGGCGTTCGCCCAATTACAGGATGACGTACGCATAACCCACTAACCCCAAACGGAGCACGGAGGAGTAAAGTGCCTTGTTCAAGGGCACAACACCGTGCTAGAGTCTTGAACTCACCGTCCTCCGACAGTGAGTCCATTACTCTGGACATACTAGGTCTTCAACCGGTTCTCAAACTCATCATCCTCTGATAGTCAGTTCGTTACCCGAACCACAGTGCCTCTGTTAATATTCTATTGATACGGATTGATCTTCAGTTCATGACATTTATGTAAAAGCAACTGATAACGAGGAGCCAAAGAATCGATATTCTTTACTCTATCGAGGACTGGCTGATCTATATCGGTTTCGTAAATATCGGCTGGGACATCCATACCACTGATAAGACGGCAAATGTTCTACTCGGAGTCAGGCAAACACAGTGATATCGCCACTGACAAATGCCAACTCTAAAACTAGTCAGGGTGTCGCCAAGGTAACTCCATACAGTAACAAAGACCATCAAGGCAAGGAATGGTTCGCTCAACAATACTGTTCACCTTCAAGTACGTTTCCTTTAAAAGAAAGCCTACCTATGCTGTATCTCCAAGACTCTAATCACGGCCGGCTGCAGAAGCAACTAGCGCCTTTTCTTGAAAGGTGCGATGATTAATATAAAGAATTCAAAGACGTACTTACATGATTGAATAACGGCAGTGTTGGGGGTGTCTGTAGACTTTTTTCAACTGATATCAATATAACGGCTGATGAAGGGAAGCGCAAACGAAACTCAAATTAATCAAACAAAAGTACTCCGTCCCTCTTCATACTCTTTGCGAACCGGTCACTTCCCAATACGTGGTTACCAAGCATTAAAAAAGAACAGACTAACCACATCTAATGAATGTAAACTAAGGTTTATCTTCACTCCTTATGTGATCAACCCATACAACATATGTCTCTAAAATGTTTCTGTTAATTTTTATAGATGGAGAAAACATACTGTTATGATGGGCACGAGAAGCGGATGAGCGCCCTCTAATGTGAATTGCAAAGTTTTTCAGTGTTCTGTATTAATGAAATGCATACGTATAAATGTGAACATTTTTGTGTCTGACATGCAATAAACTTCATTGCTCCTAGCGTATGAGAGAGAGAGAGAGAGAGAGAGAGAGAGAGAGAGAGAGAGAGAGAGAGAGAGAGAGAGAGAGAGAGATGTCACAATAGGATTATATTCGGCTTCCATTTGTACCCAGTATATATTTACAAATCACAATCTGTGACAAACATGTACAAGATATATTTTGAACGTTGAAGTAGGACACTTAATCGCTGCCAGGTATAGAAAATGCGGTCTACAGTTTCACTTCACTTCACCTATATGTCAAAGATCATCACGTTTCGCATAATCTCGTGTGTGATTAAAGTACGTCTCTGATATTTTCTGCCATACAAATGTAATCACGAGTAGTCGAACTTGTTGACTTCCCGTTATGTAATCTCGCGTAGGATCTTACTTGCCAGTAGCGGACAGATATTGACGTGCACCTGTCACGGCGTAGGATCCACAGGCGTTATGTGGACCGGATAGTTTATATAAGGGTAGTTTATGCTATGAGGTTTATGCTAAGTAGCATAAACTCATAGCATAAACTGCACTTTTACAAACTACCCGGTCGTCATAACGCCTATGGTAGGATCTGACTGTGAATTGAGTATTTCAGTACAAAAAAAATATGAATGAATTTCTTGGCCATGTGGAGGAGGAAAGGGGAGAGGAATTACTCGGCAAAGAGGGGTCATATCTCTATGAAAGACATTGAGCAAGTTAGGTTATCGATACACTTCTGTCGAGACGGACATTATACGTGACCAGCTTACTGAGGAGTGTGTTGGTGAATGTATTGATGTAATCGTTAAATTGACTGTGTTGGCTTGAATTAATGACGAACGGTTGCATTGAAATGGTAAGTGAATAGTATAGACGGATATTGAGTGGAGATTATTTGGAATGTCGCCCCCTCCCCCTCGTGCATTGCCACAGATCATCAAGTTAAGTCATCTCTCTCGATTCGGAAATGGACAAACACGCATAGTTAACGTATCATTATTCAGGATACATTGCGATGGTAACGCACATTTTTTCTTTCATTCAAGTTGGTTGATTTCACTGCGACCGATGGCACATGGAATACACCCAACGTGAAAGCTTACGCCAAGCTTAATTGTTGGTCGGAAAAAATCCTTAAGGGCTAATCCATGTGTGTAGGATGTACTTTTCCAGGTTGTACAAGCTCTAAGCCATTGTATTTTAATACATGTACAATGCTTTCCAACTTGGAACGCATTTAAATGTACAACATTTCGGAAGCTAATTGCGCGACTCGGGACCGGCGAACGGAGGGAATCGTTGATATGCCTGGTAATCATAGCTGTAAAGACAAGTCTTCCTGCACTACTCTGAGATAGTAGCCTTGGGATGAGGGCGCTTCAATGGAAAAGTAAAATTTCTGAAGTGTACGGTTCAAGGGGTCGTACGTACACATGCATAATATATGCATACGCCTCACCTCTTGAACCGTACAGGCTAGAAATTTGGTCTAAAGTAGGATCTACAAATTCTCCTACAGTGTGGTCTATAAATCAATAAATTTTCTATCAGTCACCTAGCGAGGACATCAGAAGTCAAAACCGTTCGGCTAAATCCCCATCCTTTTAGGGGATGGGCCTGAGGAATAGGGTCATATTTTACAAACTTGACCTTGGGGATAAATTTTGAATTTGCCAATCTTGTGATGAATAAAACTTTTTAATTGATGTTTACCGAATTTAAAAAATTTTCACAATGAATGCCATAACAAGAATTGTACTACTAGCTGTTCCCACAGCTGATTTGTGTTCAGCAAATTTGATATTGGAATTTCACCTAAAATGTAATATCATGCAAAATTAATATATCACCTAAAATGAGTGTTCACTATACATGGGTTTTTTGTGCTAGTTTTTGTTAGGGTTACTTATATAACTGAGTTAATTGTCTATTTTAATTCGAGGACCACAACGAAAATAAGTTTTTAACTTGCTTATGTGTAATCCTCGGCAAGTGTTTCTCAGTGACTTTAACATGTTAAGCTTACGTTTTTGTGAGGTCCTTTGCAAGTTTTCTTTTTTTCCTATGTACTGAATAATTTTCCGAACAAACCAATCTAAAACCAAACCAAGTAAAAGAGGGTCAAATTCCAAAGAATAATTGATTGACAGAGGTACAAAAGAAGGGATGCGATCATAGGGTAAACATTGGAATCTAAGCTTATGGAGTGGAGCGGTGACGGTTTTAATGGTCGCACGTGCGTTTCAAGCTTCAAATTTGGAACGGGGAGAGTCGAGTCCTACAAACAGGAAACGGGGAGCCTGGGTCACATTTTAGATAGGAGGAGGGAAATATTGACTTGATGCACAACTCCTGATTTTCCCCGGTCAACCCTTTTGTAACTGAAAGGTCCCTAAAAGAGTGGTTCAATAACGGAGCCAAGTAAGGTAATACAACCGTGAGCTTTAGTCACCTGTATCAAAGATCCGAAAAGGATAAATGTCTGAGCTAAATCGTTCACAAACTTCAATTTGCCCTGCGCGATCGTCACATACAAACGTTACCAACAACTTATCCAAATTCATCTTTGGTAATGAATGGCTCACACATGCGCGTTATGGTCCACATACATGTAATAGGCGTAGCATAAATATTGGACACTGCATGCACTGGACATGGCACACACGCCCATAGGCGCTTGGCACATTGCTGGGATAATAATCGTATTTAATATGTAGAATGCCTATATTGAACTTGATTATTAAATAAAAGAATCACCGTACGCGATATTAGTGTAGGCCTATATAGGCCTACATGTTGACTGGCGAATGGCTATGGCTGCCTGGCTCGGGCCCGGCGAACGCACTGCATAATCATCAATGTGTAGAATGTCTACATGACTTGATTATTTATTAAAGAATAACGGTACGTGATATCAATGTACATGTCGACTAGCTTAACCGAGCGGCTGTAGAGCTCTGCAGGGCTTGGGCCCGGCTTTGGCCCATTGTCCACTGCTGCACAGACAAGAACTCGGGACTTCCTGTCTGTGCAGCAGTGGACAACGGGCCAAAGCCGGGCCCAAGCCCTGCAGAGCTCTACAGCCGCTCGGTTAAGCTAGCCGACATGTACATTGATATCACGTACCGTTATTCTTTAATAAATAATCAAGTCATGTAGACATTCTACACATTGATGATTATGCAATGCTTTGGCCGGGCCCGAGCCAGGCAGCCATAGGTACAATGCCAGTCAACATGTAAGCCTATAGGCCTACACTAATATCGCGTACGGTGATTCTTTTACTGAATAATCAAGTTGTATATAGACATTCTACATATTAAATACGATTATTATCCCAGCAATGTGTCAAGCGCCTGTGCACACGCCTATTATATCTCCAGTCGTCGGCTGTAATTCCGCTCTGCGCCTACGCAGCCCATAGACGTGTGTGTATATATACACGTCAAACTCATGGGGCGATCCTCATAACACGTAAAACGACTTTGTTCCCCAGTCTGTATGAGTCATTTGTATGCTTCACCGTAGCGATTGCGCCCACTTCAATTTCGTGGCTGTGTTAACCTTATGGTAGCAACCGGTTTATCTCAGTGTCCTTCCCTGTCGCCAACGACAACAACGGTATTTGTAAAAGCGCAGTCCCTCCATGAGGTGGAGCAACTAAGTAAATTTTCAATGCCAACTATCAGCGGTGGAGTAGTAGCTGTGAATAAGGCAGCGTTCACTTATTACGGCCGGGAATGCGTCGGCAAAATCCAGGGGGTGTCACCTTAAAGTGGAAAACTGCAAAAGTGGGGGGCGGGGGTCCGTGTATTTTTTCAATCAACACGGGGGTCAGTTAATTTTCATAATTATCCGCCCTGTCAAAAAGCAGTTTCAATGTTCAAAAATATACTGAGAAATAAAAATGATTCGCTGCATTTCATTCTCTGAAGTTGTTTAACTGTAAATCTGAATAAAAGTATTATCTGACACATGAACATGTTGCCTTGGCAACTCTGACGCTTGTCTTCTTGTAAATCGAGTTCGCTGAGGGCAATGAACAATTTATATTACTATATATTAAAGATATGGTAAGTTTTGTCAGGGAAAGTGAAATAAATACTTAGGGTGAAATTCCAATATCATAATTGTTGCCCACATCTGAACTTTCAAACACCCTATTCACAAGAACATTTGTATCAATTGTTAAACACCTATAAAAGCACAGATTTTGCTAGTTTTGTATTGGAAAAAAAATATTCATAGTTTCCTCATAGACTTCTATGTATAGTGAATCAACATTTCGGTGAAATTCCAAAATCAAGTTTCTTGCACACTCATCCACTTGTAACCACCCTAGTCTAATAAGTACATTTATATTAATTATTTAACGTCCATAAATGCACAGATATTGTTAGTTTTATATTTCAAAAAAAATGCTCATAGTTCTCTCATAGACTACCTTGTATGGTGAATCAACATTGTCAATGAAAATCCAAATATCAAAATTTTGTACATATACACTTTTTACCTGCCACTGCAAGCAATGTACATTTACATGAATCATCAAACATGTCTAAATGTACAGATATAGGTTGGGTTTTTATGGGAAAATGTTAATAGTTTGCGTTATTCCCATGTATTATTATTTGATATTTTTAGGACGATGTAACATATCAGCCACATTTTGCCTTCTAATAGTTGCGCAAAAAATGGTGACCCTCCCTAAAGGGCATGCATGGAATTGCATGACCCCTCAAAACTGGTTGCAGAAAGAAATTGCGACACACCTGTAATTTCTGTCCTATCCCTTTGAGGGGGATCTCAAAATTATGGCAAGTTACAAGGGGAGATTTGAATGTTAACGCATTGTGAGTTTGTTAGGAGGGTCATTTGGAAAAAGCTGATAATCTTTTTTGGATTCTATCGCACCTCCTCCAGAGGTGTTTGTGTGTGCAGCTTCACTCAAGCAAGAAGGGGGGGGGGTGTCATGAAATTTATGTCATCTTAAAAGGGGTCATCAATTTTTTGATGCAATGGGTATGGGGGGGGGGGGCGGTCACTTATTTTGACTGATGCCCAGGGAGAATTTGCCAGCCCACCCCTTGCCATAATAACCGAACGCTTCCTAAGTCGGTTGAAGAGATGTGTCCTGTAGAAGTCAGTGTCTATTTTCATCATACAAGGGTGTCAATGCGGAACCAGTGACATTTTCAAGATAATAGGATACAACTGTTCAATAATTTCCAAAATCGCGGTAATTTAGAAAAAATCCTCAGATATCAGGAACTCGTGATTCATCGCACCCTACTTTACATGAACAGCGGAAAGTATTAGAAACAAGGTCACAGCGAGTTGTAGACTCATCATGGTTCTAATGGATGAATCAAACGCGGGAGCTTTTCGCCATTTGCCTCAATTTGGTTATCCATTAGACGATCTCCGAAGCCTGACGTTAACATTTTATCAGCGATTCGCGTGAACTGTTCGATACTTAGAATGAATCACACTTCATAGACGTCACTTTGGGATTAGTCTTTGCTTCTGAAAAGTCCTTCCGTTATGTTTTGATTAATATGAAAATGGCAGGGTCCTTGACCGTCTGCCAAGCAAAATTGTTTCGTTCAAATTTCTCTCACCCCAAGGAGACTAACACTACATCAAAATTCATAGCGATAGTCTGCACGGGGACATAACAAATGTTTAGAAATGTGAATGAATAACCATAAAAAGCGGAATGTATATGACAGCAATGTTTTGTGATAAAGACAGCGACCACTGTTTTGGTACCTAGGTGCTTTTCTGTGTCTCTCGTAAGGAATCCCGTGGGAAATAAAAGCCGCTCAGAATTAATCCTCGTCTCAAATTAGAATCGCAGTCACGTGACGGCCCTAAACTCTCACTGCATAACGGTATTCACTTATGTATGGTTGAAATTCTCTCTCCTTATGACTGAATGGTGATAACCGTGACGGCTTGAACTTTTAATCTTAGGTCTTGGAAAATAAATAGAACCGAGATTTGCTTTTAGAAATTTTGTTTACAGATTGCACTTTAAGGTAGTAAGCACCTCGAAAGTGAAAGACTTAAACTTTTGCTCAAACTTTCCCAAAGCAATATTTCAAGCATTCTCTTTTAGATCAAAAATAAAAATTGGGGGGTTCAACGTGCAAATTTGGGTACTTGAGTAACAAATTACCAAGATTTACTGATGTTTGAAATTCAAAATGGCCGCCATCCCTGTGTTAACTCTATGGAGAAATATAAACTTTTCGATTTTCGTAAAAACTAAGCCCGTGAAAAGTTTTCTTACAGCAAGAGCTTTAAAATGAACCCCCACAAGTGATGAATCAGAAAAGAATTGTAAAAGTTTGAGTCTGAATATCTGTCCCCGAGGCGCATTCTACCTTAAGGGTGATTTTTATCGAAAACATGTTTCAAAGTTGTACGTTACCTTACATTGTAAAAGTTACAGAAGCATTGATATCAATCATTGATAAAACAGACATGAATGTCAAATATTACAGATTTAACACGGTGAAATTAAGCTTAAGTTCATTTATTCAGTGATTCCAGTTTTTTCAAAGAATGTGAATCATATTTCTCGTGACCGGCCGTGATTGTAAGATTTTGTTTATCAGACGTTTCTATTCTTGTGAAGGGTTTGATCTCTCGGAAATGAAATTTAAAGATAGTAACAATATGTAACTTTAGTGAAAAGAACACTAAGAAACTAACATCCCCCTCCTTAAAGAAACTAGCCCAGCTTGTAGTGCAACAGGAGAGGATTTTTACGCCCTCTATCGATTCCAACGTTGTCCCTGTACAAAGTTAACGGAAATAGAAGTTTCGCCCACGGACCAGAGGGACGTGTTTGGCCAGAAAAGCCAAAAATCAAAATATGACATAGAGTAGAATGACAAATAGGCTTTTCTTGTTCCACTTGAAGTGGTGCTTTCTTGCCGGCTAATTACACCGAATGATATTTACAGGATTGAGTAGGTGTAGGGCTGAGCCTTTCACTCTTGACATTTCAAAAGCTTATCCACATTCAGCCTGCACTCAGACCCGGATGACCTCTGAGAGCCCAGTCTTAATTAGGTCCTAAATCCGCGTAAAACGGCATTAAGAAAGTTTAATTAGAGAAGATTAAAGCTAATCAATATAACAAACAGCTTTCTCCAAAAGAAATGTTGACGCTGACATTCAAGGTTATCCATTTCTACCGTACTATGAAGTAGCATCATTCGACAGTAAAAAGTGGGATGCTTTAGGTTCCTGTCCTTATCACGGTACCCTTCGTTGTCATGTCGACAGATTTGTTATAAACCCTCACATCGAAAAGGTTATTGGGTTCAACTGGAAAGGATATGCCTAGATCTAGTTCAACACACTGTGATACGCTGAGTGTCGGGAAAGTCAATCCCTTAAACTGTTGTTCGTGACCGTCCGGCGGTGAATTGTGGAAATTGGAACGATAATCGAATGAACTATGGCAAAATTTTCTAAATTTGACTTTTGTCTTTAAAAATAATTTACATGACATTTAAATGGACCAGTCGACGAACTGTCTGCAGTGGACGTAATTAATTGGCCTGTCATCGAAAGAATAAAAAATTGGGGCAGTTCGATATCTGATGACACAACACGGCCGGAGGCGTGTAATCTTGTCAAGGTCAAAGATACCTTGACAATGGGACAAACACGGTTAGTCATTCTTTGTCTGATCCCAAGTATGTGTCACTTTGTCAAATAAGTACATGCCATAATGACAGAAGTAAATTTGGTCGACACACGACAATGTTTGTCAGTGTTAAGGGTTATATGTACATATACTATTCTTGTCCGGACATATTTACGTGTTATTTCGGTAACCAAGGCGATAATCATTATCGTGTAAAGGTAATCATACTTCTTTATTACATGGTCAGATTCGCATTGATTGTATTATCCTTCAGGCTAATGAAAAGTTTTAACGAGCAACTGTTTTGCCAAGTCTCATCTACAACGACAGTCATGATTGCCTCGATAATTAGCGATGGTAAGGCCAAGAAAAATAAAAAAGTTTGTTTCTCATCCTCTCGCGTGTTAATTCTGACCCGCCGCGCCAACGTTTTTTTTCTGTCCATGAGGAAATAAAAAAATAAACGCCAAAATACGCGACGATAGTGCATAACACACTGCTGTATAAAACAGAACCGTAAACAAAATAATTGACAGTAACATTCCATCCAGAACTGTACACATATGTCACTGTTAAGTTAAGCTGTCAAAACTGTGCATTGCTGCACTAAAAGTCAAACCACAGAACTGTGGCTATACAAAAATAATAAAGCAACACTGCTGTGCACTTATCTCTGCGTGCATTCCTATGTTGTTGTCATGTTTTTCCGAGTTCTTGTTGATTGAAGAAGACAAAAATGAGAGTATAAAACAAACACCGCGTCACCGCATCATTTTTGAAATATTTCTAGGATAAGAAACAAACATTTTATTTTTCTTGGCCTAAACAATCTCTCATGTCCGGCCCGATTACGAGAACTATATTTCAGATTAGATGATACGGGGCTATAATGTACAACATTTGTTGTGAGTCGACCCGGATTTTGACAGCAGTGACAAACGGAGCCGCGGTGATTTTTTAATGTCAAAAATTTATCACTGCACCGACTGTTACGTAAACTTCAGTCTTTTGGGAGACAAGTTTTGATTAGTGCATTCGCATCGCCGCTCAGTCCGTGGGCGTTAGTCGAAATGCATTTCCCTAACACAGCGTCGTAAATAAATTGTAAACGAATTGACATTTTAATCAAAAGTTTCTCAATGCTATCAGTAAGTTGTACTCTATAAAACACTCTGTCTTTAAGCTCCAGGGGCTGAAACTTTTAATGTATTTTCCAATATTTTTTGTAACAGTTTTGTAACCAAATACAAGGTGCTCATCCTGTCAACACAGCCTGTATTGAAGTCTGTCTGATGTTATTATTGACAACGGAATTCTAGTCCGGACCAGAAATAATTTGCCAAAAATTACAACATTATAAACAATGAGTCGAGCTGGCATGGCCAATGCTTTGTATTTCAGCGTAATCAAGGAAGCAAAATGATAAAACGTATATGTTTTATGGAACAAAAGTATTGAAAATTATATCAAAAGATACCGCTATTTTGCCTTTCAGGCGCCGTGGCACTCTTAAAAGACTCTGTAGCAATGTTTGAAAAAAGTTTCAACGATATATGAATAACCGTAAAAACACAGTGTGAAGCTTTGATATCTCCGTGTCGTCAACAATGTCGATTGCCGAGTACATGTGAATGAATGAATGAATGAATGAATGAATGAATGAATGAATGAATGAATGAATGAATGAATGAATGAATGAATGAATGAATGAATGAAATGAAATGAAATGAAATGACTCAATCACTTCGATGAAGCAAAGTCTTCGGTTCACGGAGCATTTCTTAAACACTTTACAAATTATGACGTCATAGGTTATGTCTTGGCTGTCCATCGTCGCATCGCTGCACTCCAGTTTGCATGGCATTTTGCCGTGCTTGATATTTCCGTCTTGAAAATATCATAAATCCACTTTCTCTGACTTCCCTTTTCCCTGACTTCATCGTCGGTGACATTTAAATTTAAACCTGCAATAAGCATAAAAATGCGATGTGAAAGAGCAAGTTACTTCTTCTCTGCTGATAAATATAGCGTGCGTTCGTGGTTAGCCCCCGCGGACTATACAGAGGGATCTGATATATTTTATTCGCTAATTTTAGCGAGTGTTTACCTTAGAGACGTGCCTTCGCTATCAAATAATCTAACTGATCTTGCTGGCGTTTCTCCTCTATGCTTATTCCGGATTCTTCGCATCGGCGAGGCTTCGTCTCTGCGACTGCGCAGTCATATAGTTGTTGAGTAGCTTTGGCGATGGTAAATGCAAGCACTACTAGTTTAAATTTAATTAGCCCGATCTGTTCCGTTCTACTGAGAGTGCCGTACCAGCCGTCTCTGTCTATACGTTTGCAATGACGTCATGTTTGACTGTGCGAGGAAGTGGTAACGGCTATTTTAAAACCTGTCAATATTAATTGTGTGTTTTGTTGGGATACTAATCAACGGACGGCTGGGGCATAAAAGACCTGAGCAGTTTCAGCATGGTCTTTATTCGCTCTGGTGTCGCGGTAGCCTCGTTGTGGAAACTGCCTCTCTGCTGACGAGGTATATACATTATACAGACACCACCGATCCAACAAGTTGCAAGGATGGGAATGTTCACAGTGACATCTGTTCTCTGCATGCTGGTAGTGTTCCAAGTCACAAAAACAGCGAGCTATCCGGTAAGTACATTTTACTGCTTCAAAGAAACTGTCACGAGGCTCCAAAAATCTGAAAATGTAATTATTTTTCGAACGCTTTGAACGTCAATGGCGGCGTGCTTTATGAAAGTGATAATGCATGCCTTTTATAGCTCTGTGACGAGAAACATAAAAAAGTTTATGGTTTTAAGGTGAAACACCGAGACTTTGTTTCCTATAAACGAAGTTTCAATCGGGCCACAAGGGTTCTTGTGCCCGGGAAGTATTTGCAAAGATGTCCACTCCTGTATTGATCGCACGCCCTTCCTGTTTCCAAGCAACATCTACATCACTTTCAGAAATGTTCCTCAACTTTCAAGTTGTAAAATCTCTTTTTCACATCAATCAAACATATTTGACCCTGGAATTATAGGTACCTCGTTCGACACTGGCAAAAAAGGAAAAGTTTCAAGATGCAACCCTATAAATACGACTCCTCATGACCGGTTAAGTTTTTTAGGATACGCGTCCCCGAAATGTGTTGTCTTACCGATTAACTATTCTTGGGACTCCAAGCAAGGCGCGCGCAACTGTTTGTGTATGTGCTGTTAGTCTGTGCCACGCAGTATGCGCACTGCGTTCAGATCGCGCCCGTATCTCCATATCTCAGGTTACGACAGAGTCACTGACCTGCTGACCTCATCTTCAAAATTTCAAGTTCAGCGACAAGACGAAATGCAAACTTCTCCGAAAATGTCTTCGGCTTATTTTTTTGATTTTGCGAGATCCGCTTATAAGCGCAAGGTCAGATACAGGCCTTTTGATATTGTACTGACATGATTAAAAGATGTTACCGAGAGACAGCGCCAATTTAAACAGTGTAGAGAATATAAATGAAAAAAGAAATTGCAAGCGTGTGTCCTACAGAAAACGCCGAATTTCAATGCACAAGTACAGGTGTAGATAGCCAGCACTTCAAACAAAGTCGGCAACATTCAAAGTCAACTTATACCTACAACATGTGTGTAGCAATCAAGATCAAGTCAGACACGTCATAGACACGTCACAGATATGTTACCTGTTATGAACCGGTACCAATGGAGCTTCTTTGTTTTGTTAGTTTGAATATGATGACGTCATCCCTCAGGAATTTCGTCATTTTGCTTCGTAAATGTTTGTAAAGAATACACATTGCAGTGACGTATTCGGTAGAGTGCGCTACAAATACAAAACGGATATTTAATATTTATGCTAGCCGTTTTAATATTACCTAAAAGTGAAACTTGCACACGGATGAGTGACTTTAATTCTATAAATGCAAGGGAGGAATGTGCATTTTTGTTTTTCTTGCTTCTCAGAAATGATGAGTTGTGAGCAATGCTGATTTCTTGAACCTCAGTATTTTACCTGTTTCAAGACAGTTTTTTTAAGAAATGTGAAGATTTGGAACTCTTTATTCAAAAATTCATTTTTATGATGGCTCTTCTATCCATGCATCCTCATGAAACCAATTTCCAGATCCTGCTATGACGTCCGCTCTGGCTCTGAGGAAAGCTCAATTGTGCACGTAATAACTAGTAGAATGATTTATACGTTAATAAAATACGTCCAGCTTCCAAACAAGGACCCGTTATTGTTAACATCGCGAAAGAGTGGTGTCAAGAACTTCATGTTGTGGTTAAATGAAAGACTTTGGTAACCATAAGTGCATTTCTAGGCATTTCTATAGCTGTGACCTACTCGCTATTTCAATACGTACCTAGTTCAATTAAGGACGTAAACTTTTGCTCAAAATTTCCTAAATGAAACTTTCAACCATTCTCTTGCCAAATCGACAATAAAAATCAGGGGTGCAAAGTTTGGTACCACAGAAACAAATTTCCCAACATTTAGCGATATTTGAAATTAAAAAGGCCGCCACCCTTGTAGCAACTCTAAGGGGAAAAACTAAATTTGGGATCTTCGAAGACGGAGACGGTGAAAATTTTACTTACTCCAAGAGCTTTTAAAATGAGCCCCCACAAGTGGTAGATCAGAAAAGAATTGTAAATATTTGAAAGTCCAATTATCTGTGCCCGAGGCGCGTTAAATTCTACCTAAATGGATTTCACACAATTTCATACAACCGCGAGAATGGTGGTCCTAGAGTTTTTATCTTCCTCGAGGCTAGGGTCAACGCTAGACAGGATATTTACAGTTTTACGGCAAAAGCGTTATTGCCTAAAGTCATGGATTGAAAGAGTACAAAGATTTCACTACAAATTTTGATCAAACACACATAGCAAGAATCAGTCACATTTTAAGGATACAGTCGTCGGAACTGCGCTCAAAGGTCGTATGGGGCCCATACAACCAACGTAAACACTGTATTCAAGGTACGGTGGCGATTGATGAAAGTTAAAACATGTCTGTCATAATCTACATCGTGTAATTTAAATGTTGCAGCTATGATGATGAGGTGCGTATAGCTATCGTGCACGAAATACATTGTTTGTAAACAAGAAACTCGCACAGGCGCAGTTCCGACGGCCTTAAGGCACGGCATTTCATCGGCAGTGCAAACAAAACGGTTTACGTTCGCATGCCAGTAAATGCCGCCATCTTATCTACTTCTTGATTGTTAGGTGTGATAACGATTGAGAGACATAACATCTGCATGTTTTTTTCCTCCATAGCCAACGTCAAAAAGTGAGGTGCCTATAAACACAATTGTGTGTACATTGTAAAGTTTTTTTATACCGAGTAATTTGATACTATTCGTTGTCTGTATGAAACAGGAAGTTCACAACCGAGTAAGATCAAAGTTGAATAAGATTTGCTGGGCAGCTGGCAGCTATAGACATATCTTAAGACTCGCAACTGCCGATTAATCAACACAATGATCTGTCCATTTACAATTTCTAAGTAGCACGGTGGAGTCGCAATTACCAGGGAGATTTAGCACTGCCCTCAAGGTTTCAATGTCGACAGAATTCATGTCAATACGATGTACTTCATGGATAGAAGAATGGCATAACATCAAATGGTCATAATGTTCGGTGAATAATTATTCTTCGCACAGTAAACAAATATAATTGAAAGAGCAGTAGCATGCAGCCTCGATGTCATCCACTCCATTCATCACTCGAAAGACATGGCGCGTAAAAGAGCTGTTTTAAACTGTCGTGGTCCAAACAGTTTTGAAATCACTGTCGCGTTCTTTTTGTGTACTTACAGTTATTTGGTGACATGTCGACAGGGCCATTTAATCTACTTCGACGAATAACTCCAACCAAATGGTGACATAATCAGCCTTTTTAATGGCGCCAATACTTTTTAATCTATACGCCTTTCATAGGTCGAACAGATTGTCAAGCATCATCATGTGCACACATCTATGTATGCATGGGATATTGATACATGCATGCATACGCCAATAGATAGATAGATAGATATATAGATAGATAGATAGATAGATAGATAGATAGATAGATAGATAGATAGATAGATAGATAGATAGATAGATAGATAGATATAGATAGATAGATAGATAGATAGATTGATAGATAGATAGATAGATAGATACATAGATAGATACATAGATAGAGACATAGACTTACATACATACATACATACATACATACACACATACATACATACATACATACATACATACATACATACATACATACATACATACATACATACATACATAAAATATCATGATTTTATGAAGTGCATTCTGGTTTATTATTCATTGCAGTATTTTCGAGTTGGATGTACAGATGATTCGGACTGCGATCGGTTCGGTGGTTACTGCGTTGGTGGTTTGTGCGAATTGAATTACATCACAACAACGTGTTCAAGCGACAAAACTTGCCCGGAGGGTCAAATCTGCTTCAGCATGTATTGCCGGGACAAGAATGGCGGGCTGAGCCTCTTCACCTACGGCTAAATAGAATCTTCCAAACCGGACAGGCAGTGCAAGCATGACGGGACATACCAACAATTAATTACACGAAGAAGTAAAAGACCTTGCATTTTTTATTCATTAGCTTTCTCTATGAAGTAAAGTGAAAATCTTCCAAAGACTTTCAAGCATATTTCACCTGCCCGCCATTCAGTGAGATTTGTCCAGTCTCGGTGCGATTGTTGTGATCGCGTACACCATGAAGCGACTAAGACATAGAACGAGACACATCAAAATTGAAAGTTGAGGACTGTTACGGATGGCTATAAAAGGGATATCTAAAGAAGCTAGCTCGATCTCCATGGACACATCGCCACGTCAAAATAAGTTGTGAGAGCTATACCATCCATTGCACAGGAATTACACTGATCGCTTGCGCACAATGTCAAAAGTAGCTCATGACGTCATACCACTTTATAAGATGCCTTACTCTTGATTGAGACTCAAGTTTCGCTTATTCTCTTCTTCGCGCAAGAAAAAAGCCACTGTTTTCTTTAGGGTTAATCAATTTTTTGTGTTTTGTACTATTTTTATGTATCTGAAGAAATCGTGTGGATTGCTGTCGCAGTATTCTATTCATAGAGTCCATTAATTTGTCGCGGGACGCGTTCACAACCGTTATTGAGTCGCTGATGACGACATTATTCATTAATGCTGTATTGACGTGGATGTTTTCATTGTGGGATCCGCCAAAATTCATTTCATCAGAAGAACGCATCGCAGATCACGACAAACACTTTGCCTTCTTTTGCATGGGCATTTCATGATTTTGCTGGGGGGGAAAAAAATAAAGTTTATTCAAAATACATGATATTTCAGCGTGTTGTCGTCCTTCAAATGATTTTCCAAGTATATCGATGCTTGCATGTACAGGGAACACGGAAAGTAATCAATTCCTTCGGATAAACCCGTGAAATCAACCCGACATTTTTTAACTTTTTTGCATATCTTTCAATGGTCATCAGTGTTGCAAATGAACATAAGGCGGGACTTGTTTGCCTGTCCGCGTATAGCGGAAACCGCTCTTGGTTCAGGTTTTACTGAAACACAGATCGCGAGGCCAACCAACTCATCTAAATTCTAAGCAAGTCAACCCGGATTACGCATTTCCGGAGCAGTGATACCGACCGGGGAAATGCTTCCTTCTTGCGGTGAATTTTGATAAAAAAACCCAGCATTTACGTCACTGGTCAAAGTGGTCCTGGGAAATCAGATAAACACACAGCAGCGAGGCTTTATCTGAAATTAACGACTGAATCCCCAACAAATTGCTGCTTGATCTAACAGACAGTTCAACTCGAGCACTTAGTTCCTACTGCATCGATGTTTTTTGTCGTTTTACAGTGCTTTCGATCCACCCACGTGTATGGATATCACGGGAATAAAAAAAGACTCATTTTCGATCAAGTTTCGACTCCGAAAGACATGAAAGGAACAGGAAGTCTTTGGTAAATGTGGTTGGCAGTAAACACAACTGTATGACCTACAGCAGGCGAAGCATCCAATCAACCGTCATGTGGTTAACTGTGTGCAATACCCCGACATTTGAGTGTATTGGCATAGAAACTGGATAATTTTCATTATCATCATGTGACATCAGCATTTTCGTGATTGGACTGTCATCTTTGGTCGATTGTGTCAATAGATTGGGTACATGTTAACGAATATCACAATCGCGGATTCGTGGAATTTTCTAACGACTTTGCCAATAATTATCATTCATTCATTCATTCATTCATTCATTCATTCATTCATTCATTCATTCATTCATTCATTCATTCATTCATTCATTCATTTATTCGTTCGTTCATTCATTCATTCATTCATTCATTCATTCATTTATTCATTCATTCATTCATTCATTCATTCATTCATTCATTCATTTATTCATTCATTCATTCATTCATCCATTCATTCATTCATTCATTCATTCATTCATTTATTCATTCATTCATTCATTCATTCATTTATTTATTCATTCATTCATTCATTTATTCGTTCGTTCATCCATTCATCCATTTATTCATTCATTCATTTATCCATTCATTCATTCATTCATTCATTCATTCATTCATTCATTCATTCATTCATTCATTCATTTATTTATTCATTCATTCATTCATCCATTCATTCATTTATCCATTAATCCATGCACCCATTAATCCATCCATCCATTCATTCATACATTCATCCATTCATTCATTCGTTCGTTCATTCATTCACTCATTCATTTATCTATTAATCCATTCATTCATTCATTCATTCATTCATTCATTCATTCATTCATTCATTCATTCATTCATTCATTCATTCATTCATTCATTCATTCATTCATGGTGCCCATTACTTACCTACATCTCTAGCTACCTACCCGGAAAAGTGCGCTTATTCGTACCTACCACAGGTAGTATATTGCAATGCGACACAACGCACGGCAAGACATTGTATATACCAAAACTATACCATAAAACAATACCCTACGCTAGTAGGTGATGGACGGCAGTATGATTCTTGCTAACAAAAGGCAAATAAACCAATTTAATATGTACGAAAGGATGACATGAGAGGTCAAGGTGTTCTTTTTCGCATACCCTGTGAAATTTCAACGCCCTGATAAGATGTTATCACACGCTGAGAATTAAGCCACAAACTTACTCCCCGGTACCTACATATATGTACCCTCGGCCAATTAAAATAAGTCGTTTCCAAAAATTGATACGTCGCTACAGTAAAGGGAAGGACAGATAACGATAGTGAAGAACAGTGGATGGCGAACGGAAAACAGACCGGAGTCAGAAGGAGAGAGAGAGAGAGAGAGAGAGAGAGAGAGAGAGAGAGAGAGAGAGAGAGAGAGAGAGAGAGAGAGAGAGAGAGAGAGAGAGAGAGAGAGAGAGAGAGAGAGAGAGAGAGAGAGAGAGAGAGAGAGAGAGAGAGAGAGAGAGAGACAGACAGACAGACAGACAGACAGACAGACAGACAGACAGACAGACAGAGACAGACTGAGACATACATACATACATACATACATACATACATACATACATACATACATACATACATACATACAGACAGACAGACAGACAGACAGACAGACAGACAGACAGCTTTTCACATATGTATTAACTGAACTATAGAGGTAGGTAGATAAACAAGGATATGGATAGAAACTATAACACACAGTGACAATTAGTCAAACAAAAGCTTTACCGGTAATGTATAGGTATAAAACTTCGATAGCGTTGTAGGTTTTCATCGTTTATCGCTTGAAAATTGAAGAGTGCACACCTTAAGGGTCCAACATTGAGTCATAATAATTGATGTTTTATCAGCGATTAAGTTCTATTTGCATCTAAAATGCATCATTTGCAGCGATTCACAAAATTGCCACAACGCCTTAAGGTAATTGCCTAGTAAGTATGGCCGTCTTTGCTCCGTTAAGTACACTGGGTAATATTGTGAATTCATCATTCTATGTGTGTCTCAAGGATTTCACCCGGAAGGCAATATCCAATACTCGTGTGCCACCATTGACTTAAATATCTAAATTGTCTCTAAGACGTTGTCCTTTCCAAATGCCATCGATTCCACCCGGGATATCAAACTTTAAAAAAGGAAAGAGTCCCAATTAAGCGGTTGTATCCGGCTATTATCATCTCATTCGTAAATATGCATTTAATACAAGCTATTTAAGCTCAGCGGCACATACCTACATATATGCGAATGTAATTGACACAGAAATTATTTCATTAAACATATCAAAATATGACGAATGATTAAAGGTAATTCTTTAATTCTCTAGACTCACCTGTTATCGGACAAACCTTCAAGATAATCAAAAGTGTCCTCCACTTACGTGGAGATTTGAATTTTGTGATAATTTTTGCCGCAAAGTGCGTCTTGGTATGTAGAGAGTGGGTCAATAACTAATCTAAGTGACTGGAGCGTGTCTCGCGTCGTGTACAGCAAAGTCATAGATCACCTCAGTTCGTATCGCGAAGTGTCATGCTGGAGGACGTTTGAAAATGAATAGCAGCAGAAAGTAATTCCCGTTGATGGTTCCAATGACACGCTTCAAGTATTGGATGATGTTCTTCGTGCAAAAATTCCATTCGATACCATTTCCATAAAAGACAGACGATTAGAGGACGACTGTAATTTGAATAATCTTGAAGTTGACAGCCCTATCATTATTGTTGGCAACCAATCACGTCAGTGTTTTCAATTTCTTCAAACGTGTGTTTATCTGTCCCCTTTCCTCTCCGCCCTATCACGTCTCGCATTTCGAAAATCATAAATACATACATACATACATACATACATACATACATACATACATACATACATACATACATACATACATACATACATACATACATACATACATACATACATACATACATATTGACTTACAAATGGAAGAGTACACACCTCGAGGGTCTAACATTGAGTCATGATAATTGATGTTTTATCAGCGATTAAGTTCCATTTGCATCTAAAATGCATCATTTGCAGCGATTCACAGAGTTGCCACGATGCCCAAAGGTAATTGCCTAGTAAGTATGGCCGTCTTTGCTCCGCTAAGTACACTGGGTAACATTGTGAATTCATCATTCTATGCGTGTCTCAAGGATTTCACCGGGAAGGCAATATCCAATACTCGTGCCACCATTGACTTAAATATCTGAATTGTCTCTAAGATGTTGTCCTCTCAAAATGCCATCGATTCCACCCGGGATATCAAACTTTCAAATAAGCTAGTGTTCAACTTAAGCGTGTACGTCGGGCTATTTTTATCCTATTCGTCAAAAGTGACGATTTAACAGACAAAATTGAGATGCGTTTACACTCCTTATATCATACATACGTACACACACACACACACACACACACACACACACACACACACACACACACACACACACACACATATATATATATATATATATATATATATATATATAATATATATATATATATATATATATAGTGCACGTGTGCATATATATATTAAACCATTACATAAAGCCAAATGACAAATTGTAGATTTCTTATCGAGAGTTATGTTCAAATTAATCAAAATGTTAGTATAACGCTTCATTTGCGTGATGGTTTTAATTTTGTAACAAGTTTTGACGCAAAGTGGGAAAGCGTAGGACTATAACTTATCTAATGAATGGAGCGTGTCTTGCGTCGTGCATAACAGAGCCATAGATCATTTCTCTTCATAATGCGAGGTGTCCTACTGGATCCGTAGGCGGTTTGGAAATAAATGACAACTGAAAACAACTCTCTTCGATGGTGTATGAATCACAGGCGCTCGTTAGCTGGGTAGTCTGCTAAGTAGATCGATTTTCGGATCGATCTATCGATCCCGTAGTCGATATGCCCGCCACTGCAACCCAAATACTCAGATTGCAGTGGCGGGCATATCGACATCGTTGTCAGTTAGATCGAGCTGAAAATCGATCTAATTAGCAGTCTACCCAGCTAACGAGCGCCTGTGGTAGGAATGGCACGCTGCAAGTACGTTCATGAGGGATCATCTTCGTTCAAAATTTCTATGCGATACCCTTTTGATAAAAAACAGACGATAACCGGATGAGTGTGACTTGAATCATCTCGTAGCTGGTTGCATGGACAGCCCTAGTACTACTGGCAGGTGCCGCCAACTAAGCTGTTCGCGCAAAAAGGTGTTCGTGCGACGTTTTTCAGCGGGCGGGCAAATTTCAAAACTAACCAGCGGGCGGAGAGAAAAATCTATATTTACTGTGGGCGGGGAAGAAATTTCACTATTTTCAGTGGGCAGGGAGAAAATTTTTGACAGTGGGCACCGGAAGATACGTAGAGGGAGGGGAAAGCGGCATGGTTGATAGAACTTGAGGGGAGATTTAGCGCCTAACTTAGAGGGGAGCAATGTACCAAGCTATACTGCCAGCTGCTCCCACGGTTTGCATAGATCTGGGTTGCCTAGTAGGCATCTAGTTGGCAATGGGAAATTTTAAGTAGTGGGGAGAGGGCAGAGGGGAACTTAAAATGTTGTGGGGAGCGGGCAGACTATAGATACTGGAGGGCAGCGGGCATCAAAATTCAGTGGGAGGGCATATTTTCCGTGTATGCCAGTGGGAGGGCAGTTACGAACAGCTCTACTTTCCCCTCCAAATTTTGGGTCAAGGTCAAAAATACGAATAATCGGTATATCAGCCTTCAAAACATGTTTTGTGATGATTTTGCGAAATTCATGAAATTTACCAGTTGGCAGCACCTGTACTGGACAACCTACCAACGTCTTACAGTAACACACGATTGATCCATCTTCTTCCCTCTGTATGTCTTGCATGTCAAACAATCTCCATGGCTGTCCATCTCTCGACTCTTTCTCTACACTTTTATCTTTGTCTGCCCTTCTCTGTCCGTTTATGTTTCCCTGTTTGTCCCCATATCTGTCTTGCCACCGTTCAGTAGTACTGCATGTCTCTGTTTCAATAAGCTTTGTGCAATGCAATGCCGATATAAATAACATTACAATAATTCCCAAAAATCACAAAAAAATTGATTAACTGACAGCTTCAAGATCAAGTGTTAATCATTTCACATGTGTGAGTCAGCTCTACTACGATTACTCCGGGGAGTGACCTTGGTTCCGTCAACAAACGATACGCTCATACGATTTATCATATCGCCCTCTACGATGAAAAAACGATTTTCACCGAATTCTCTAGTTACCTCATAGAGTGACTTTTCCAGTTCGTGAAATTTTGCAAATGTGAAAAATAATTTTCGATTAAGAAGTTGAAAATTGTTGGTTAAGAGTTATAAAAATTGTTGGTTAAGAAAAATAGAAATTTTGACAGTTTGTAAAACAATGAATTTGAGTGTAAAATCCAAACCCTTTTGATGTTTAGGCAGAGTATTCTGTTTATAAATGTTGTATGATAGAGTAACGGTGATTGGTTTTCATTAACACATACAAGAATGAATAAAACCATTACATATTTCAGTCAAACTTAGTATATAGAGCACGAGAGACCAAATTTTATCGACCAAAATAATTTTACAAATAATGGTCATGTAGAGGGACCTTGTAAAATCAAGATAAAAGTGGTAATACATGTTCGTTCATTATTCTTCGAACCATTGATTTTTTTCAATGGCAAAAATGTAAAAAAGTGTTGGACAAAAATTTCGTGGTTTGAGCAGTTCACGTTTTCCGACGAAGACAAAGGTTTCGAGAAGAAAATGAGAAATATTTTGATCCATACAACTCAAAACAATCCAGGAAAAGAAGTCGTTCAAACTGCCAGGCCAGTTCACAAATTCAGCCATCCATCCGACGGTTAGAAATCTCGAATGAACGGTGTTCTGAGTAGATTATATCAATATATGTGTCAGGGCATGATTGTAACACAGCCTTATGGCAATATTAATAAACACAGCATATTTGCTCTCAGTGATTTATTGCTTCGGTATCAAACTGAAAGCCTTGTATAAAGTGTATCTTCAGATAAACATAAATTATACTCTTTAACAGTTTGTAAATGTCGAGAACAAACTCCGTGAGTCTCACAAAAGCAGAAAATAAATAAACAGCTCGGAAAAATCACGGGCTAAGTTACGAACTTGAAAGCAATCCCCCCGGGTATCGCGAAATGGCGCCCTCACAAGAGCGTCACAGCAAACTTTCAGCTCACACATGTATGAGATAAGGTCTCTGTATCGCTTATACATATTCACGGACACGGCAAAGAGACTGAGAACAGAGTTTGTAACTTTGAGTAAGAATCTTAGTTCAAAATGGAGATAACTTTATTTGTTCATACAAGTCTGTCGTCAAAGACGGTAAACACAATATCAAACCAAAAGTCAGATCACATTTACCTATGGAAACAGACTATGCTGTATTGAAAACGAACGTCAACTACACTCTTGAGATGTGTTAACATGTAAATTTACACAGTTTACCACACACAAATAAATGTTTCCTTGCATCACCTTGATCTAAATTCCCCCTAATGAATTCAGGTCTGTTGTTTTTATGGTTTCCTCGTTTTTGATCGTATGACCACTGTACAAGACAAACTTGGATGATTAGACGCCTTGTGTAGCAGATATTACAGTCTGAGAAACACAAACTAAAGAATGGATACCGCTCAATGGAGGTATTACAATCAAAAGCAAGCTTACCGTAAAATATGTGTGTGGAATAAATTTTGACTCCTCGAAGACATTCATCGAAACTCCGCTGAGTTTATACGAACTTTTCTCTTAGAAAAGTTTCAAATGTCATCAGCTGATCGAACATATGGACCTGTACACAGGGCATCAAACCGAAGAAGAACAAGTCATGAATACAATAGTCTCTTTAAACACATTAGATAGCAAGAAATAAAGTGTAGGCCATCAGGTATCTGTGGAGTGGCTAGAGTGTTGCTATGATTGGTTTTTGTGACGAAATTGTTGTTTTAATTCCTTACAGCAGAATCCAAGTATTTGGTCCTGAGGAAGAGCTGCAAATTTTCGCACCTTAACGAGGTGATTAACTTTTCATTTCCGTTAACAATGAGGCCTATACTGTTTTCATATATGACCTCGAGGATGTCCACCCTCGAGGTCATACATGTAGTTCACAAGCAACAAGTATTATCATATATAAGTATTATTCCCTAATATTTCTTCTTCGTTCAGCGAAGGAAAATACGAGTGACGTAATGAGTGTGTGACCACGAGTCGGAGACGAGTAGTCACATGGTCATTACGTCACAAGTATTTTCCGAGCTGAACGTAGAAAAAATATTAGCGAACAATGTATCATATGCAAAAGTCAAGAATTCGTCATTTTTTGCAAAATGAAAGGGGTTTTCCTGAACTATTCCGCGTTTAAACTTTCATTGAACTACTTTAGGAATAATGTCAATAGGCCGTGGGTAAGGTGTCAATCATTTCTAGTCATCGGTCACGTGAGCCAGGAATACGGCGCTCACGCAGGTTTACGGAGCAAATTCAACGATCTCTCGGTCTACCATACCTTGAAAAGATAGTATAGATGTAGATATTTACCTTAGACAAAGTAACACTATTGTATTGTCGAGAACAAAAATTGACTGAATCTCAAAACGTCGGTCCAGCCGGCCGCTACCGACGCTGGGTGAAATGCTTACGCCTTACGCAACCCAAGGTAATGCGACCAGGCACTTGTTCGTATGCGTTGTTTCCGAAAAGTGTTCACGTGATTCCATAGAAATATACAGGCGTTACAATCTTGTGTTTCCATTGTTCGGATTATTATTGTCGTAGTCTTTGAAAATAATGATTTCATGACATGACTTTTTGGAGGCTCAGTGTGTGGTAACATAGAGCACGGTCCCTTGTGGAGCGACCGTGCATAGAGGGACCGTGTATTGACGCAGCACTTGGCGGCGTTGTTGCAATGGAAACTGTACACCCATGATTTACCGCTAGGAAGTACTCTCGTGCGTCGAAAATTCAGACGAAGCTTGGGTCTAGACATACGAACGAAACTTGCACGTCATATACAAACTTCGATGGCAAAAGAAATTCCGGCCACCATGTCGTTTGTTTACATTGACGAGCACATCAAAGATCGACTCATCAAAATTGATGATATAAACGCAGGTTGTCATGACGTAGAACGACGAGAGCATAAAATTCGCATTTCTTGTCAAAAGACGACCAAACTTGGCTTGTGCATGCGATAAGAAAATGTCTGATACAATTATGAATTATGAGAGCCATATTTTGCTCTTTATGTTGTATATCTTATCATAGAGCTTGATTTAATACAGACACGGCTAGGAATGGTCTTGAGGATATCGGCACGTGACCTGACGACGTCGTTGTTGTTGTTGCTCTTTTATTGTATACTGGAAGATTCGAATTAGCCTGGGATATCCGTCGTACGAGGGCGCTCCTATGCCCGCTTCGTCTCGAGCGACGAATTTGCAGTCCAGGGTTGAGGCTGATCACAGATTAATACTTTGCATGGATTATTCACGTTCAAACATATCAATGTTAAAGTACGTATTGCGCGTTTTTTGTCTCCTCCTTGGGTGAAGCATGGCTTGTGAAGAGGTTTAAGTGTCGACAACTGTATCCGTCAAACGGCCATTGCCTGTTAAGGAATTTTATTAATGTATGATGAAAAAACTCATTTATTGATGCGCTGTATCACATGAATATGGCTGTGGCTTTTATTTCTAGAAAAATACTTGTGGGAACTACACAGGAAATGCCATATGCAATTGAGTGACTTGGTATCGTTATGGTCACACATATAATTGCGTGTTTGAAGGGACCGTTGATTCTCAAAGTAACAATTATAAGATTTGTTCACAATTTCCTTGCGGACGGTAACTCAGAAGAACCGATTTCATGAATCAGTATAGGAACAATTGTTGATTTTTTCCCTACAACACAAGATAATATATAAGAATTTCACCGATGATTTAATGAGATTAATAAATGCCAAATTGAATATTAATATGCAATTTAATTGTTTCCAAACCAAGCAATGCGGAAGAATTGATGCACATGGTAAAATGTTCATTGAAGAGGCGACGTCTACAATACTGGGGAGTATGAAATGAATTTGAATATCATAGGATACTTGTTGGTGCATAAGTTTTGTTATTCTTTGTTTCTCTGCGAAATCAATTTCTTGCTTTCAACGTTTCGGGGAATCATTTCCCATATGGTTAACTAACGACATCAGTTAGCTATGTAACCACTTAACCAAATTAGTTCACCTATTTTTTGTGTGGACGTGACCACGTGACTATATGCAGAGAGAGAGAGAGAGAGAGAGAGAGAGAGAGAGAGAGAGACAGAGAGAGAGAGAGAGAGAGAGAGAGAGAGAGAGAGAGAGAGAGAGAGAGACAGACAGACAGACAGACAGACAGACAGAGCTTGTATGATGTTCAAATGCAATTGCAGAAATATTGGACAGCATTGCAACTCCATATATGGCCTTCCTGGTTGCCCAGATGTCTTTTAGATGTAGGACCGTTACGCGTTCGCCCACGCGTTGACTCTACCACGTAGGGTCATGACCTTTCCCGTCGTCTTGTCTCATGAAGTGACGTCATCTCTTCACATCCAACGGCCAGTTTATGGTGCATGAATGCGTCAATGTCGAGTCCAATTTCCATCATGGGAGGTATCACAGCAGCACTGCCCACGGAAAGCGCAGACAGTCTCTTGATTTCAAAACGAAGGTGCAATGACTGAATTGGCTCCTGCAATCATTCCATAAAAGTGACTTAGGATTATCAAAATATTTTGAAAACATGAAATCAAAGGGAAAGTGTGTTAAGCGTCTATTTCTGAAGTAATTGCTGACGTGCAACATTTTATGAAAGATTTTAACATTTCTCAAGTCATTGTAGATTAATTTTGCATTATGTATATACAGATCATTCTTTGTATTCAGCTTATTTCTAATTAAAAAAGACATTCGATATACAATAGGCTTGTTCGATTTGCTTTATTTTTCATAGCATTATTTATCTACATTTCATAATGACGACATTATTGATAGTGTTGATCTTAAAGCAATACTGTGAGGTCAAGTCCAAACAATGAAACAACATAAACTAGAAAGACGGCGTTCAAATGTTTACTCTTAGTCGATACCACGACAGTAAAATTATGACTGTAATCCTACATCTTAAAGATACTTCCAAACACTTAGTTTCGATTTCTGTGAAAATATTTGTCTCTTGGTAAATTTCGTTCATGTCAATATTTGTGCGTTCGTATTTAGTAGTTAACTGACATGCAACGCCACTGATTTCATGTAGATTGAAGAATTTATTTATGGTCAAAATAAAACGATGTGCTATGTTTTTCACATGTCACTTAACATATTGAATATTTTCATTCAAGAACATCATAATAAGTTTCGTACTTTTAATCTTTGTTATTTAAATGTATCTTATGTCCGAGTAAAAGAATGTACAAATATATAAATGAATGAATATGAAAAAATACAAATTTCAGAAATATCTAATCAATAACTATAATAAAAACGTACGTAAGTAAATCAATAATAGTAGTAAGTAAGAAATAAACAATCAACAAATAAACTTATCATGACTAATAACTAAATAAATAACTAGCTATCTAAATAACTATGTAAATAAAAAAATAAACAGTTGATTTTTTTTATTTATACTAAGTTAATTAGTAAATAAATGAGTAAGCAATAAATAAGTTAATCATCAATGAACAGGCAACTAATGTTGGAGGTTTGCAGAGGATGTTAGTATATACAATATAATTACCACTATTGGGACTTTGACGTCGCCGCATTGATTTCTGGGACTGTTTAATATCTAGAGGAAAATGAAATTGATTATTTTCGTAAAAACTAGAACAATTTTTTTCTATCAAAACGAAAACTGCACTTACTTACTATTGTAAAAATGTTTTTTTTCTCACAATCTGCTCTTTGTTCATATTTCTCTTCAGTGCAATATTGAAAAATAATAACGAAATACCGACGTTGAGCTGAATGTTGATCGTCACGTTTTTATTGCTTTCACACCTGGCAATGACGTCATCAAAGTTATGATGACCTGTGGTCAAACATCCGTCCATGAATGACGAGTAATTGGGATTTTCCCGATAAATGTTTATAAAAGCCTACAGAGAAATCTTTGTTGATCATGAACTTTTGTAAAAGAACTGACTTGCAATGTAAGAAAGTCTACTGCATGCACCTGCAAATATTTGAACGAAGGTCAATTGTCGTATTGCTTAGGCAGTTTCCTCGTTTCGCCTACTTACATTGTACTAGTATGACCTTGAAGTCAACAAACAGTATAAATTTGCACCCTGGAGGCTCTCTGTAGGCGTTCGACCTCGCGTTACAAGCAAGTCTTCGACGACTGGAAATTGCCATCGATTATCACTCCCAATCGTGAGAAGTTTGAATAATGTCTCGGCAATGGAAAAAAAAGTCAGGAGCAGTTCGAGTTCACTTTGCGGCAAGCTCAGGTAGCGTCATTTGCGCATGTCTGAACATCGTGGCGTGATCTTTGTGGAATCCGTGTGACTGGAGCGATCGGATCATTGAGAATCTTATAAACACTGCGTGCTTTCTAGTGCTGTCAGGCCATTTATGGCGGCAAATTGCTTCAAATATCAAGGGAGGTGATATCTCTCAATAAAAAGGAAGGATTATGTCTAAAGAGGCGAACACGTCGTATACTAAATCGTGTTTATGGTTTCCATGGCGATTCTTCCTGGTAAAGTGATTCAGTGAAATAAATGGAGGATTTTTCTCCTGTAAAAACAATCAATTTTACAATTAAATCGGATACACATGATCGTACGATCATTTTTTCTTTAAAAAATTGAAACGATTGCTTTTAATGATACAGCTATCGTGAGAATATGAAGGAAACTTCAGATGGCCGTCATTTTTAAAGTGTACGCGTAATTCATTTAATATCATCGTTCGCTTCCGTTTGATGCAGAACTCTCTGAAGATATGAGATGAGAAAATCAATAGCCGTCCATGATTTGAGAGATTTCGTGAGCATTGAAACACAGCAACCATTATCGTAAAATGATCGCAAACCATTCAGTTCTCCTTCAATAATGCAAACACACGAACTCTTTAGCGGGGGAGATTTACAATCATGCAGTGCCATTCTTTACCGCCTTCTAAATGATGAAGTGTTGGCAAAGTTTAATCGTTTCTGCTGCACAAAATGTCGTTATTGCCACCCTCAAAAACCTGAGTAAATCTTGCCAAATGATTTACCGAGTCATAACATATGGGTTTAGTGGAACAAGATTCTTAAGTTTGTGAATGTATTCTATAATGAAGGAACACAAAATTATAGTGTGTTGCAACGCACGCTTTACCCTGGACCGCCGTTGCGATCTTGAAACCCTTTCTCTCCGCAGAGAGTGTAGGTTGCTCAAAATGTCGAATCGGTCCTTCTGTAAACTGTCACAAAGCGCTGAGCGGGACATTCAAACGATCTGTAACTGATCAAGGTGAATTTTCCGTGAATTGTCTCCAAAATGTGATGATGTATGGTTATGTATATGTGTTGTCATGATGACACTTTCCAAGTTGCGCCGAAGATAAATCCCAAAGTTCAACACTATCATGTTGCTAAGTCCCGTGCTTTCTGAGGAGAGCAAATCTAATTGCCATGTCAACGGGAATGAATTGAGTGAAGACTTAACCCACAACCAAGCATGTGCTCAGCGGAGCACATAATGGGTATTGTCAAGTTAAGAACTATGACGTCAAGATATACACTTTCAGTAAAAACTGGAGACTCATGACGTCATATTCCATCATCACCTCACGACGTCTGCGTTCTAGAATCAGCATTAGTCGGATGAGCACTGATTTTTACTTAAGATATCCGATTCTGTTGGAATTTCAACACATACAGATTAGCTTCTGAAATATACATGTCAACGGCGAAACGAAAAACCACCTAACATCTCCGACTTAAAGTCTGAAGAAATAAAAACGTCGGCCGAAAAATGCCGTGAATCTTGCAAAAAGTTACGGAACAGGTTATTATTTTTCAGTGTCATGGAGACCAAAATACGCATCATCAAGAGCAGAAATAACTCGCAGCGTGGTCATTACTTACATCCGTGTCATTTGCGTTACCGCTGTGTCTCCTTGCAACCGTGCGACAAAAATAACGACCTTACATTTTATTTTAAGCGGAACATTATCATAATGTTCCTGTAGAAAACACAGACTTTGACCCGCGAGTGCCACCTTTCTAGTTCGTTTTCCACTCGGTTCAAATTGTCGTGCCACTTCGTTGGATATAAAGAGTGAAATATATTCTCCAGGGAAAGATTTATGGACTCAATTTATCTTTTTTGAAGGTTTATTTTCCGATTCTGCTTCACTTTTGAATGCTAATGACAAACTTATCCGCCGACACATCTCAAACACCACTGCAAACCGGACCGTGTGAAAACTTACAGTAATGCTTAGGTTTAATTTTCAGAAATATGACGTGGGCAAACGCCATACATCCTGCATGATGTAGACAGGCAATTAAATACTTGCTGAAAGAAAATTGAAGGAAATAACTCCCGGGAAAAGGAGGCGGAAACCTCACTGAATTCAAGTGAAATGCTGAGCATACAGCAATGACACTCACAGTGTGATTGGCGCAGCAATGTCAACGCCGGATTCCTTTCATCGATTCACAGAAAAGAAAAGTTTAATAAAAAAAGAGTGAGCGCTTTGTTTGACGTATCTTATGTCACTTCATCAGATGCAAAATCATTGTTGCAGGTTGAGTGTTTCCAAGGTGACTCGAGAGGTTGCAGGGAGGATATGGTATTTGCTGGGCGTGATTAGGAGATAGGTATTACGATACCGTCCAGCGTCGCGTTCGTCCGCTCTCAAGGTGAAATCCTGCATATGAAAATGATCGACTGGCGAACAACGTGAATCGATTATCGTAACAGGAACTGACCCAACAATAAACTGTTTTGAATATAGCCCGGTACGCCTTTATCCAATGGCGCTTCCTGCTGTGCGTGCCCCCCGACTATATCTATATAAATCACTCTTTATTCACCTTCATAAGTTACTGTGTTTGTGGAAGTCTGTTTAATAGAGTATCTCTCAGCGGTCGGTACGGTATCTGGCGTTAGCGATACAGTGCGCAATAGCAATGATGATGGAAGCGTGGAAACTTTGGGCTTGTGTTCTCGTCATGTATTTCTGTACCACAGCTACATCAGCATATCCATCACGAGGGGTAAGTTTTAATCAGTCTTCTTCTTATCTATCAAGTTTTTTATGTCCGCCATTGATTTCCTATTTCAACGATTTCAGTTGCACATGCCAGCAATTAAATTTGTTTGAAGAGCGTCATTTTCGATACCAGGTTCTTCATACACCGTCCTTGTTCATTGTATCTTCGCTTTTTTGTCACACGATGGCAATGTTGAATGCATAAAGAGTCGCTGCACCTCCGAAGAGACTGATTAAATCCTTAAAAATCTATATCATTGGCTTTAATTTATTTGCATGGATCTCTATGAGGCATAGATCCTAAATATGCTGTCAATATGCTTAAAATCAACAGATTCTGTTTCGTTTATACCAGGGCATTGAAAGGTCGAACCATTAAACAGTTTACTTATAATTGAGTTCTTGGTTAAGTGACACCTTTTAAAGATTGAATAATTAACGAGGAGAAACCCCATTTGTATCCTAGATGTCGAGAGCACGTGTCTTTAAATCAAAATAGCTTATAATTCGCAAAGTTCGATCAGTTCAATTATACTGTGCTGCATCTTAGTGTTAAAATGGAACCGGGAACTTGAAAAATTGACAAGAAAGTTCGACTAGAAACGGAAAACTGCTTTCGCTGGTGCGACATAAAGACTGTTTTCATTCTAGTATTCCGTCTGTATACTGGGGACTTTCTTCAAGAATCTAAAATGAATATGATTAGTGCAAAGTAAAGTTTGAAATAAACATGATCACATGACGTTGTACTTAATGATGGAATATACAACGGGTCTGTTTGTCAACTGATAAAGCACATCGTATACACGACACAATAATGAATAGGTGATTTCACATTTAATATGAACGGAAATCTAACAACGAGTGCATAGATAAGCTACTGACAAGTTTACTTGATTTTTAAAGCTGTTAATGTGGACAGAAAATTTAAGGGTTGATGCAATTTTTTCCTACTTTTTCAAATGAGATGATACAGTTTTTCTGGCTTATATTAAAACTGGATAAAAAACTGGTGAATTTTGGTCAAGTGAATACCCTGTAAAGAACTGCACAAGGTAGTTTATGATAATGCTCAAGTGTCATAAATTACCAGCAATAACAAACCTAACACAAAAACTGATAGGAAAGATACAGTGTACGTAACAAAGCACACGTCGACGTTTGCATTTATATTTTCAACAAAGTACTCTTATCTGCGCTCTGCATGCACATGGCTATCTGTTTTCCAATTTATGAGAAAGTAATCCCATGATGCAGCGGAGAAGAGTCTCCCTGAGGAGGTGCGTGTTTGAAACGGGAACCTGGCGACAACATTTAACTCTTAACTCGATGGCTTCATTGTTGACAAACGCCATTTCAATAAATGCAACAGAATAAACCCAAAAATATTTGATTATCCGAGCCAAACAGTAGAAATGTGGCGATCAAAGATTTCCAACGTTCTATGCTGTGCCACTCTGCTTGAGGTGATTGCCAAAATGAGGAACGTACCTTCACAGTAGCAATTAAAAAGCCGACATTTTGGTCATTAAGTCGAATATTTATGGCATCTTTGGAGTGGGTTCGACCTTTGCCGGTTGTATTGACAAAGTCAATCCATGAGGATCATAACTCATTGTAGTAATATTTAGTGCGGTCTTTGACAGTCATTTCACTGTTTAATCAGGTAGCTTCAGGCAATCGCTACTTTATTCCAATATGGATTGTCTGTTTGATTTACGCAATAGCTTTCGCTTCCACCCAATTTAAATGCAAAATTAGCGTCAACAAATCCATTCACAAAGTTTGATGCTATCAGCACTTTCTATCAGGTCTTCTGTCTTAAATATCAGTGGACGAACATAGTTCACATCAATAGTGTCTGAGAAAATATGAGTAACATTTATAAATGTCTACCATGATATATGAATCATCACGTAAGTTATTGAATTTAGTCGTGTCTATGAATAAACTCGTATGATTTGATCAGGATGGAAAGATCATGATGGATTTTGTGCATGCACAAAACGAGCATTATGGAAGAAGAAAATGGTATTTATCACGCATGGAAGAGCTCAAATCGTGAGTCGACCACGAAGAACTGATACTGATAAGTCCACGGGTCTTTAAACACTATTAACACGTTTATCATTAAGTCTAGTTTGCACAATAGGGCCCTCACTTTGATTGAGTACGATAATTGCCAACTAGAATAAAATAGTAAATAGCTACAATGATTTGATGTTTAAAATGCACGACTTGCAATAATACATCGCGTATTCTGAAAAATTCGAAAGTGTCCATTTAGAAAGTTGCTTATCTTAATAAAGGACTTGTTTAAAATACAACTAGCACTGATTTTAGACATCTCTCAAGTGACAGCATGGTTTTAAATTCCCTGTGCCTGCCTGCCTGCATGCCTGCCTGTCTGTCTGTCTGTTTGTCTGTCTGTCTGCCTGTCTGTCTGCCTGTCTGCCTGCCTGCCTGCCTGCCTGTCTGTCTGCCTGCCTGTTTGTGTGTCTGTGTGTCTGTGTGTTTGTCTTTGTCTTTCCGAAGCTCTTTGCCTGTATATTTCTCTTTGTGAGTGAGTGAGTGAGTGAGTGAGTGAGATGCGTATGTCACAGTTTTACAAAGTTCGAACATCATTGCATTTCTTCATCTTACTCCTCCTTAGCCACAACCGCCTGCTCTTCCACATCAACACTATCATCATCATCATCATCATCATCATCATCATCATCATCATCATTGTCGTTGGGCTCTCTGTCGTCATCTGCCTCGCAACTACTATGACGTTTCGCGGGGATGATACGTTTTGATCTTTACTCACTTGATGCACTGTGCAATGACCTGGTTAAGACTGTCAACTATTTTCTTTCAACTCTTTGTCAAATCTGAAATATTCCCGGTCTATGATGTATGGCTTTCTGTCTCTTACTGGCACTGTAAGTTTACCGATTGTATGATAATAGTTGGAGAAGTCCACGACGATTGTTTGAAGGAACCCATAATGATGACGAGATGGACCGTTGGAGGAAAATAGGACGCGCTTGGTTCTCCCAGATGCATATACATGATGATGATGATGATGATGATAATGATGATGATGATTGATGATGATGATGATGATGATGATGATGATGATGATGATGATGAAGGATGATAATAATAATAGTGATGATCATGATGATTTTTATGACGACGAAAATCAAATTCTGTTTAGTTTTTCAGGCAAAACTGTCGAAACGACAAAGACTGTCAACGAAAGCTCGGCTTTGGATTCTGCCTCGGAGGATACTGTGAGCGAAGTTTCATGATGATCGGCAAGACGTGCAGCGTGGCCTCAGAGAAGAAATGCCCGGATGGTTATGAGTGCATCAACTACTACTGTCGCGAGAAAGGAGGCGGCCTTAAGTTGTTCACCAGTGGCTTTCACTTCTGAAGAGAGGACTCCACACTGAGGGAGAGAAACAACCAACGTCTCACGCAAGCCTTAATCAACCCGCTGTACAAATTGCGAAAATATCAAAGTCCACGATACCTCAAGAGTGTCCAAAATGATACGCACTTCTAGGAAAACCAAAACCAAAGCATCGAATGAAACCTTAAAGACTTTATACAATTATCCATGCAACACTTAAATCTTGCTCAGTCACGGTAGCGTAATCGAATATAAACTAATTATTATACTAAGAATTACCTCGACAATTGCAGTTGACCTGCGCATTGTGCATGATGCTCTGCCCATCTCATTGCACTTTATTTTGATACAAACTTCTGACTGGGATTAATTTCACCACATTTGGGCTCGCCACTTGTGGCATTCGTAATGCGATTTACCAATTAGAGCTATTGAAAAGATGCTGATAGGCCTGTTTTGCCGAAACAGCCTCAGAATAATGGCCTGTAAATTGCTTTTTGGCTTCAGGCTCCCTTCGCCAATCTCATCATTGTAAATATGCCGTCATTTTATCACCTTTTTCCTTTCTGTCAAACCTTCCCATTTTCTTCCCCTCGGATGTTGATTATGATAGTCTGAATTTCCTGGACCCTCAGTTTAACAAAATAAAACCATGGACAATTTTCAGAAAAAAAACCCTGGAATTTCCAGAAGTGAAAGGGGGAAAATGGAGTTCGTCTGTCAGTTTTAAATATATCTGATGTGAATATGTCTCGTTCAGTGAATGATCGCAATTACAATATAAATCCCTGAATTATAATGGTTTATTGTTGGCCTCATATATGTAGTGTATTATCATAGTTTGGTTTCTCCTGATCACAGAAATTTCCATTGGGAACGAGATTTTGAGATTACCTATAGGCGGTATCATTTACTCGTTTAACTGATTGAACTTTATGATCACTTTTGCTTAACTCGCTTAAAGGCAAAATTGCACTAAACCTTTCTCTTATGGACTTGAGTTTGCCTTTTCAATGTCTATATAAGCCGACAAGAAAACCCAGGATCTGGACCTGAGCTAACGCGAAGTTTTAAAGTTTAGCCTTATTCGACAAAATATATATTTTGATGACGTCTTGTATCCCGTAAAATCATAGACAGGAGGAGCAACTGTTACAAGCTCACGAAAGCCACGCAGTATATGTTTTCGCTGAAAGTTTTCACATCTCGATGAACTTGAAATCGCGGATAATTTACGGTGGTCTGAGACAATCAGAACCTATACCCAGACTGATTACTACAATCATTTCACGCTGGATCAAGGGCTTAGTCAATTGGTAGATTTCATGATAAAATCGATTCGAATATAATAACAAGCACAACAGTCCTCTTGTCGGTCCCATGATGCTTTTCGTGCCAGGTAACTTATGGCATTTGTGGCTGATGCTACCCTGGACGATAGATTGGTCGTCGAATGATACACAAGGCACCAAACTTTCTGAACGTCATGAATTGTATTACTGAAAAATGTGATACAATGTGTGTACAGCAAAAAACATGCAATTTATTAGACAAGTGCGTGTATAGAGTTTTGAACGGCCGCAGCAATGCATCGTGGGATAACCGGGAAAAGGTCTATTCACGGGAGATAACGCCAGTCCAGCGACGCCATGTTATTATCCACAGACCACACATCTTCAGTATAAATATACCGATCACGTACATATGGTAATTGCAACATGTATATTTTAATATTACGGCAAGTATATTAAATCGTATGACCTTACTTCTCGTGTCGTTAAGCGTGTTCCTCAACACCTGATTAAACATTTCCTTGTGAAACGAAACCACTTGTATTCACACACTGTAATCCTCGTTTGCAGATCACGCAGATGGTCTGAATACGAAAGAGTAAAGACGAGAATTATTTGCATGTACTGGTTGTATTAATTCAAGCATCACATAACAGTGCTATGGCTTTGCCGTCAAACAACTTTATGTGCTTTACACGTGGGAAATTATTCATTGAAAGTCTTGTATTTGTTTTCGAAAATCTAGGGATTTTATCGGTTTTTAGTACAATGTGTGTACTTTATGAGGCGGGGTCATCAGTGCGTTGAATCGAACCATGCTTCGAGAAGTACAATGTCAGACATATATAGAGGCTGACAGACACCAGGTGAAATATACGTGTTCATGTATCTCCGCAAGTAGGTCAGTCAGTTACTATGGTGAGTTATATCTTATATCCTAGTCATATCTTATATCCTATCTAATATCCTAGTCACGCTGATACAGGTATGAACCTCTCTAAAGATATCGTCATTGTCATGTCCGAAATTTCCTAAATTACCAAGAAATATCAGTTCATCCATAAACCACCAACTAGAGAGTAGAAAATAAAGGGAAGTCAGCAGTATGTTACGCAGTACTTATGAACAGAGAGAGAGAGAGAGAGAGAGAGAGAGAGAGAGAGAGAGAGAGAGAGAGAGAGAGAGAGAGAGAGAGAGAGAGAGAGAGAGAGAGAGAGAGAGAGAGAGAGAGAGAGAGAGAGAGAGAGTTACCATTCAAGCTCAAGAGTTGTGAGTATTTCAATTCTCTAAAATCAACTATTCTGTGAAAAGTCGAAAGCACTTGTAAACGGCTACAAACGTTTTAATGGGAGAAGCTGGTAGGATACGATGCATACAACTTTATCGCGCTTATTGAATTTTCACATTCATTACATGTAAGATGCAGAAACTAATACGATACATCCTCGAGGGTCCATGTTAGTTATAACAGAAATACGAATTCCGTATTCTCACGGCATCTGTAATCTTGTGGACAGTCACGCTGGCCTATTTCTCTGCACAGGAATTGACGGAGCATACTCAACGCAGTGTCTTGCGAGTGTATAGCCGTTTAAACCGGCACTTTAAATCAAGTATAAACCTGCGTCAAACGTATTCTCTATAAATACATTATTCATCCAGTTTTTTTTTGAACCAAAGAGAACGTAAATCAAACATGCGATAAAAATCTCCAAGCAGATCATGATTTGAAATATGACATTAAAGATGACAAGGTCATGTTTATGGAATCCACAGTTTAGGTCAGAAGTGTCAGTGCGGTAAAAGAAATTCTCATCTTCTTTGAGAAAAAAATAAATCGTCAATATGTGACGTCATTATGAATACTTATCGGTAAAAACAACATGATAGCAGTGAATTAATCTTCGCGTACTTTTATATCAAGTCGATTCATCATGAAGTGTGGGCGGAGATTAACCCATCCCGGAAATTTTTACTCAGTCTCGCTTGCTATCGAAAGGTGTGTTGACGCTGAGACAGATAACAGATGGTTATTAAAATTTACGACAAGGAAGAAGGCAAATTATCAGAGGCATGAGAACTCTTAACGACGCATCTTGCATTCGGTTCACTTCAACTTGATAATGCCATGTTGGAATTAATGTCCCTTGCTATCCACTCAGCGACGAAGGGCAAAGTAAGCAAAACGATGACATGTAAGCGGCTTGACCTCTGAGCTCCTAAGTTAGAAAATCTGACGGCCGATAGGAAATTGTAAATATTCTTTCTTTGGGTGTTTGATAAACATACTAACAGCTCTTGAGGAATGTCATTCCATTAAGATATATATATAATATATATATATATATATATATATATATATATATATATATATATATATATATATATATATATATATATATATATATATATACATATATATATAGTTATATATATAGTTATATATATAGTTATATATACACATACATACATACATACATACATACATACATACATACATACATACATACATACATACATACATACATACATACATACATAGAATTATTCCGTTTGTTACAATGTATATCATTAAAATACTGAAAAATCATAAATATATTAAAGGTTTCTGACCATCATACCATCATCGAGGTGCTTTTCGGTTAAAGGAATCTCGTCGCTGGCCCGGCGATGGAACGCCATTGGAAACTCATTACCCCCCCCCCCCCCCCGGCTCTATAAATTCAAAGTCACAACAATTGTCCTCGTATTGGATCTTGCAACATTTTGTATTATGTGGCAGTTTGATTTTTGGAACGATACTGCATGTCGTAGTGGAATTATCAACGAGAAAATTGCACATGCGCATTCGTGACGACTGCATTTAAAGGGATACAGTCGTCGGAACTGCGCTCAAAGGTCCTATGGGACTCCCACGACCAATGTAAACACTGTATCCAAGGTACGATGGTAACTGATGAAAGTTAAAACTTGTCTGTCATAATCTACATAGTATAATTTAAATGTTGCAGCTATGATGATGAGGTGCATCTAGATCTCATGCACGAAATACATTGTTTGTAAACAAGAAACTTGCACAGTCGCAGTTCCGACGACTGTTTCTCTTTAACTAAGAAGATACACTGTGCAGTTGAAGCCCGGAATACATCCCAATGAACCTCTTGGCACAGCACACCCCTGAAAATGACAGAGTTTTAAGCTTAATTTTACATTTTTTCTGCAGGGAACTTTAACCCAGTGTCTTTCTCGTTACAAAATAAAAGGTTACCAAGGAACGAATATTTGGAATATAAAATGGCCGCCATTCTCAATCGTCACAACATGGAGATTTCCATAAATGAGAAGGTGAAGGTTTATTTTCCCCGTGGGTTCGTAATTATTCAAAAACAGTCTTGAGCTGTAAAAGAGCAATTTAAGATTTGGAATTTCAACGCCTGTGCCAAAGATGATCATGACATGATGACGTAAAATGAATGACAACACAAGATGTTTGGCCTGTCATTATTTCGCATTTTCGGGAAAAGACAAAGTTCGTTGGCCAAATTCAAGACTCGTTTCCAATCGTTTCAAATCGTGTTTTTCACATAAAATATAGGAAATGAAAAACCGAATGTAAATAATTTTCATAAATTAGTTTTTCTCCCAATTTTGGCTCCCTGCTTTAAGAAACTTGTCAGTCTCTAAGTTAAAAGCACACGTTTTAGTAGACCGTTCCCCAGCGATACAATTTTTGTGTTTCATCTTACTGAAATAAAGAAAGAAAGGAAAGAATTTAATCTTTGCTCGGCAGTAAATATGTTGTTGTCACCTTGACCTACTATCATTGGTTAATGACGATCACGTGATATCCTAAGTTACCAATTGCAAGCGTTGGCCATATGCAAACATTTGTAAAGCTGACACCTTTTACAGTCAAAATATATCGCCCTATCTCTGTCTGCTTAATGCCTTTGCCTGCATTCTGTATTTCCCAACCTGATTTGAATAGCTGTCATCGTTTCAATGATTCAAGTTCAAATGTTAAGCACTTCTTTCATTTTCCCGAGAGTAAGTTGGGAAATGTCTTTACCCTTATTCGTCTCCTTGGATATCAACAGATATAGACGCAATAATCTACTTGTGAAGTTTGGAGGGTAGCAGGTATCAATGAATGACCTCAAAGACTAACCCAGTGAGCGAGTGTGGATAAAAAGATACGCCACTACAGGCTCGATAAAGAACTACGCAAGCATGAACATTAAGAATTCACGTACACATTCAAAGGTGTGTCATTGTGTCTAAATTAACGTGTTGAAAATAATTGTGAAAAATGTCGCACGTTTGAAAATTATCATTATCGATCTTTGAATATTTTCAAAAGTTGTATTTAACATCACCTGCTCTGTATGAGGCTTTCGCATTTTGGCTAAAACCACCTCTTAATAAAATGAATGGGAAGCTTTTAACTTGTAGGGTGATGGAAACGTACCGGGTCACGAGGTCGGCGTGATAAACAATTATTATTCAGAGCGCGACATCGTCTTCTCCCGAAGGTGATGTAAATTGAAATCGTGGAGCACGACGACCGCAGGGTGAAACCGTTTCCCGGTAGACTCGCTATAAGTCATTTACCAACAAGTTAAAGTGTGTTGCCGCGATGGACAAAACCAAGTGTAGCAATCTGGCTTGATTAGAAAAAAACAATCACGATCACAGTGTTTTGACTATATAATTACAGTGGCCGAGTTTAGGTTCCATGGTTTAAAACGGCAGTTCGTGATGGCAAAATTTTCAGTTGTACTGTACAGAAGCAAACATTACATGTTATTGAGAGTAACCTACACGCAATTAAGCACTCTTATTTATGACGACAACAATCAACAGATATTACTGATTATTACACCTCAACTCTAGTACTGATCTTGTGATTGGCTTAAAGTCTGCCTCGTGACTTTCAAAAAAAGTTATATAACATGGTTCGATTTGCTATTGCCCTCGACTTTTGCCCGCTATACACTAGCCGTTCCAACACAAGTTCGAAACGCGCACATGCATTGTAGTGTACAGGCGCCGCGCCAGGAACTCCTGCAAGAGATTTATAAAATGAGTCCTTCGAATTCGAAAATTTGCTCGCCATTTCAGCCTATCGTTCGATGCACACAGTATAAATACTGGATTTTGTGATGATTTCAAATGTTCTGTGTAATAAAATGAATAACTTATGCCTCCGTCTTGGGCATCGTCAATATTTCGGTCAGGATCACCTTCCCTTGGGCAGGCCACAAATCTTGATATTGCCGTCACTGTCATATGTTATTCTTTAACTCTTCTTGAACTTGATGTTTCGGCTTGTTGGTATTTTCATTTAATCCAGAATAAAGCGTCAGTCTATTACTAGCTTACATGAACACGAAACTGATTCTGTTATTTCTTATTTAAAAAGGCCGTCTACCTTCATGTGGATCATCTATGATCCGAGATAAATTGAATTGACAGCTTCGAGAATCATGACATTTTTATACTCTATCGCTTTGTGTCAACTTATATTTACTGCTATTTTATAAACTTAAAGGTGTACAGTCACCTGTAATCTAAATATGCCCATATGTGGCCAAAGGGGCGTTCCTTGGTACTTAAAATGCCCATGTGAGGGCGCTGATTTTAAAAAGCTTTCAAAAAGCGGCCACCCGCTTAAAATCTGTGATTGGTTAGATTTTCTCTTTCCATGGTAACTGTGGAAAAATTGACCCGGGTGACAGTATACCTTTAAGGTAGAACGCGGCTCGAGGATAGATATTCGGACTCTCAAATTTCTTCTCTGATATACCACTCGTGGGGGTTCATTTTAAAGGTCTTGGTGTAAGAAAACTTTTCACCGCTTAGTTTTTCGAAATTCGAAAATTTTATTTTTCTCCATAGATTTAACACAGGGATGGCAGCCATTTTGAATTTCACATATCGGTAAATCTTGGGTTATTTGTTTCTGTAGTGCCAAATTTGCACGGTGACCCCCGGTTTTTATTCTTGGTTTTGAAAGAGAATGGTTGAAAGATTTCTTAAGGAAAGTTTGAACAAAAGTTTAAGTCTTTCACTTTCGTGTTGCATACTACCTTAAATTAACCGACAACTTAGAAGAAGAATAACTTGAAGATGAAAACTCTTTTGTTTTAGAGGTATTTTCTGAAAAATTGAGACTCCATATTTCCAATAATGTCTGACTACTTTGATAAATAAATAACGAAGGATTTCAAAGGTTGCGCCCACCGTAAGTACAGAATACGGAAAATGAAATTGTATTCTTGAGAAGAATATCTTACATGTAAACGTCGAAAAAATCAACTGTAGAGGGTGCTATACAGATGCAATAGAGCATTGGAAATCAAAACACAGAAAAGACCAAGGACTGCTCATGAAATTTGAAGTGGTAGGAAGAACACATGAAAACGAAAGATATCCAATCCAATCAAATTGGCCACTCAGAGAGAGAGAGAGAGAGAGAGAGAGAGAGAGAGAGAGAGAGAGAGAGAGAGAGAGAGAGAGAGAGAGAGAGAGAGAGAGAGAGAGAGAGAGAGAGAGAGAGAGAGAGAGATGTACAGCTGAATTTTTAGTTAAGGAAAATTGGTAAAAAAAAAATAATTTGTAATGGAGGTAAAAAGAGACAACCATCCTCGTATTTATATTTTTTAATTGAAAAACATAAAAATGCACATTTTGCGCAAAAACAAACACGCGCATATAGGTTTTGACATATTCACACAATTTTCGTAATCTTTAAACGGCATTTTAAGCCACTATCAACATTATTGTGCACAGTAAAAAACAATCAGTTTGATTTCATGTACGACTTCATGCAATTCGTTGAGTGTGAAATAAAAATCAAATGCTTTATTTAAACATCCTCTGAATTCAAGGGCCTGCAAAAGTAAAAAACTCATGGTGTGTGTTCATTGCTGTTATTGCCGAATACTATGATTGTTCGTTTCTAACAAACCACTCGTACACAAAAAGAGACGAGATTTGTAAGGCTTGAGATGCATTCTTGATATTTTTTAATAATTATACAATTTCATAAAAAATCTGTAAATGCCGCCGGAGTGATATGTTTAGAAGTGATAACAATTGAACGAAGTAAGTAGCGAAGCTGTGAAGAAGTAATTAAACACACCTCCATCAGATCTCAGCGAACTCAATAATCTGGTTGCTGTTGTTGTTGTTGCTTTGTTGTTGTTGTTGTTTGTTACTTTTGATAATGAAATTGAAGATTCGACTCTAATTTGTTGTTGCTGTTGCTCCAATCATAGTGTTGACGTTGCAAATACATGTCAACTAAAACCAAATAATTGGTCTTCCCAACCAGTGAGTAGGCACGGAGTGCTGGGCCGGAATTTACACATACATCAGATGTCCTTAGCTGGTTATTGATACGTTTCAATGCTTTACGTTACAAACAAATAACACGTAACGCTTTTCTATGTATTCCATTTTAGACACCATTGAACATGTGTTGATTACTTCATGAAAATGGCGTTGCGTTCAGTTCATAAAGTACATGTGTGTATATTTGCTATATTTACTGTACATAACAAAGAGTAGTATTGTTCTATACTTCGAAATTTCATCGCAACATTTGATTTGAATTTAACAGACAGCATAACTTTGGAGTTTGTGAAAATTAGACTCGGTGTCCGCTGATGGACTGAATCAAGTGGTAGAAAACTCAACAATTGAAGAGAGAAGGCGAATGAAAAGTCCATTTTAGCACGTGACCTGAGCTGCACCTGTCACATGGCAGTCGAGACCCTCATAAGATCCGTCGCTCGAGGACGCACTCTACGAGGGGAGCGCAGCGGAGAGCGTCCCCGAGCAAGGAATCTTTCAGTTTATGTGTCCGTAACATCATGGCGAACATTTTCCAACGTGCAATTGGAGTATACCAGCGTTATGGAGCTGTACTATCTGCTGAAACTCTGAAGGCATGTTGTGATATTTATTCTTTATCTTTATTTCGGACTGCATGATGGCATCAGCGTCAAAGTAATGGTACTGAACTGGATTCCCATCGAAGTCTTCTGAGAACGGCCAGTATCCGTAGAGATGAACCTCTTGGCAGAAATGAAAAATGCCCGACAACAGAACGGCACCTAGAAGAAACAAACAATAATGTTATTGGCAGTACGCAACTCGATATTGACCTAAGACTTTGCGAAAACTTTCCTCAAAAAAATTTTCACGCCATTCTCTTCACGAGGAAGAATAAAGGCCAAGATGCAGATTTTGGACATTGAATACAAAGTAGACTTTGGCTGAAGACGATAAACCATCATGCAAGCAACGACATCATCCACCACGCGAATTTTGGTACTAGAGAAACATGTTGGTATTGATATTGATAAGACAATAGTATTTAATTAGTAAAAAACGTTTTCGTTTTCATGTCAGCTAATTTTGATGATTTGCATTTTCGATAAACATTTCAAATTAAGCATATTAAACTAAGGACTTCACGAAAGCTGATAAAAGTTGCCATATCAGCTAATTGGTAATTTGTAAATTTTAATTAACTCTTTAATATTGGTGATAACTTGCGGGACTTGACACATGTTGATGAAATCGATAAGTACAACCGTTTTCAGTAATAGAGCGCGAAGCCACTGCAGTGAACTGCAATAAAACTGCTCACACTAATTAGTTTCAGCTGTAGCCAGCTGGCAAAGTCGACAACATTGTATGTCCCATGCAGACAGTTTGTCTGGGGAAGTTGAAATAAAAAAGATTTGTACATGGATAGTGCATGGTAATGTTACATTGTATCTTAATCTTGAACACAGGGTGCCAATCGTAAACTCTCATTTACAACTCGAGCCTCAGACAGAGCTAGTTTTGCCTTTGTACAAGCAGACTTTTTGGTCTTTATCAAGTAGCCTTGTTTAACACCAAAGTGGCCACGGCTACAGCTGAAACTAATTAGTACAAGCAGTTTTATTGCAGTTCACTGCAGTGGCTTCGCGCTCTATTACTGCAAATGGTTGTAAATTGATAATTAGAGTCATATTATGGTAGTGAAGGACATTCAGCATTTTCGTGTAAGCTGATTTTTAATTTGCATATTTAAGGAGCATTCACAGTTCAGTACAGGAGACTTGACCAAAGGCGATTACATTATGTAAAGTGGTACGTGATACAATGACATGAGTCCAAGAAACTTAGCATTTTCATATCAGCTAAGTGTACTTAATGATTTTTAGAAGAAATCTATGGTGAATATTTTTGGTGTTGATCATGACAATTTTAAATGAAGTTGCAAAATTGTGGCAAAAAGTTTCAATTTACAGAGAACTGCAATATACGTTCAATCCAGAGAGCATTTTGAGTTAACGTCTACGTTATAGACACATCCTGAGAAGCCGAGGAATTAGAGCTCCCATCTGCACATATTTCACTGTCAGTGCCGATCACCATAACCACGTCACATGGTCTATACAATGCGTGTCGGGAAAAAAAATCGCGAATCCTGTGTTTCTTGCGAAAACTGTCAAGTCCAAGTTTACATATTGAAGAGACTGCTGTTCCTTGGCATTGTTAGACTGAACGATCCGTCGCTTGAGGACGCTCTCTACGTTCCCTTCCTCTTAGAGGGGGAGGGTAGAGAGCGCCCCCTGAACGACGGATCTTTCAGTCTAGGACATGATTGTCTGATACGTTTTTATGTTTAGTAATGCATACTTGTTGGAGATTATTGACGATTATTTGTTTTCCTCGAAAAAAAGCCAATTATAGGGTCCCATAAGAATTAATTGATTGAGAACAGGAAGAGAAATCTGTGACAATTTTCATAATATTATGGGTTTTGCACCGCACAACTTTCAAGCAGACGTCTCGTAGTACTTTAAGCGAGACGAGGACAATTATTAGTTTTTATGAATGTCCTCTTCAATCACGTGATCCGTGCACATACCGTTGACACATTCATTGTTTTTACATGAAATTAGGCTTGGACAATTACTCTTGGCAGGGTTTTTTGTATGGAAACGGAAAAGATATATGTGAAGGAAAAAACGAGTGTTAAGCTTTAATTTGTTCAGCCTTGCCCATGGACTGAAAAAAATGCGTGGAATTCTCTATCCAGTAAGCAAGCTTTGCCGACATACACAGAAAATGAATAAACATGAACAAAACATTATGCCCTCGGAGTTACCGTCCCCGGGATCTACACGTAATGATCTTTCCCTTGTCGTGTTGAAGGGTGTACTTTCCGTCACCGACAATTACATTTACTTCCCACAGTATGGAAATAGCGAACTCAAACTTCCACGTTGATACTGCTCTGCCATTGCTTGAGCTCAGAATTCGAGTTCAAATTGATTTTGTTATAATCATTCGTTTATGCTGTGGGAGAAGTTCTCTACTAGCTGATTGTCGCGGACAAGTAACATTCCACATACATGGAAACCAAGGGAACAGTTCTTCACAAAAAATACGAAAATCAATAATTTACTAAGTAACTATTTCACGGTGATAAATTGCAGTTTCGGTTGTTAGCATCGGCATTGGTAATAGAGCTAAATTGAATGTCGCCAATCAAAGTGTACCAGCCCTTGACTGATCTTCAGCGACCTGTCACATTGTAGTACACAGGAGAGCTCATTGGCAACACGTAAACAAGGTTCAGTTATGGGTGTGATGCCTGTGCCCAAACAAAGAAGGAAAGGTCTGCCACCTTCAACCAAGTCTTTCTGGAAAGGCTCGCTAAAAGTGATTCTACGATACACTTCTAGCCTACAAAATCCGGAACTACGGATACAAATTGGATAGTTTGCTTACCGGATGAAAGATACATGGCGTCTACTCCTCTCTTTCTCCAGAATTTTTGTACCGATTGAAAGTATCGAGGATGGCCGAACACGACGCTCGCGTTTTCCTTGAGGGCGTCCTGAGCTCTGAATGCCAGCTTTGTGCAGAACCTGTGAGTAAAAGCAGGCACGTATACCGTGGCATTACCGTACTCCGTCGTCAAGTCTTCCTTGAATCTCAGTGTTTCATTGTTGTCGCTGAGACTTCCATATCTATAAATATAGACAGAAATTAGTCTAATTTGCTTAGTGATTCCCACGTTTGACATAACGTAGTCATCCCACAATTAAACGAGATCGCAATGCGTTTAAACCGTTGCAAAATTCTGGCGCCCTGGTGCTTTAGGAAGCACTCTGGGATGTCATGGAGATCGTTAGAGTCTGCAGTGTGTATTTGTCGGTGTGTGCTTATGTATCGGTGTTGCGTGCCTGAGAGCGGAGCATTTGTGTTACGTTTGACTCAAGAAGTACGCATTTGCTAAAGGTTTGTTATCATCAATCCTCCAAAATTAATGGGAGGTACAGACAATTTTTAAACAGTAGATTATGGACAAGGATTCACTGGGGTCTTAAATCTTTCAGAACTGTTTCTCCATCATTCATTTCCAAATAGGAATTGACCTTCGTGGCTATCTTTTTCATGTGCAATTACTACAAATGACTATATGATGACTGATGACTGATTATGTATGTATGTATGTATGTCTGTCTGTCTGTCTGTCTGTATGTATGTATGTATGTATGTATGTATGTATGTATGTATGTATGTATGTATGTATGTATGTATGTATGTATGTATGTATGTATGTATGTATGTATGTTACACGGTTACACTACTTTCACGCTAGCAGTCTCGATCAGTCTGTTCTTCGTTAGGGACAAGGTCACAGGTCTTACCTAATTTTTAGAATACTTGGATTGCACGTGATGAAATTTGTTTTATCCCCCACGTCTTCGGAATAGTTTCTGACACCGGCAAGATTGAATCTGCGAGGAAGAAAAAATCTCGGTTGAAAAATAGGCCTACACTGGCATGTACAGGCCATTTGCCAGGGCAAGTTTCATTGTTACCGAAACATGTAAAGGAACAGAGACCAAAACACGATATCCTAACGTATGGACAACCTATTCTTCCTAAAATCACATGGATACAGTTTACACGGATGTATACCATTGGTATTGACAGGCTTCCTTAACTGCTCACTGTCATACATGACTTTGTTTTTTTTTTATTTGTTTTGCAACTGAGGCCTACTAAGTGTAAAGTTTCCCGCCGATCACAATATTCAACCGTTGTCTCATCATCTTGTCTGGTTCCCTGCCCCCATTACTGCCGCTGGCTGCGCTGTACTCACAAAGCGCAACAGCGTGTCCGGAAACCAGAGTCTCGCCATCGGTACGATCTCACCATCGGCTTTACGTGACGTCACTTTGCACATAATTAATAATATACTCCGAAGCATGATCGACGTACAAAAACACAATATCGTCTTAATCACCCATTATTTCTATCTTGTCGATGGCATTTTGACGAAAATGAAAAATAAATTATTTTTCAGGTACAAAAAACATGAAGTGTGAAGTTTGCACTTACCTTAGAACAAAGTCAGACGAGTCTATTGATCTTCCACAGTTGCTTCCAAGTAAAATTCCACTACTTGCAACGATGCTACATCTTCTAAACGATGACTTCTTGAACGGACATTCCTAAAATTTGGAAAAGAAAGGAGCAGTCCTCAATCCCTGGTTCTCGCATTAGGCATTATTTACATTGAATTTTGAAATGGTGTCAGCCCTTTGTATTTCATTGACATTTTTATCGAGTTGACCAATTTGTTTTCAGACAAAGCTGATAAAAAAACTGCCCCTTTAAGTAAGGAAAGGATTCTGAACGAACTCTGAATGTCTCGTGAAGTCAATACCTGAAAGATTCCGAGTACCTCTTAGCAGGCGAGGATGATCGTTAAAGGTATACTGTCACATGTTCCAATTTTGACACAGTTACCATGGAAAGAGAAAATCTGACCAATCACAGATTTTAAGTGGGTGGCCGCCTTGAAAAACAGCGCCATCACATGGGCATTTTGAATACCAAGGAACGCCTCTTTGACCATATATGGGCATATTTACATTACAGGTGACTGAATACCTTTAATAAGTAAAATCATCCATCAAGCAGGAAAAAGGAATAGTAATACTACAAGCAAGTCGAGTCGGACCACTATTCCTAATCATCACTTTCTATAAGCTCTAGAAATGCTCTTTTAACCCAACTTTCTTTTTTGTCAGCCCCTTTTCGCCATGTTTAATCTTTCATGCATATCTTCTGTTTGCAGTGAAGAACCACATGGTTTTACAGCATCAGAATGATTCATAACATTTTATGTAGGGGTGAGACGTGTCCGAGTCTGTTCGAACGACTGTCCGGGATTTTACTCGACTTGAATTTTTGATATTAAGTACACTAACCTCTGGAAAACGATTGTGGATCTCTAACGATATATTCAGACTCGCCCTTTCTCCCGAGTACTTGAGCGTTTTATTCAATTCAACGGAATTTTTAGATGCTAGGAATAGTTTCGACGGGTCACTTATTGTCTCTAACGCTGATCTATAAAACAAGGAAATAAAAAAACAACAACATCAGCCATCAGTTGTCATTGTCAACGATATGGAAAGTGACAATTTTAAATTGTGTAAAAATATATCTTGTTTCGGAAACAATCACGATAAATTTACCAAAGGTATAAAAGAGAATATTTTATGTGGAGCGTTTGGGAAACACGAGTCCCTTGGTACTCGGCCATGAGGGAACACAGAATTTCCCTTCTTTTTAAAAAGCGGCCAAGGTGCTCTTGAAGAGCGCCCCTGTATGTTTGACTGCAAACCATATGGCCGACAAATGACCTTTGACCTCAGCATCTAGGATATTATTATTATCACAAGGACAGATCGAATACTACTCTTGGAGACACTCTCAAAAATTTTACAATTTTATTGTAGACAAAATTTTAAACTTGTTGTCTGCCGACAATACAAGGATTTCACAGTTTAGTTTGGTTTTTCTGGACATTTGATTTCTTGAAAAGAATTGAGAAAGATATAATCTTGGAAAAAGCAGGCAGTCAATTTCAGTGAAAATTTATTTTACTGATACAGAACTTTACAATGTGGGCATCCTATCACTCTTTAGTATAAAAGACAGAATTTCAATTTTCCATGAGCGATGAAGGGTACGGGTTCGAACCTGAAATTTTCTGCAGCCGTCGCATTCAACTTCCAGTCGGGTTTTATAATGTTGAATATCCTGGTGATTTCAGACGTCGTGTTCTCAGAAGATTTGGCTTCCGTCTCGTTCGTTCCCGCTAGACTTAGATTCGATAGTTCGGCTGCCGAAGAATTTGCGCTATCTCTGTTCAATCCAGCGTGGTATGAACTAGGCGGTAACGTTGTTCCATCGGGTATGAAAGGTCTCTTGTGCGTGTCATGATTATACTCAATCGGTTTTCCGATGATGTTGACGAACAACACTCCAATGGGAAGAAAGATAAGTACAAGTGCCAGTGGCCGTTTTTTAAACACTCTCGTGAAGTTTCTCAAAATATGTCTACAGTTTCCTCCCGAGGAGACGCGAGACTGAAAAATTGACATAAGAAAAAATGTCATTATCAGGAAACGATACGTGGATATGTATATAATTTCATTTTGTACAAAATACTGGCTGTCTCGGAATATGATTTCAGCAAAATTAAAGTTCTCAAAATGTTTTCATTTTCCTTGTCTCAAAGCTTGCCTGGAGTCGTTTTAGAGCAAAAAGGAAAGGGTGGCTGCCTTCTGTACTTGAGAGTAAAAATAAATAATGTAGTGTGTAGCATTCAGTGGTCTTGTAATCTTAAAAATCTAGTTCCATGTTTCCATCAAGAGAATATGAGAAAACCATCGGGACTCTTTTTGCAGGCAAATGCTAACCAAAACATTGAAAATTTGCCACATTTTCTTATTTTGAAAGCTGATTTCACATTGAAATTCTTCAAAGAACACGATAGGAACTAATTTGGGATAATTGGATAGTGACGGAGTGTCGTTTTGATCCGCAAAAGTCAGCTCATCTGCTTTTCTTTTTAAGTTATACACTTGTTTTTATGAGTAATTTGTAATATTTCAATATTCAGCTGTGATGCACCAAACATTTTAAAGAAATTTAAACAATATGAAGATCCAATTATCCCAAATTAGTTCCAATCGTGTTAAAGATAATTTTAGGCGCATGCGCGCATTTGTGTTATTACACACGCAGGCAGAGACAGGAAGAGACAAAGGAAAAGGACAGAGAAACACATATAGACAGACATAAAATTGAAGAAAAGCCACTAATTTAAAGATATTGAGGTTGACGAACTGACAGACGTTGAAGTGAGAAGGGTTTTAAACGAAATCTAATTAGAATTATTTCGCAACTAATTAGAATCATTTAGCAAGTTCTCACGACAAAGCTAACATTACTGTTGTAAATGACGTCACTGGTACTTTTTATGCGTTTTCCGAAGTGAACGAGAAGATTCCACACTTTCCTGCATGGCTGTTGTTGAAAATTGGCAGGTACTCTGATCAGAAGAAAATGAAGACTCGATCATGCAAAGCAAAATAAATGTATTCTTCCTCCGAATTGCCGCTTCTTTCGTTTGCCGGCTGGGGCGACGTGTTGCAATTGGAAATCAAGCAGATAGTTCCGCGCGGTGTTTACATTATTTATAACAGCAGAAAAGTTAATCCAGTCTTATTATGAACACCATAATAGTGTCGCTGTACGACAAGCTGAGATTTTCACGAATCCCAACGCAGATGACATTAATCCGGTGCAACGAATGTGTTATTTGAAGCATGCTGTTTTAAATTCAGAGTGCAAGGCAGTCAGTCTTCTTAATGTTTACTATGCACACACATAAAGCACAGTGTTGTCAGACCATAGTACGAACATCAAAGTGAATAACAACTGTAGACTTTTATTATTTTTGCAGCACTTTCATTCTGCCTGTTTTTTTACACCATTTCTCCCTTGAACTACTGAGAGATATGCATTTTAATTTGTTGTGTTCCGATTTCATTGCAGAGTGGACAAACTCATCGAGACCAACATTTAGTGTGTGTTTCTTTCTCGTGGCATACATTAACTAAGCATACAATGTCACAAAAATTATTGGTCATGATTCATAAAAAACAAATTGCTGGCCATCACTGTTGCTTTTCCTGAAAACAAATTGAAGAAACGTCTTTTCCTCTGGCTTGAAATGAAATTCACTTCATTGGAACAAATAAAATTCAATAGTATAATCGTAATATATAGGATATATTCACAGTACCTTTAACATAGTCGCTCTTCTTCATCAAAGAGCTTCTGTACTGTCAACTTCTGTATTGTGTCAGTATCCTACAAAAACAAAAGACAACAATTGAATTGAGTAGTGAGGTCGCTGTGCTATCAGGTACCTGACTCTGCAGACAAGGTTGCAGCTTTCAAATCTCATTCTTTCTGTACACAGGGTTACTCAGTGCCTTTCATTGTCGACACAGTTTCAAATTTTGCATGAGTCTAGGTCAGGAAGTAATTCACGTGTTGCGTTTTAAAACTACACCCCTGAAGCCGACTCGACCTTCACTAAGGGATGGACCATAAGATCTTGGAAGTAGGTGGTCAAAAACACAAGAAAATTCGAAGCAAGAAATTAGGAAAAAAATCTGCTGACTAGTTTGCAAAATAAAAAAAATAAAATCAGAACGCAAAATATCTGACAGGCTTCTTAGGAAAAAAAGTAGCAATGGACCTCACACGGAAAAACAATTTCAAAATTGTGACCACCCCCACCTCCAAAGATCTAATGGTCCGTCTCTAAATCAAGTCATAAATTTAAATGTGATTTTTGACGTGGTGAGGCAATTTGATTACGCTGGTTACTCACAGTTACGTAATAAAAATGACGAAGCGTAGTTTTATTTGTGAAGTGGGTGAATAATTGAGGAATGTGTACAGGTGGTGTGTAAACAGAATGTAAGTTTTCGGGGAAATGGGGACACGATATCAATTCTGAGAGGCCACAATCTGCTGCCAGACACTCGAAGTCATTGTATGTAAGGTAGAATGCACCTCGGGGGCGATAGTCGGATTCTCAAAATTTTACTACATTCTTTTGGCCTACCAAATGGAGGGGGGGGGGCTCATTTTCACCCGCTTATGATCGGGAATTTATCCCCCCCCCTCCTAGAGATTACACTGGAATGGCGGCTATTTTGAATTTCAAATATCGGTAGATTTGGTGATTTGTTTCTCTAGTACCCAAATTTGCACTTTGCCCCCTGATTTTTCTACTGGATTTTGAAAGAGAATGATTGAAAATTTACTTGCATTTGAGAAAAGTTTGAGTCTTTCATTTTGGAGGTGCAAACTACCTTAAGTTGTATGCCTTCCGGATTTGTGATAGTCATTCGTAATTGGTTCAAACTATTCCCCATCGGTCAGAAAAAAGACTGCAGAAAGCCCTGGGAAGTCTCCAAGAGATCTTTTTGTTGAGATCTGGGTTCTCAAAATTTTGTTATAACTGAGGCAAGGTGTAGTAGAAAGGAAGTGCGCATTTACTTGTCACCGCGATGAAGTACCCTGAATCACCGCAGTGCGTGCAATAATTAACATTTTCGACACCAAATTGAGACGGGCTTTGCAAACCAAGCACAAATACTGCCGGCTACAACAGGCTGTCTATGGATGGGGTTTGTCAAGATATTTAGGCGGACAAAGTCAGTATTTTCTCAACTACTTGAAATTGTTCATTTCATATCGAGAGGCCCAAGACAATCTAACAAGTCACAGAAATATCGATTTGCCTTCCCAGTGGTAGAGCAAATCCTCACATTGTCAAGAGTAAACACTTCACAAACATGTACATGTTATTTTTGCCACATTAACACATGTGAGAATGCAGTGAACCACTTACGGCAATACTCTCTATCTTGCGGTGTGGAATTCTACTTCGGATCGACGACTTCAAAAAGAAGGTACACAAATTATCGAAGCTGTTACAACTGTCACCTACGTCTGACTGCCTTTCAGTTAACTCGCTTTGTCGATAGTCCGTAGCACGTGTCGCGGTATGCGGATGCGATGCAAGTGGAAGTTAGATATGGAACAGATATTGACCCTGCATATCCGGGATGATTTCTTGTCTATATATAGAATGGCAAAGCAGCAAAACTAATTCCTAAAATATCGGATGAAAGTTGCAGAATGGACGTTTCAACTGAGAGAGAGAGAGAGAGAGAGAGAGAGAGAGAGAGAGAGAGAGAGAGGGTGACACAGAGAGAGAATCTGCTCGATGTTGGACATGGTTTTATGAGACAAAGTCGTGGTAAACTAGGTAGGATCCCGTTATTAGGATCCCGTTATTTGTCACGACGTATCTTGATGAGATCTGGTCTCACTCAATCGGATCGTTGAATGAGTTGAAGAATAGTTTACCCCTTGACCGCTTCTCAGTCGGACATTCACCTAACTCTATCTGTGTGACCCCAAGCCCCAATTGGTGGTTGGGAATTATCCAATGGTTATTGATTTGTATAGCGAGGAACAACATAGTGCTGCTGGCACCGCTGAAAACAATTGCTCTTTGATTACCAACCCCTGCGTCGCATTACGGTGTACTCTATAGCAACACGAATCTATCAATCAGTGCTTTATTTCTACCATTAAATTTAATCCGCCGTAGCACAAAAATATATGGACTGAGGAAAATTAAAATGAGCTCCGACCTATTGGCAAAGTAAATGATGATATTACTTTGTCTGTGGCTGAGACTTGCATGTAACGGACCAGTAGCTGTAACGATTTTGGTTTAGTGAGTCAACTCCTAGTTCTTCTTCCAAAATCATGTTGCGAGGCAATGTATTCCCTTTTCATGGCAACATGTGTGAACTGCATTTTTTTTCAAGTGAATTGTAGCCAGGACTACGACTCAAATGGCATCGATAACAAAACACTATACGCGGTATTCACGCTGTGTTGACAAGCTCAATAGCGAGTATTTCAGAAGGTTCTTGGGAGTAGATCAAAAACTTGCTGTTTAAATGCAAAACAAAAATATTGGCCTTTAAAAAACATTAATGTTTTGATATTGAATTCAATCGCTTCTGGGATCGGACAATGTCAAGTTCATTCTAAGCCCTTGTCGGAGATAATATATTTATAGCGATATTGTTTTGAGTTGCCTGTCGTTTTCTGCATTTTCAGGCAAGTATCGGAGTGGGCGCGCAGCTAAACTGATAATGTGCCATTATAGAGCTCTGTTTGCATTTCACAGGCTGACTTGAAAGATTTAATGCTGCCTTTATGATCGATATTGTGACGAGGACAGGAATCCCGACAACCACACTGCGGACAGCTTTAATTAACAGTCGCTTTTCACGTCTTCCATATCGCGGAACAATCGTATCCATTCATTACCATACAAAGATCACGGGTCATGACCTACATATATCTTTTTTACATCCTTTATGTAAAATGTACCAGACTAATTGGCTGAGAAAAACTTGCACAACGGATTAGTGGATTCTACTGCCCAATGAAGGAAAAAAATAACTTTTATGAAAGTGGCGCATATGTAAGTTTACAAAATGAAGAAACGGTTTTTGATGTTTCGATGCAAAGATCGGGCAACCTGGTCACAAATGGGAAAGGGGGGCTTGGGATCTGAGAGGGGACTAATGTAGTATCATGTCAGGACTTCATGGACTAGCTTACCAAGTACAGCAAGGGCACAGAGATCCAGCTACTATGAAGCTCGTCAGGCGTCGGCTCACTCGACATGACAGATGCGATTGTGGTGGACAGTGAAACTGTTCTCTTCACCAGTAACTCCGGTCTCGCATACGTCTCATGGTGCAGCTTGTCATGAAAGCCGCTTTATCAAGTGCAGAATAGGCATGTGGGACCTCCAAATGAGCTGAGGCCCTCAAGCTCATCCGACATTCCTGGCATTCACTAGGGTTTCAACAGCTCGGCTTGGCTTTCCGCGGAAGCGACCTACCCAATGCGTCGCCTTTAACCATGTTAACTGTAGATATGCCATGCTTATCTTACAAGGGTAAGTATATTAATAGAAGAGAATATTAAGGAATTCTCGCTATGACGCAGAGAATGTAATCAACACGGTTATACGGAGTTGCCTACTGTCGTCTGGAGCGCTTTGCTGACAGAGCACAATGCGGGTAGATTCACAAAGTCACATTCAGGCCTCTTCATCGGTTGCCAGTTTTCTCTGAACTTTCCCACGTACTCAACATCACACGGTGGCATGTTGCATTCTCTAATACTCTCTTAAGACAGCGTGTGAAAAGACTGCATGCGGATTCACATACAAGGGTACCGGATATTGGCACTGTGACATTGGTCTGTAAATGTGAGCACACAGTCCACAAGGCCCTCGAAACATCGTCCGGATAAGCTATCAGAGGCGAGGCCTAGCGTGTTAGGGGAAAACCATTTGATTTCTGGGGGGGGGGGGTATGGAGGATTTTGAGAAAAAAAAATTTGTCGCCAGGTGAGATAGAAGAAAAAAAAATTGATCCTGCCATGGCCTGAGAAAAAAAAATTGTCATAACAGACAGAAGTGAAAAAAAATTGTCACAATGCACCAGAAATTAGCAAAATTTGGAAACCCTATTCTCATGTATTCTTTGCCGGCGCGCCGCCATAGGCGGCGCAAATGTTTTTACCAAAAGCAATTCTTATGTTTTTTTCCCAGCACTTATGATATAAGCATGCACTACATAGGTCTACTTACACCTCAGTGCACTCAATGTTTTCCTTCCCTTTTCTGACCCAAGAAATCATATTTCAGGATTTCTGTTGCAATATCTCAATGGCATAGGCACTATCTAAAGGGGACTTTTTGACTTCTGTAAATTGTGAAAATTTTAAAACACAAGACAGGAGTCAATAAACTAGTGTTAAAATCAATATAGTATTCTCTCAATATAAATATATTAGGAAGATGTACAAGTTGACAATGAAAAATTGAGGAACAACAAATGTAATGAAATACAAGGGAGAGGGTCACTAAAAAAATTGAAAACTTCAGGGGGCGTTACTCAAGATGTGGAGAGGAAGAAGGGGGACGGGTTACTCAATTTATTTTGGCGAAATAAATTGAAACACATCTCAGATTGCACCATTGCACACATCCATTTCTAAAAATTTTCAATGCGAGAGGGGGGCACCCCCTCTCGTGCTCTCCCTCCCTTGGCTCTTCTAACAGAGTTACTGGTAAAAGACAAATTTAAAATACCTATCGGATTGCACTACACTGCACCATGGCGCACATCAATTTCTCAAAATTTTCACAGGATCTAGGACAAAACTGAACTGTTGTGAATTCATCCTTTATTATCACAGAGACATGTTTTCATTTACCTCACTTCAATGACCATTTTGACAGTTAAACATACCATATTCATGCTTTTCATTAGAAGCTGGCAGCTGGAGAAATGACACAAGAAGGTCACAAATTTTCCGTTCCTGTATATTTATTTATCTTCAGTCTCTGGCAAACAGAACTATTTTTCACAATTTGTATTGTCATCGTTTGGTTGTTGAATATTGTGACACAAACACTGATCATGCATAAAATGTTAAAATATTGCAGTGTTCAATGTCATTTTCAAACAGTTTTACCAAATGCAAAATAACCTGAAACTCCTCTCAGATTGCACCATTAAACACATCAATTTCCCAAAATTTCCAATATGAGAGGGGGAAACCCCCTCTCGTGCTCTCCCCCTTGAGGTGTTCTAACAGTTTCACTCAGTAAAAAAATAATTAAAAAACACTCTCAGATCGCACCAGACTGCACCATTGCACACATCAATATCTTAAACTTTCCATGCAAGATACGGGAAAGCTCCTGTGACACTTTCCCCTAAGCCTCTCACGTGTTCTCCCCCTGTACTTTAAAATTCTGCCCGGTCAGATATCCTAGTAAAAACCTTGTCATAATACCCATCCAAATTAAACAATATACTATATGGTTAGATACTGCGTGAGCTTTTATATCTTTATTTTATTGTGACTTGCAATTTCATTTTGATGGCTTCACCTTTTTTAAACCATCATGAGATAACTGATGATAGTCTAGCAGAGTACATCAGGATTTCAAAGGTCTTTACTGTTAAATTGCTGTATTTTGTAAATTTTACAAATACAAGTATTTGTATTTAACTTTTCTAAGTGTGGGGATCAGTCAAAATTTCAGAGTTAGAGAGGGGAGTTACTCAAATTCATCATGGTTGACCGGGGGGGGGGTGTGTCACTTGAAATTTCTGAGTTTCAGGCCGTAAATAATGACGGCTCCCTTATATACAACGCATCACAAACTTGATGACAAGGAAAAAAAAATTTGCATTGCTACTCCATTTGAAAAAACAAATTGATGCAGCTCTGACAGTAAAAAAAAAATTGCTGTCACTGTGACAGGAAAAAAAAATTTGCTACCATACCCATTTCCTCCATACCCCCAAAAAAAATCAAATGGTTCTCCCCTTATTGCATTTTGGCACTAAAGGTTAGCGCGGTGATATTAAGGGACGGACCATTAGATCTTGGGAGGTGGGGTGGTCACAATCAGATTGTGAATACAATTGTAAACTTATTAAATAATTTTCCAAGCTAGTCATGATGTGCTAATTTTTTTAATCATCTTTTTGCGTTCTGATTTTATTTTTTTATTTTGCAAACTTGTCTGAGGATTTCCTCCCCCCTAATTTTTTGCTTTGAATTTTTTTTCTGTATTTGACAACCCCCTCTCAAGATCTAATTGTCCATCCCTAATACGCACGGGGAACGTGATCTAGGTAATGTTTCGAGAATGTGCACAGTCCCTGATACAATATATGTTTTCACTGTGACAGTAACCTGTGCACAGTCCCTGATACAATATATGATTTCACTGTGACAGTAACCTGTGCACAGTCCCTGATACAATATATGATTTCACTGTGACAGTAACCTGTGCACAGTCCCTGATACCATATATGATTTCACTGTGACAGTAACCTGTGCACAGTCCCTGATACCATATATGATTTCACTGTGACAGTAACCTGTGCACAGTCCCTGATACAATATATGATTTCACTGTGACAGTAACCTGTGCACAGTCCCTGATACCATATATGATTTCACTGTGACAGTAACCTGTGCACAGTCCCTGATATCATATATGATTTCACTGTGACAGTAACCTGTGCACAGTCCCTGATACCATATATGATTTCACTGTGACAGTAACCTGTGCACAGTCCCTGATACAATATATGGTTTCACTGTGACAGTAACCTGTGCAAAGTCCCTGATACCATTTATGTTTTCACTGTGACAGTAACCTGTGCACAGTCCCTGATACCATATATGTTTTCACTGTGACAGTAACCTGTGCACAGTCCTTGACATAACATATGATTTCACTGTGACAGTAAAATGTGCACAGTCCCTGATACGATATATGGTTTCACTGTGACAGTAACCTGTGCACAGTCCCTGATACAATATATGATTTCACTGTGACAGTAACCTGTGCACAGTCCCTGATACCATATATGTTTTCACTGTGACAGTAACCTGTGCACAGTCCCTGATACCGTATATGGTTTCACTGTGACAGTAACCTGTGCACAGTCCCTGATACAATATATGGTTTCACTGTGACAGTAACCTGTGCACAGTCCCTGATACCATATATGGTTTTCACTGTGACAGTAACCTGTGCACAGTCCCTGATACAATATATGGTTTCACTGTGACAGTAACCTGTGCACAGTCCCTGAATAACATATGATTTCACTGTGACAGTAACCTGTGCACAGTCCCTGATACCGTATATGGTTTCACTGTGACAGTAACCTGTGCACAGTCCCTGCTACAATATATGGTTTGACTGTGACAGTAACCTGTGCACAGTCCCTGATACCATATATGGTTTCACTGTGACAGTAACCTGTGCGCAGTCCCTGATACAATATATGGTTTCACTGTGACAGTAACCTGTGCACAGTCCCTGATACAATATAGGGTTTCACTGTGACAGTAACCTGTGCACAGTCCCTGATACCATATATGGTTTCACTGTGACAGTAACCTGTGCACAGTCCCTGACATAACATATGATTTCACTGTGACAGTAAAATGTGCACAGTCCCTGATACGATGTATGTTTTCACTCTGACAGTAACCTGTGCACAGTCCCTGATACAATATATGATTTCACTGTGACAGTAACCTGTGCACAGTCCCTGATACCATATGTGTTTTCACTGTGACAGTAACCTGTGCACAGTCCCTGACATAGCATATGATTTCACTGTGACAGTAACCTGTGCACAGTCCCTGATACCATATATGGCTTCACTCTGACAGTAACCAGTGCACAGTCCCTGATACAACATATGGTTTCACTGTATCAGTTACCTGTGCACAGTCCCTGATACCATATATGGTTTCACTGTGACAGTAACCTGTGCACAGTCCCTGATACCATATATGTTTTCACTGTGACAGTAACCTGTGCACAGTCCCTGACATAACATATGATTTCACTGTGACAGTAAAATGTGCACAGTCCCTGATACCATATATGGTTTCACTGTGACAGTAACCTGTGCACAGTCCCTGATACAATATATGATTTCACTGTGACAGTAACCTGTGCACAGTCCCTGATACCATATATGTTTTCACTGTGACAGTAACTTGTGCACAGTCCCTGATACCATATATGTTTTCACTGTGACAGTAACCTGTGCACAGTCCCTGACATAACATATGATTTCACTGTGACAGTAAAATGTGCACAGTCCCTGATACCATATATGGTTTCACTGTGACAGTAACCTGTGCACAGTCCCTGATACAATATATGATTTCACTGTGACAGTAACCTGTGCACAGTCCCTGATACCATATATGATTTCACTGTGACAGTAACCTGTGCACAGTCCCTGGCATAACATATGATTTCACTGTGACAGTAACTTGTGCACAGTCCCTGATACCATATATGTTTTCACTATGACAGTAGCCTTTGCACAGTCCCTGATACCATTTCCTGATACAACATATGGTTTCACTGTGACAGTAACCGGTGCACAGTCCCTGACATAACATATGATTTCACTGTGACAGTAACCTGTGCACAGTCCCTGATACAATATATGGTTTCACTGTGACAGTAACCTGTGCTAACCTGTGCACAGTCCCTGATACAATATATGGTTTCACTGTGACAGTAACCTGTGCAGTCCCTGATACAATATATGATTTCACTGTGACAGTAACCTGTGCACAGTCCCTGATACGATATATGGTTTCACTGTGACAGTAACCTGTGCACAGTCCCTGATACAATATATGATTTCACTGTGACAGTAACCTGTGCACAGTCCCTGATACAATATATGATTTTACTGTGACAGTAACCTGTGCACAGTCCCTGGCACAATATATGATTTTACTGTGACAGTAACCTGTGCACAGTCCCTGATACCATATATAGTTTCACTGTGACAGTAACCTGTGCACAGTCCCTGATAACATATGATTTCACTGTGACAGTAACCTGTGCACAGTCCCTGATACAATATATGATTTTACTGTGACAGTAACCTGTGCACAGTCCCTGATACCATGTATGGTTTCACTGTGACAGTAACCTGTGCACAGTCCCTGGTACAATATATGATTTTACTGTGACAGTAACCTGTGCACAGTCCCTGATACCATATATGTTTTCACTGTGACAGTTGCGCATAGAGTTTCTACCGATGTACCTCAATGCAAAGAAAAACTTGATAACGGCACATAGCTACAACTAATGACATCATTCCCTTTAGTTTCAAGAGCAAAAGTCCAATCAGGAGTTAGGCTTTATCTCGAGGCATGCATCTCTCAGAATGATATTCGACAAAGCGTTTAGCAAGCAATATCTCAAAGTGGAAATTCACAACGGCGGTGGACAACCGCAGACATAACTGTTATCAAAATCTGGTGATTCTATTGGGCAAATTCAGGTATATTTCCGCATTTTAGAGGTATCGGTGGTAGAAAGGGTTTGTCAATTGTGCAAATCAGCTGCAAAGACAAATGCTGACTATCTCCCCGTAAAAATATGCACTATCTTGTGCGGTTTTCAGCTAGGTTATGAGCTCTTCGTCGAAATGCATGCTAAAGTATATGGTTCATCATCATTGGTTAGTATTTGCATAAATACAATATAATGTAAATTGATCTTCAAGGTGAATTTAGGGCGTTGTACGGAGCTTTGTAGACACGTTATCCTCATCTTTTGCATATCAATAATTTATCGATAGGCAAATATGAGAATAGCCCCGTATCAAACGCACTAACTTCACCTCACATTTTATGTAAATACTCACTGATAACGATGAACCATGCTGAAAGATTAAAATGCAGTTACTGCGGGATTTTGATGTCCACGACTTTAAACCTGAAACATATCTTTAATCATGTAGCCAGGTAGTCAAACTCTCGTACACTTGCGCTATTCAATGCTGTCACACGGTCATACAATCACGCAATTGAAAAATAAGATTCTAGCTTGATTCAAAACAAAATAATTTCATTTTATATTGTTTTATGTATTTCATTTTGTGTAAAGCACGAAGGGTCTTTGAAGCGCGTTTTTTCAATTATCTCAACTTTTATTTACGGACTACAATTCCAAGTCGCAAAACAATATCAAAGTCTTGATAAAGTGACAAGTGACTGAGGGATGGACCATTAGATATGGGGAGGGGGTCGGCTGAAACGGATCCTAACTCAACATGCATATAGTGCGTGTGTTCATAAGTTTATCATCATTTCCTACAGTAATGCCTTATTTTTAGTTGGCCTATACTCTCTTTAATAAACCCTGTGTTAATGCCGCTATGATGGCATTTTCTCTTAAAGTTTTACTCTGCACAGGAAAATGTCTTTTCCTACATCTGGCAATCAACAAGATATTTTTTACATAAAAATCCTCCATCCGCAGGTATGCAAGTGTTCACAGCAGCAAACTTGGATAAACTCCCCAAGATGCACTCTGTGAATAGTCCAGTGATGCTTGTAGAGTCCCACCGTCTCTGTTGCGATAGTATGAGTACCATTTCCTGAGGTGGCACCTTCGTTGTCTGCGTCGAAGCACCCAATTTGGTCGGCCGCGTTTCTGTTCACTTTCTGTCTCATATTCACCGTGATAACTAGCGTCGTCAATAGGCACAGAAAGGGATCACTGTAAATTGTAATCTTGATCACTTTGTTTGTACTGCTTGACAGAAAGTGGCTTGCGTATTCTCATGTGATTTATGCCAATTTGGATGGGTGTGAGAAACAGCCTACCTGTTTTTAAGGTAGGTGTACAATAAACTTCATTTTTGTGTGACTTTTTAAATGAAATATTGGTCCATTATCATGCTTCAAATCAGCATTATTCCTTTCAAGCCTCCTGTTCAGTCACACGGTATTTTCAACTCTCCTCCAGCAATATCCTCAATGTTTTCGAGTACCCCCTCGATTCTACCAACTTCTCCCCTCTCTCCAGAAGTGTTTGTGAAGGTAGAACATTAATAAAAGACTGTAAATTGTAACCATTAATCATTGTCAAATAAAAATTTACAAATACTCTGAAATCTTTAACAAAATATACACATTAAAAAAGCAGCAACAGACGGGATGGAAGCATTTTATGATAAACATTGCAATTTTTTACCGAATTCTGTGGTTCAAATTTTCCTATTGCTATCCTTTTAAATGTTAAATTTTCAGGTGCCATGTCTGAGTAACTTTTCTAAACTTGTGATTGTGTTTGCTTTCCACTATAAATTAATGAACGTGTCTGTATTTTCCCGTTATTATACACCTGCGCCTGTAACCTATTTATTTTCATTCTACAGTCAAGTTCAGTATTAGTGGACGGAAAGTGAAAAAAACAGTGCCGCGCAGTCCTAAAATAGGTGTTATTGGACTCTATCCGACTGTTAACTTCACTGCCGTTTCATGTATACACCGGGAAAATCAGACACGATCACTCATTTTTTATTTCAAAAATACATCCATCCCCCGACCACAATGATACACCGTACGGAGACCAGTCAAAAAACCTAGGAATTTACGATTTCCTTACTGCGCGCGTTGCTTTTCGTTCAGTACGTTCAGTTTATACGCTTAGTGGACGCTTATAAATCAAGTCTGGACGCGACGGCCGACCAGGGCATCCTGAATACTATTTTTTTCCAATTTGCATTTAAAATTAGCGTTACAAAGCCTACTCACAAATACCTGGATTTATACCCCTATTCGTCGTATACGCTTCATTATTCGCTGATGACAATACCATGGTGGCCTAGGGCTGCCACTGGTTAAAGTATATAAGTACTGATTGTGCTTGTTTGTGTCTTCAAGAAAAAAATCATTAAAACGTGGAAAAATCAAACAATAATTTTAAAATCTGAAAAAAATAAAAATAAAAGGTTTACTTTGAAACGAAATTTTTGCAATACAACTCACAAAGAAATCTCAGACAATTTTTTCAAAACTAAATATAAATACGTAAGCTGTAACTCTTCACTTAGACATATATAAATGCCGGTGTTTTGCGAATAACCTTATGTTATCAAAAAATATTATGTTTTTGTATGTTGTGGGTTTATACGTATCCACGCCCTAACTATGGCAGTATGAATCATGGGTAAGTTAGCAATATCGACCAGCTGTGAATTACTAAGAATTAGAGGAAGCCTTATTTTTTTTTGGGGGGGGGGGGGTGGAGGGGTCGATCGAATTTAAGCTACCTACGGAATTCAAAAATTGCCCCTTTATTTTTTTCTAAAATTTCACCCCCAAATCATCAATTGTAAAATTTGCCCCTTCCAAATACTTATCTGATTAGATTGATCAAATGATATTAAACTGTTGAATTTGCTCGATGTCAGTCAGTCAGACAGCGTGGAATGTGTAATATACTGGGTTCGTCCGTCAGAGAAATGCACAAAACTAACATTCCAGTTTAACACAGAAAGACGCTGACAGACCGACCATTGCATCGAAACAAAACAGAAAGAGGAGCAAAGGAACGATACACTCATCAAGAATCGACAAACTAAAAACAACTTCCTTCCAAGAACAGACAACGAAACATAAAACCAAATCGGATCCAAACATAGACATTCCTGATTATTTACTCGAAACACGATTGGAACTAATTTGGGATGATTGGATGGTGAAGTAATGTCTGTTTGATCTGCAAATGTAAGCTCATCTGCTTTTCTTTTTAAGTTACACACTTGTTTTTATGAGTAATTTTTAATTTTGCAACAATCAGCCAAAGAGCACCTAATACTTTTGCGAAATTTTGAAAACATGAAAATCCAATTATCCCAAATTAGTTCCAATCGTGTTTCGAGGAATGAAATATCGACAATTATGTGAACAAAGTCGATGAATCAAATATGCAAATTATCTAGATGGGGTTTCAGCGATTTGGGAAGAAACTGATCACTGGTTTCGAAGCGTATGGTGTCATAGACATAGCGACCCTCTGCTCATAAGAAATGAAGGCTCCCTTAATTTTGTAATGAAAAAGTGAATGGGGCGCACATACCTATCAGGCGTTAATTTGCTTCCAATTCTCTGTAGTGTTTATGACTTTAATTTGATTCTGTTAACTGCTCTGTGTTTGCGCGTCTGTTATTTGACATCCTCAAGTACCTTTGTAAAATGTGAACTTATGTAAAATCAACAAGTATTTTCGGTCATATACTATAAGTTTATTATTAACTTGTATTGTAGGGCGGCTGATCTCATAAATTTAAATTATAAACCTCAAAATCCGATTATCTAAATGAATGATGTATGTTTTTTGGGCAGGCTTGCAAACTGATTTCAATATCGAAACAACCGCTAAAAAGTAGGGAAAATAATATTCATAGAAAACTGAAAACTTGACTGGTAAATATTACTTTAGCGTCTCGATCGCTATAAGTATGTTCTCATAATTTACCGCTTTGCCATATTGTATTTTGAATTATATTATACCAGTATATTGATGGCGCAAATACAGTGATCTGATTGGTCGAGGCGCGAAAAGAATCGTGGTACATTGGCGATATACCACGGCTGGCATACGCGCGTGCTCTCAGCTTGAGGAAAAATCCGTTTTTGACGTTCCACGCCAGAATTTCAATATACTGTTATGATATAATAGCAATAAATCACACCAGCGACAGTATACCACAAGATTTTGACCAATTCACTTCATATATGTACTCGCTATCGCTCGTGCATGTCGTGAACTGGTCAAAATCTTGTGGTATACCGTCGCTGGGTGTGCTTTATTGCTTTAATATTTGCTCTATATTTAATTTGGCCGACAACTCTAGCTGCATATTATGTCCCGCCATCCAGCTGCTGATCAAAGTAAATCCACTGGAACAATATTAATTTTACAAATCTTATGTATTTAAGCTTCGAAACGAATCATTAATCATGTAGTTGTAGTTTTTGTACGTTGCAGCTGTCGGTGATATTATCAATACCCATGGTCGATTCACTGAGTCACCGTGTTTCCTAAAACATGTGAAACTCGTACCCTTTCTCCTGTGAGATTCATATTGAATAATACCAACTATCTCAGAACACGCTTTTCGTCCAAAATTGACCACGACGACAAAATAAAATAAAATAAAATAAAATAAAATAAAATTGATTCCATACAATTTTTGCCAAAAATTCAAATGAAACGTTTCCGTCGGAAATCTAACCCATAACAGCCCTAATGTTCCGGACGTCAACTTCCGACAATATAAATTCCGCCTTGTACTGCTATGAACAGAAAAGAGTAATTCATAAAAAAACAAACTATTTTTACCTTTTCGTGGAATAGCGGAGAACAGGAGATGTGCCTTGGATCGTTCAAATCCTTACAGTCGAATAACGTCGACCTGGTGATACTGTCAAAGATTGTAGTAAAGGTCGATATGAATATGCATTAGGTCATGCATATTCATATTTGTATTATTGCAGCTCTAGCGACAAGCTGATAGCAAGTAGAAAACCTTCATAAGTGTACAAGCAGCCAGTCTCCCTCTGATTCGGTCGAACGTCAACTGATAAAGTATACCGATATCTTTTAATATAAATCCTTGTTATTTGCAGTTTTGATCCTGTTTCGCGTCAAGATTTTAAAATGTGTCTTTAATGCTTTCAAAATAAGAACCATTCAAGAAGCCAAATTCAGAAAGCATAGTTTGATGGGCAAGCAACCACTAACAATTAGCAATCTATTACAGTTTATAATGGTTTTCTGGTAAACCACTTGTAAGACTGGCATTGCAGACGTATTCCGCCGCCATGGGGTGCCTCCTCGCCGTAAAGATATTCCGGCCATACACACGTCACACAATATAACAATCAAAAGTTTTTACTTATTACTATTTATTTCTTCTATTTCATAAATATTTATCCCACGTATAATTCCACTGTGTATAAAGTGCGTCTTTCTGACCCCACTAAACGGATGATGATGTGGTCACCTTTTTAGTCCCCACGGACACCGTCCGGGGGGACTTATAGGTTTGGTCATGTCCGTGCGTGCGTGCGTGCGTGCGTGCGTCCGTCCGTCCGTTCACGCAGATATCTCAGAGATGCCTGGAACGATTTCATTCAAACTTGGTACAAAGATTACTTCATATGTCATACAGATGCACGTCAATTTGTTTTGTGATACGACCCAATATGGCCGCCAGGCGAGCCATTTTATTACAATTTTTTCATGTACAGAGCCATAACTCAGGCATGTTTCAACGGATTTTATTCAAAGTTGGTACAAGGACATTGACCAATGTCATAGATATGCACGTCAATTTGTTTTGTGATACGATCCAATATGGCCGCCAGGCGGCCATTTTATTACGATTTTTTCATGTACAGAGCCATTACTCAGGCATGTTCCAACCGATTTTATTCAAAGTTGGTACAAGGACATTGACCAATGTCATAGATATGCACGTCAATTTGTTTTGTGATACGATCCAAAATGGCCGCTGTGCGGCCATTTTATTACGATTTTGTCATGTACAGAGCCATAACTTAGGCATGTCTCAACCGATTTTATTCCAAAGTTGGTACAAGGACATCGACCAATGTCATAGCTATGCACATCAATTTGTTTTGTGATGCGATCCCATATGGCCACTGTGCGACCATTTTGTTACGATTTTTTCATGTCCTGTACCATAACTCAGACATGTATCAAGCGAATGCATTCAAAAGTATTTTTATCACAGACCTAATGAAGAGGACTCTATCCTCTCTGAGGACCTGTAATCAAAATACCCATTAACAAGTGGGGACTGTGTCATCAACGATGACTTGTTCGAATAAGTTTACTCACATATTTGCCTTTATTTTTTGAAGGTCATACCGCCCTCTCGCGGTGATATTAGCAATTTCTTTTGCCTGTCGATTTTTCGTCGTACCGGGACTGCCTGTTTAATTTGCTTCCAATTCAGTTTCTTTAGCAATATCCACAAGGATAGATATTTTAGGATCCCTAGATTGTTCACTGTCAGAATTCAGTTATCAAGTTTCCTTTGGGTTCGAATTTGCCACGTGACCTAGCTACCTAACTGGCAAATAGGTCGGCGTTCAAAACAATTTTATTCTATCACGCCGTTTCGGATTGTTCTCGATAACGCAGCTGAATTTATCAATACATACATTTTTCATCGTAGTTCCGCTATATATCATAGTATTGGTTTTTTTTTCTAATCATTGGGCGGTTGGTGTTCGTCACATCCGGGAACTAAAACTCAAAACGAAAACAGCCATGACACAGAAGGACGATATATGACAGGATGTGACATATGTTGACATATGTTGAATGTACGAGTCAACAATATACTCTGCCGATTACTGGCAACGAAGTGTTCGTGATTTCCAATACTTTTGCAATCATTTGTCAGGGTGTCAAAATGGGGAGAAAATCGACCGATATTCAACACTTATAATACAATAGCTGTAGTAAAGTATTTAACGACATATTCATCGGATGGTTTTCTTTACTGTTTCTCTATAAGTATCTGGAGCATCATGTCATCTTCATTAGATGGCTTATGGCTAATGGCGAGTGCATATACGTTGCAAACTGGTCAAATCTCGCGGGATACCGTCGCTGGGTGTGATTTATTGCTATTATATCATAACAGTATATTGAATCCGGGGTTTTGGTCAAGCTGAGAGCTCGCGCGTATGCCAACCGTGGTATATCGCCAATATACCACGGTTCTTTTCGCATGTCGACAGATGAGGTCGCTGTATTTGCGCCATCAATATACTGGTATGATATAATTAAATTTATTTCATAGCTTTAGAGTACAAGATAACATCAAAAGTTTCTATAAGCGGTTCGGATTCAGAGATATTTAGTATATACTTGTATACACATTAAAGACCGTTAATAAGACAAGCGATCACGGGTGCACATGGATTTTTTACAAACGTATTCAGAGAATCCGTCATAAAATGAGGAAGCCTAAACATCCTGGAGGCCCCTCCCCCGTGTAGTAAAATGTACATACCCTGAGAGTCAAAGAAAGGCATACGTCTTTAAGTAGAAGACTCGTGTAGTCACTACTGCAGGAACATGACTACATGTATGCATAGGAAATTTCTGGCTTCAAAGGATGAACGGTAAGTACTCCCTGCGTGGTAAGGCAATAAAGGTCTTATCTTCTGGTATTGTTTAGGTCAATTTGTGCCATTGAGAACAATGCAGACTTATAATCACAGAGCGGTCTACTGTAGTTGCTACCATGGCTGATTGAAGGTAGAGCAGATACAAACACGGTGTTTCAGCTGAAAAATGTAATCCGCGACGCGTCTATGATGTATAAGCGAAGTTTCATTTGACTCTCATAAGATGTGTGGTCAACATAATATTTCAAGGTTGAATTTTTATTAAACTCTCCGATCATCTCTATTCTAGAATATCAAACGCCTTGTCGTTTGGTACTTGTCCCCGTTTCAGATCTTAATAAAATGTGGCGATTTGCCTTCAGATAATAAGGCTGCAACAAAGGTTTCCCCTTTTGAAATAAAAAACCCGACGGCCTACCTTGAAGACACAGAGACCATTTCTTATCATCGGTATCAGCAGAGATCGATTTGGACAGTGGCGATCTTACTCTACTCAAAGCATAAAAATGATGGTCAAGATTGCAACCAGCGAGACCACGACATTATCAGCTCTGTTCCAGGAACCAGTCAGACAGAAGACTAAAACAACCACCGTATCGACATTCAGTGCTATCCGATTACTCAGTAAAAGCGATTCAACTCGACAAACTCGACTACAGTTTCCTGATCCATATACCAAGCAACCCTTCAGCATGTTCAGAATGCTGTTAAAGCGTCATAAAATTGTTGCAGCTAGTTTGACAACAAACCCCCTCTTTCCCAGAGCGTTTCACGGGTATAGTCTGCTTGATCGACCGATTATCTGCTGATCTATCGATCACGTACTCTATATTGGGGTATTATAATGGCACAGGCGCTCCTTAGTTGGGTAGTCTGCTAAGTGGATCGATTTTCGGATCGATCTATTGATCCCGTAGTCGATATGCCCGCCACTGCAACCTAAATACTCACAAGGTGTGCAACACAGTCACTCAAAAAACACACCACCCGATTTGTAAACTGGCCGTGCGCTCGCACAAAACATTCAGAACTACACTCCCATATACCTAGTTGGATCACAAATTTAACCATCTCCTCAAAAATCACGCCGATGAATGTGTTACTCGCGTCATCTTGAAGAAATCGGCCGTGTTTTGTGACCAAGCGCGGTGAAATGCGGCCTGCAGAACGATTCTACCATATGACGTCATTGTTTCCACTGCTGATTGGTTCAACTATACTACACCAGTGACGTTTTGCCATGACCTTTGTTTTGGCCGTTGATTAGCCAATCAGTAGTGGAAAAAATTACATCATATGGTAGAATCATTCTGCAGGCCACATTTCACTGCGCTTGGTCTCAAAACACGGCCGATTTCTTCAAGATGATGCGAGCAACACATTCATCGGCGTGATTTTCGACGAGATGGTTAAATTTGTGATCCAACTAGGTATATGGGAGTGTAGTTCTGAATGTTTTGTGCGAGCGCACGGCCAGTTTACAAATCGGGTGGTGTGTTTTTTGAGTGACTGTGTTGCACACCTTGTGAGTATTTAGGTTGCAGTGGCGGGCATATCGACTACGGGATCAATAGATCGATCCGAAAATCGATCCACTTAGCAGACTACCCAACTAAGGAGCGCCTGTGTATTATAATGGCAGTAGATGGGCGAGCAAAGAGTACGCGATGGGTAGATCTAGCAGACAATCAATCGATCAAGCAGACTACCCAACCCACGTGCGCCTGCGCGTGAAATCACCAAAAAAGCGAGAAATGTCTCACGTTCTAAAAATCCTAATACACTTTGTGGTTGTGTAGGTAACAATGCTTAGCGGCCATAAGATAGTTGGAATCATCACCCTTCACTGGACATGGATCTTTGCCCCTTTGCAATCCAGAAAAACAAAATGGGAACTTGTGACTGAAACGACGGGGCCATGAAATGAACTCGTCGATCTCAGTAAGTTTCAGCTCACGTGAAGCGTAACATGAAATTATTAAGAGAGGTGTAGTGTCATCGAAGTGTACACATATCAGATAGAAAGGGGAACTACATGTAGGACTGCGCATGCTCACGTTATTGTTTTCTACCGAGAGTCAGGGAAGACTTCCGCCGCGTTATCCCTAATGTAGTAATATCATTAAGTTAATTGTGTTATGATGACATGACTGACGTGATAAATTGTAACTGACACGCAAGTGAAACGCTGAACCGACAAAATTCAAATCAACTTATTACATAATATCGTGTAATGGATAATTACTGTATTTTGGTGAAAAAAATGTTTGTACGCGAACAAAAAAGATTTGTTTCCGATCATCGCCCGCATCACTTCAAGGCCTCCACGTCATGTCTTCAATCCTTATTTCCGTGTGTTTTAAAAGATCTAACCGTGGTGTTCCTTACAACAGTTGACACACAACCATTAATAATTCACAAATATCGTACCGGTAAAGTTGACGAATCACGGCATGTACATTCACACCAATGGAATGCTACAAAGGAGGTGAAAGTATTTTGCAGCTAGTGGGAAATCAAGGCTTCGGTGATCTCAAACTGAAATGGTGAGCAAATAATGATTTCAAAAAAAGGAAACCACATTACCGCAGTACTTACCCAATGTCCAGCACTAGAAACAAATCTCTTTTTACAGGCCCTAACTTTTATCACATCGCAAGGTGAGAAACTTCCAATCAAATGTTTAAGTGCACTATAAAAGTGGTCTGAACACGATTGGAGCTATTATTTGGGATAATTTGATGGTGAAGTAATGTCTGTTTAATTTTCCAATGTCAGCTCATCTGCCCTTCTTTTTAAGTTATATACACTTGTTTTTTAATGAGTAATTTGTAAATATTGCAACATTCAGCTATAGTGCACTTAACACTTTTGAGAAATTTGAAAATATGACGATCCAATTCTCCCAAATTAGTTCCAATCGCGTTTCTATAGGACGGTTTCAAAATGTATGATCATCCTTTTTGATGCACATTCAAACGTTTAAAGTGGGGGATTTGCGAGAGAAAAAAATCTCATTAAAAATTATTGATCGGTAAAACGGAATTTCTGAGATCTATCTTTTTATGACTTGTATAAATGGGTGTCGAACATGCGCCTATTCCTTTTTCTTGCCAACATTATATCATTTGCTATACATTACTATTTACTGGACGTGGCATAGCTGTATTTTTAAAATCTACAGGCACAAGACAATGCACTCAAACCACCCACAGGGCTTTAAGAGAAACACATGCAGGTCGATAGCCAATCTCACATGGCAGGCCAATCTCACATGGCAGTCCAATCTTACTAGTAGCATACGCTTTCGGGCATTCATCGCGTTCCTGCTTTCTCACAGCACCTTACCACCGTGTCCCTCACAAGATTTAAAGACTACTTAATGTATCTCTATCGATTTTTGATTCCATAAATCGTTTATATTATCCTGATGCTAGTTAAAGCTGAGAGTGGTAGCTGTTCAAGGCGAGAGAGACGTTTATGATTATCACCTCTTTTAAAAATCTTCATGGGACAGGAAATAAAGAGATTTAAACGAGTAATTACATCCCGTTTCTAAAGGCTAAAGTGTTATGAAGTACATTTTTAAATGCATGATAATTGAGTTTCGACCTGTAAATTTGATGAACCTGAAACGAATCTTCGACGTTTGACAATACAGTGATATGCATGATTAATTAATTTGACCCTCTGTAATACATTGGCGGGATGGAGACAAGCAATATCAATTTGTTTTAATCAAAATTGCGAATAGTTTGCCCCTAATTAACTTCACTTGTTATATTGCATTGATCGACCTACGCGACCGTGTGAGGGCGTACTGCGAACCGGCGATGTAACCTACGCTTCAGAGTATCAATGCACTGTGAAGTCCAAGTTTGTCGAAAAGTTGTCACATGATGAGCAAATCGCCTCAGTGTTAATTTAGCTCATACAAAGTTACTTCGTTCTGGCGCTTTTGTTTCCGAACAAAATATTAAAACGCACAGTAAAAGAAAATAATCGATGATGGTGTTTCTTACTTTAAAATTAAAACAATGAAAGTTAAACATTTTTTTCTCGGTAAAATGATCGACATGGACAAATTTAAGAATACCTCGATAGAGACTTGTTTCTTATGCGGTAGAAATTGAATCAAAATGTTCGAGATCCGATCAGGAGTTGCCACCAGTAAGCAAAAATTCAACTTTTGCGTTGTCGAGCCCGATACAATATAATGTGCAAAATAGTTAGCTGAATGTCAATACTCCAAAGGTCACTTACAACACTGGCAAGTCCGCCATTGTTAAAGGCATGGTTCAGGCGTCAGATTGTCTTGCCAGGAAATTTACTCACTGGATTACAATTTCAATGGAAAACAAAAGGCTGTGACACCTCCATAATCATATTACAGACTAGAACAAACTCGATCCCTGCGATCGAGTCCCCTACCTTTAAACTGTACAGTATTTTATTCGTATCACTTTTTGTCATCTTTAGAAAATATACTCCAGTCATTTTTTTTTCAGATTTTTGTCAAAATTTTGATAACAAACTGTTGCCAATGAAATGCAATGTTCGTTTGGTCCAAAATAATCAAAAAATTTCAGAAAAATCCATAAAAATTGGTAAAAATGTTGCACAAAAATTTTGATGGGAACAATTACAGCACTCAAAGGGTTAAATTTGAAAAACATGCTAAGTAATGATACAATACTGAAAAGCCAAAGTCTTGAACGATGTAATAAGCCGATGCTACGCCATCAGGCTTTGTAGTATGGTTGTGACAGTAGAATTGAACCAAAATACATTTCTCTTCTCCATCAGCCCTTCTTGAAAACCGTCTCCTTCGGTGTCTGTGTTGATAATCGTATCTCCATCAGTTTTCAGTGCTTGTTTCATCCTCATATTGGAAATCACTCGGATCTGAAAGAGAAAAATCAAAGCGCCGTGTAAGAATTTGCCATTTGACTGTGGAGCAATAAATCTCTTCATTCGTTTCAAAGTACATAGTCATCAAACTTAGTGTAGTCTGTACTGTCGCCCAACGTCAAAAGTGTCCTGCACAGAAAGTTTGCAATTAGATACTGGAAATGTGGTATTTCTGAATCAGCAATAAACTTGACATCTCGGGATCACATTTTAGAACCAATAGGAATCTGAATACAAGCTTAGTTACACCTTAACCGCCCGAGCACTAGGACAGTGACCTTAGGTGACAATAACTATTTACAATAGTGATGAGTGTGTCTTCTTTTACCCCATAGTTCATAGTTCAAGTTTGACTGCCTGAAAGAGTTCATTCTTAATTGATGAACAGCCGATCTCAGTTGGCTTGAAGCAATGCATGTAATAAAATACTGACCGAAGCGGTATCCACAGTCAGAACAATCTGTCCCGTATTCACATAAACTATACCGAGATCCAGGTCCACCGTCTTCGCATATTCCGTCACGCTTATACTTGCAGGAATCTCGGCAGCCTGTTAGATTTGACAGTAGAGACATGTGCACTGAGCTTATATAAAAGTGAAGTATGATTTCCAAAAATAACTTGGATTCTGAAGTTCTAAACAGATCTCCAAGGTCTAAACTGATAAAATTATTTCTTTCTTGTAAAGGGCTTTCAGAAGTGGAATAGATAGGTAGTGCATTATTACTTGAATTTTGTACCTCTCTACTGAAGTAAATGCTTTGAAATTTTCGAAATGTTGTGCCTTATTTTTTCCAGATTAAACATTTTATTGAGGTACAGCATTTTATTTTACTCGGTTTTTATAACCACCCCTAATACAAGGAATGCAGTGTCCGGGTGATATCTGTATTCAATTTTTTAAAATAACTTTTCGATGCATTTTGTTCTTTTATCAACTGTAGGTTCTGATCTCCCTGAAGCATGCTATACTTATGTACAATTCTGGATTAAAATCAGTTTGTCAACAATAAAGACTACACATGTACATGCTGTGTTGGCAAAGTTAATGACAGAGATAATTTTATTTTTCGGGGGTTAGACCGACGATATGTACCCGAAACACAATAGTGAAAATTTATTTTAAAAAAGGAGTAAAAGTGGGTTTTTAGCATTCCATTGAACAGCTTTATCTGATGATATCATTATCTGCTTTACCTGATCATAAAACGTCAATTTGCAAAAAAAAAAAAAAAACAAAAAACAAAAAAAAACATCATTCAGTTTATGAAACAAAGCATGTTGTGAAGCCTATATTTAGACAGTTTGATTTCAATCCAGAATTTTAAAAATTATAGCATACTTCAAGGCAATCAGAGCCAACAAAATATATTCCTAATTAAACTTAATGTTTGGATAGTCATTAAAGCTGATTTTACAAAGTGACACTTTGCATCACCTACCAGGGATTCCACAATCTGCACAATCGGTGCCAAGACCGCAACTGACGGAGACAGCATCGGAACTACCGTCGTCACATTCTCCATCAAAAGCATGCAAACAAGTGTCCGAGCATTCTGCGTTTTCAGATCAACAAAGACTTATTAAGTATTTTTACAAGCTGGTGCAGGGACGAACAGCAACATTACTAATTAGCTAATATAAATATAAGAAATGTGTTGAGCCTGGCGACACTGCAGTTACTTTGTCTGAATTGGCGTTTTCTAGGGGAAACGTACTCGAAGCTCTGGTTAAAAATGACAAACGGAAATTATTTTGAAGAGAAAAGGATAGCTGGAAAGCGTGTTTTAGCCCCAATTCTCGATAATGTAAACAGACTGACAAATAAAAAATTATATCAAGAAAGTCATCATGCATTTCTCCTTAGCTTACCGATCTCGTTTAAGTTTTTGAATTGCAGAACATTAACTGAAAAAAACATCGAACGGATTATCTGAATCAAGATTCAAATTGCGCATTATATCTTGATAGAAGAAACATTTCAGAAGACTTATACCAACCTTGAAACAGTAACAAAGGGAAGAGTTTCTCAAGGAATGATTTAAGATTTATAAAATGGCGACCCTTCTTCCGTAATTTTCGCTCGAGGAGTTGAATCTTTGCCTCTAAATTGTCAGGCTTGTCGTTCGAGTGAATGCTCGATTGTACTGTGTTTTGTGCCATACTGTGGTCAGATTGGTTCTGCAGGGCGCTCCTGGCATCCGACTGGTTTATCAGAGATTGTACTTGTTCTTTGACTGAGTCAAGACTTTGGCGCAGAGATTCATAATTCTCGTCAACCCTGACCCGCAGATCGTTCACGATTTCGTCACGTTTGTCGTTCGAGTGAATGCTCGATTGTACTGTGTTTTGTGCCATACTGTGGTCAGATTGGTTCTGCAGGGCGCTCCTGGCATCCGACTGGTTTATCAGAGATTGTACTTGTTCTTTGACTGAGTCAAGACTTAAGCGTAGAGATTCATAATTCTCGTTAACCCTGGCCCGCAGATCGTTCACGATTTCGTTGTGCTGATGGATTAAACCCTGATTGCTGTCCTGTTGGTGTCTCAAAGTTTCAACTTCTCGGTTGGTGTCCTTGATTCTGATGCCCAGTAGTTCGATGTCGGCGTCCATGTCGTTGACGCTATTGACTGCCTCTTCCAGTTCGGGACAGCTGCCATCTCCGTTGGTGTTGAAGGAAAAGACAAAGGCGCAGACATCAGCTCGGTAACAATAGTTATTACCGGAGATGCACTCTCGTTCGTTGCGGGCTAATTCTGCTCGGACAAGGAAACAAGGCCATAGAAGTAAGAAAAAAAGTCCCTCACCACATTTGAAGCCAACACCTCTTGCCATTTTGTCTACAAAATAGTTTGTGTATAGGCTACTTGGGAAATTTTGTTATCATTAAATTTAGCATACAATGTTTGTATGTAAAACTTTGTGGCATGATGCTCAATAAGTTTATTATTCTGTTGATAAACCTTCGCGAACTTACGGCAACCACATATAGTATCTCTCTCTTGCATGTTTGCATGCATGCGTAAATCTATGCATAAAATGCATACATACATACATACATACATACATACACACACACACACACACACACACATACATACATACATACATACATACATACATACATACATACATACATACATACATACATACATACATACACACATACCACACATACATACATACATACATACATACATACATACATACATACATACATACGTACGTACGTACGTACGTACGTACGTACGTACGTACGTACGTACATACATACATACATACATACATACATACATACATACATACATACATACATACATACATACATACATACATACATACATACATACATACATACATACATACATACATACATACATACATACATACATACATACATACATACATACATACATACATACATACATACACCTAAACATACATACATACATACATACATACATACATACATACATACATACATACATACATACATACATACATACATACATACATACATACATACATACATACATACATACACACCTACACACACATACATACATACATACATACATACATACATACATACATACATACATACATACATACATACATACATACATACATACATACATACATACATACATACATACATACATACATACATACATACATACATACATACATATATTTTACTCTTATCCCGCGTCACACAAAGTTTCTCTTTATATTCTGTAAGAAAACATAACATATTGGCTACCAAGGACAATATACTTTTGCCATAAATGTCTTACAATCCCTGTCAAATGACAACAGAGCATATCATATTTTAAGTGGTAAGTTTTGTGTTCGTCAGGCAATCATTTGCTACTGTATGTCGTGTATAGACTAAACGAAATATACAAAACATTCGGTAAATATGCTGTATGGTAAAACGTTGTAAGTTGTTGATCATCTGCATTGTGTTGTTTGTTTTTGTTTTTTGTTTTTTGTTTTAGCTCTATGAAATAGCCTAGAGAGGGTTGATCGAAATTTCACAGATATGGCACAAACACACTCCATTTCACCTGACCAATGTCGTTGCACTTTATCACCTCTACAGGTGATACATTTGTTGTTTCCTGCCTTTAACTTTTCCCTTTAACTGACAACAAGTAAGGTGCTTGTTGCTAATAGTAGGGCATACACCCGATATTGTAAGTTCAGGTCTTATCAAAACCAGTTAAGATTCCAGCTATTGGTGTCAGCAAATTATGTCTATAATCCTAGACCGCGCGTACAGCTCATGTTACAGTAGTTTTAAGACAAAAAAGGCGTTGGAGGCAGCGATTTTCTTTAAAATAATCAACTAATAACTAAGTCCAGGGGAAACTTTTAAAATACACACACATTACGGTACTTATCTGAGATTGGACGTTACAAAACTCCTTTATTTATTTATTTATTTATTTATTTAGTTATTTATTTATTTATTTATTTAGTTATTTATTTATTTATTCGGACAACCAACAGGAGTAAATTCCCAATTACAGGCTCCGCAAAACAAAGATAATACATAAAACTATGTTCTCATATGAAACGTGTGAGTTGGGTGACAGGGGAGTTTCACCTGGTATAGTGGTAAACTAACTCACTACTGCTCAGACTCAAAGGTATCGTGATCGCAAGAAAAACCTGACTTAGGCTGGCAAATTTCACTAGTTTGTATGAAATAGAAGAGACACAAGAGAAAAAGTAGTCTGATGATTGCTATATGCACGAAACTTAAGTAACAGATATTATGAGGTTATCCCACGATATCAGCGCTTGGTTGGGACGTATTGCCACGAGTGAGGGTGCGAGCCGCATCACACGAGTCGAAGACGAGTGTGATGCGGCGCGCACCCTCACGAGTGGCAATACGTCCCAACCAAGCGCTGATATCGTGGGATAACCGATTTATCATATGCCCATGACCGTATATTTATGTAAAAGGTAATTAAAAATAAAGAAATTTTATTAGTTTTTGTCAGTCTTTCGAAGGGACTATGTTTTTATATTCTGCCACTGGTCTGAGCTCATTGATACATGTTTGTTTACAACAGCTGATCAAGTCGTCGATCGCATCGTGTCGAGTGTATACAGTCTAAACAGGATTATTTCAGCGCAATTTACCGCAGTCCAGAAAAGTAATGGAGCCAATTTACTAATTCTGGTCATCGTCCCGGTGTTCTGGTGGATAATTATTACACGGACAATATTGTAAGTTTGAATTCACTTTAATAACTCTTGCTGAAACATAGCTGACGTGAACAGGAACGACGAAGTAGCGCGAAATACAACAGATTGTAAACATAAACTTTTAATTTTCTACAACAACCTGTCCTGTAACTCACTTTAGATCTGAAATAAAGGAACGTTAAATTCATATGTACTAAGTAATATGTTTCGTTATATCGGTAAATTTTGATTGAATGCAAGATGAACATCATAACATCGAAATCGGAAATAAACAACAATTGATGACGTATAACGTGCCGTATCAGACTGATATTTTACGTTCCACGTCACGACGCGTCAGAGGAGACACGGATACGGTCATGGGTATATGATAATTTACTTTGTGCTTGAAGTAATGCGTGTTATTATTTATAAGCACTGTAATTTCCCACGAGGACATCTGTATACTTCAATTTATACTTCAATAACAATATAATGTATATGTGTATATATATATATATATATATATTATATATATATATATATATATATATATATATATATATAGTGTTATATATTTATACATATAGTGTGAAGGGAACATTGACGTGAAAAATTCCAAGGTCTAGTGAAAATCTGTTCCACCCCTTATTTATATTGAATACTAAAAAATTCTATATGCTGATTACAGTTCTAAAAATATCTTCACTTGTAGTAAACATGACATTCAGAATGTTCTAGACTAATTAAGTGGTCAAGTGGTCATTGACTGGGGAGGGGAGGACAGAATGACCTATATAACCGTAGCTCATTGATGACTTCCACGCACATGGGAAAGGCAAACCAAGTCTTACACAGTCACGCATCAGACAGTAAAATTATGCGGTCAAATATGGTCACTTTCTTATTTGGGTGATACAAAAAAAATATATGAACTATTTTATTGAGATTTAAAGGAAAACAAGGAATTATTCGTACAAAAGAATCAATAAACCTAACTGACCTTGAACTAGAATCTGCAACGAGGATCACTGTATATATCTAGGTTATATACACTAGGTTAGTGTTCATAGCATATCACGAGTAATATACCGGCAATCTTTCACAGAACTATCTAGCTGAGCGTGCTCTAAAAATGAAAACAACATTATTCAGACTGGACTTGCCTTAATCTGCCTTCTGTCGCACAAAATTTTTTCAATAACTAAAAAAAAAAGCGAGAAATTTATTTTTTTTTTAAATTACATTTTAAGAATTCATTCATTCAATTAACTTCTTGGGGTAAAGATTGTTTCTCTTATCACCCATAAACGAGGTCTAATGGTTCTTGCCGTACTGTAAACACGTCATCTTGTGACAGATGAAACCGATGCTACGTTGACAGCTTAATTCACAATTGGCTCCTTACAAGATATCAAATACATCTCAAAAGATCTTTCATGGCGGTAAGTGTTACAAAGGTTCCCAGGTCACTCTTATCAGAGTTGATCAGAGAAAATCACATAAGCAGAACGTAAAAAGATTGACTAACTTTATCCCGAACCATTCATCCATGTTGAAAGAACATGAATTCTCACCCTTTCATACACTAATCCAGGCAAATGTAAAATACACCAACTTGTACTACACACCTACGATCTATGTCCAGGTGACATGTAGCATGCTTATGTATGAGTTATGCTTACTTTTAAACATTGTCAAATAGGGACCTGTCAATCAAATAGGGACCTGTCAATCAAATAGGATGATACTTTCAGCGGTTGTAAGTCGAAATTCTTTCAGCTTCCTGAGGGCGTACTTCCTTCACGATCAAAATTGAAAGCAAACTGTACACCAAGTATACTGCACTTCCAAACGATTAAATTACGTCATGCGCAACTTACACATATTCTGATACTCAACAGTGTGTTTTTTCCTACCTCTAACAAAAGTATTTACCATTCGCGCCTGACTGTCAGGATTTAGTTGTTTCGTGGTTCAGACATCATTCATTTCCTCAAATGAGTTGTCCACTGAATAAAGATAAAAATGCTTAAGGTAAAGGGCGACGAATTCGGACGCGCACACGCTTTAGAACGTTTTCTGCGCAGATTTACTCCAGCCTGCCGCAAATGGGTTATTTTGTAGCGCATGTAGTTAACATCACCTGTCATTGTTGAAATTGCGCTTTTACCTAATTTTTTGACCCAGTGTCTTAGAAATACATGTGACCTATAACCTTGTCTATTTTGACCCCCTAGGAAGCTGGTTTTTATTCAATATGAGCGAAAAATTAACATTTCCTCTCCCATTTATATGGCGCAAATTACCCATTCACCTGGAGATATTGTAAAAAGTAGCGTGGTGACACCCTTTTATTAAAAGTGTAAACTAAATGGTATTATGTCAGGAGTTCATTCGCCAAGTTTGGTCAAAATGACACCATTCAAAGCGACAGGAAGAAAGTTAGAAAATTATGTAGTGATATAATTTCGATATCGTCATTTTGTAATCGATACTTATGTTAAAATTTCTTCACAAACATCATGAAAACTATACATTCGATAGATATGGATCTTAAGTCTTGGTATTTATTAAAATTAACTCATTTGCTAACCGTTTTATAATTGCTTTCTTTAGTTTAAGTGAATTATATCATTTTTATTTATTTCTAACGACGCCATTTTAAAGTCCGTTTCCATGGAAACAAGCGTGGTGACCCTCATTTTTTATTTCATTTTTGCACTTGCACAACTTCCAAGAATATTTGTGCAAAGTTTCAAGAAAATGACACCACAACTTAATTTTGACGTAATTCGTAGTACTTCACCTTAATCTTATTTCTCTTGATCATCTTGTGTGCTCACACTTACAGGAATCCCGGGCCGGGTTGGGCAGAAAGTTGCCTTGATAAAATCACTGTTTGTTGCCGTGATATATTCGTCAAGGTACTTTTTCAGCATGCCATTTTGAACGTTTGCATACTGAAATTAGAGACAAATTATCTTTAATTGTCATTTTACGCCGTTTGCAAAAGTGTATACTCTTACTTGAAAGCTTGCATAAAAGTGATTATTTGTAAAGGTTAAAAAGTATTCGCTGAAAGTTCAAAGGTCAGATGAGAAATTATATTATTGATATGGACTGTGACACTTAGGGGAATGTTCACTTTTTTGTACATGAAAATTGGGAAGGGTCACTTTTGTAAGGGTCGCTATTTTTCACTCAGCATCATTTTGAAAACGACCGCCCCCCGTAATTTCTGTCCAGTCCCTTACTTGCAAGTAACAAGCGTAGTTCGGAAACACTCCGTAACCGGTGACTTTTAACCTGTGTACTGCGATGTTTACCGTAAAATATCAGAGCTGATAGTTAACTTCAAAGGTCACTAGTAAGGATAGCTCTGCATGGCAGGGCTGTGTGTTACCGGCGTTATACGGGAGGCCGTATAACGCCGGTAACAGACAGCCCTGCCATGCAGAGCTACAGTTTTGAGCGATATGGGCATGGGCATATGATAAACACAATTCCGATAGCTCATAGATAAACTTTATCTTCTTTCTACACGCAAGGGGGATGTCGCTGGTACGCTGATTTGTGTGACACTTTCCGTAAAATCGACTCCTCTGTCGTCTGGAGGCTTGAATGAAAAGTGCTTCATTACATTTGCGAAAACGAGAAACAGTTCAATTTGGGCGAGATCTTTCCCAACACACACCCTTGAACCTGCAATGTAAACAAAAATCAACATCATTGTAAACAACTGTCACGCTGAAAAATATCGGACATCAGTGTGTGGTTTTCGGCATCGTACCAGAGGAACTGGAAAGTGAGATCCTTAAAAATGAAGGAAAGAGTCAAATTGATCGACTGAGAAAGCAAAACAGAAGGCAAAAGAAAATTAGGGACCGAGCACAGTTAACGGCAGGGGGGCCGGAAGAGAAAATGGGGGGTAGATTGTTTATAAGGTATTTGGTAATTTCATCATTCTTGGAGATTAAAATAGCACAACACAATACTGAAAAGTAGCTGAAGGTGTTACAAGTAGTAAAGCTTGAACATATGTTATTTTGTTTGTATATTATTTGTATATTTATTTGTTTATTATTTATTCCAAGAATGCAAGAATGTTGTTTTCACTAAAACATATATTAAAAGTTATAAGGATTGTGTACAACTTTGTACCTATGTAATCTTTCCTTTTTGGGGAGGGGGGCACAAAAATTTTGTTGCCGGTGATGGGGGCCACAAAAAGTTTTGCTGGTGTTAGGGGGGGGGGGGGGCTGTAAAAAATATATGCACCACACATTTTCTCTTCCAGCCCCCTGCCGTTAATTGTGCTCGTTCCCTTACATTCACTTGTTCTAATGCGTTGATAAACAAGGATTATATAAACGTTCAGAGCACGATCAACGATATATGTATACCATCGTAAATTCTGTAAAAAAATGTCGAACTATTGTTTAAGTGGCGATAAAACATGATAATTGTTACACTTCTATCATATTTTTAAAGTTTGAGTGTTCCATGAATTCATGCTCGTCATTCAGCGGCTATTGAAATGCTGTCGGTAATTCTTCAGTGATAATGAAGGATTTCACATCTGGTATATACTTTGTCACATGAAACAGCTGAAACAGTGAAAGTAAACTACCCCTACCGTAAGAGTAGTGTGCAAGTAAATCCGATTTGCCAAACCGGCCATCTTCTTGCAGCCATCTTTTGGGATTAAATTCGCCTGGCTTGGACCAATACCTTTCATCATTGTGCATGGAATACATGTTACCGAAGACCATCGTGTTAGCCGGAATGTCGAAACCTCTAAATCGAACGTGTCTCGATGTGGCGTGTGGTAACCCGACAGGTACCAAAGTCGTGTGTCGTAAGGCTTCGTGTATGCATGCTTGGGTGTAGGGTAATCGATCGCGGTCTGAATACCTTATAGGGGACGTTCCGGGGTGAGCAGTGTCTATTTCTTTCTGAACTCGGCGTTGAACATCTTGATATTGAGCCATGTACATGAATGTCCAGGTAAGCGATGTGCCTGTTGTTTCAGTCGAGGTCCTCACCAGGTCTCCGAATTCACCGGGCAAGTGGGAATCGCAGAGGTAGTTTTTCTCGGGGTTGTGTTCTTTCAAGTACGCTGCCTTCGTGAGGAAGATGTCCAGCACATCTCGCGGCGAGGAAGGGTCTAGTGTACGTCGATGGGCGTGTATGTATTTTGCCACAATACTATGAAAAGAATCAAGTTGAGCAAGCAGCTGTTTTTTTATAGCCATGGGAAACCGCCAAAGAAAAGGAAAGATGTTTATCACTCCGGCGGACCTGAAAGATACTAGAATTTTAGCACTATTCTCGTGTAAAAGTTTGTGGTGTACACCGTCGTAGTCGACCCGCTCACCGAAAAGGATGCCTGAATTTATGTTGTTCGTTACTTTGGTCATCACGTCACTGAGAAAACAATCAATAACCTGTCCTTTAGTTTTGTCAAGAAAGTCGTACATATACTTCATTTCCTCGAGAACCCGATTTTCGATGAAACTGTCGTCATTGCCCAAACCAAACTTACGGAAGGCCGTTTTAAACAGTGTCCTTCGCATCTTCCATTCATAATCGGTCTGTCGGACGACCAAGACTGTAAAAGAAAACAAGTACATGTAATAAACGTGCTGTCATCCCTTGTAATGCCATGAAAACAATACAAATTGTGTTGTACCCGTTTCTGTATGTATTTCCGTCTCTATGTCTGCGTGCATTTCTATATTTTCTGTATGTATTTTTATATTTCTATTTTTCTGTCTGTCTGCCTATCTGTATGTATGTATGTATGTATGTATGTATGTATGTATGTATGTATGTATGTATGTATGTATGTATGTATGTATGTATGTATGTTTGTATGTATGTTGCATGTATGTATGTATGTATGTATGTATGTATGTATGTATGTATGTATGTATGTATGTATGTATGTATGTATGACATTGTATGTATGTATGTATGTATGTATGTATGTATGTATGTATGCATGCCGGAAAATGCCGAGAGAGTTTGACCGGTTAAGAAGGGCTTGACTACGCAGTTTCTGCGTAGTGAAGCTTCATTACGTATTCATGGTGACCCCTGGCCAGCTGTCAATAACTTTGGGGGCTTTTGTCTTTTGGCCTGCTTGCATATGCTACGTTGGACACGACCTGCCAATCACCCAGGTAGTCAATTAAACTATTAATTGACTGTTTCCCGACCCAATTAACACTATCCACACTGTAAAAATAGCGGACGCTAGACGCGTCTTTACGCGTTCAAAATGTACATGTCGGTGTTCAAATTTGAACGGCTAGTGTTCATATTGTTAACACTAGCTGTTCATAATATTAACAATGATGTTCTAAACCTGAACACTTAGTGTTAACAACTATCTCCTTCAAGTGTTCAAAAACTCAGCATCACAGAAATTTACAATACTGTGAAACAATTAACAATCTTTTGTGTTTTTTACTTTACATGGCTATATTAACTTTACTACTGCCTCGCTGTCCGGCATACGTACACGGATTTCGGTGTAACGAATTTCACAATAAGTGGAAAATATTTCCGGTCTACAATTGCTGAAAGCATGTTTTTTCTAAAAAGGAAGTATAAAAAATAATTTTACACGTTTATTACGGGTTGAAATTTTGAAATTTTGAAAAGAAAATCAAAAAACCACTATGAACGTTTAAATTTAACATCGGCGTGCAAGAGGTGTTCTACTTCTTAACACTTGGTGTTCAAGTTTGGTGCCTTTTCTTATCCCATGATGCATCAAAACGGAAGTTGCGACATTTTTCTTGTAAGCGCACGCTGAAGTCGTGATCGTGCGAAAGCAAGACCAGAAAGGGTAAGTTTTCTCTCCAAAATATTAAAGAGGTATTGGATTTTGAAGCATCTGTATTATTATCCTTCGAACTAATTGTATTGTACTTTGAAAAAGCTTAACTACGTGAAGAAACCTTTATTTCTTTCAGTGGCTGGTGGACCATACACTAGCTGTGAATACGCAGCAGTGTTTTGGGCCATGGGGTATCGATCGCACTCGGGTCAAGGGTCATCACTGGAGCGATGACCCTTGACCCGAGCGCGATCGATATGCCACATTACCGCTGCGTAATCACAGCTAAAACATGTCTTTTAGTAACCACAATCGCATGTAAATTTAAAACTTTAGTTAAACATCGAAGAATATTGTTTTAGCATATGAGAGTTGGCTTTGCTTTTACTTTTCATCAGTTGATGACACGAAGAAGCCAATATTTTGTAACATTGACGAAAAGAGGCACTGTATACAAAAGTCACCCCTTTTCCTTAACCTAATAAGGCCAAATTGTCTTTCATTTGAAGTCTCATGTCGCCATATTATCTATTGTTGCATTATTTTCAGGATGTGAAAAGTTGGATGAACGTGAAATCGAAGAGTTATTACAGAAGCTATTGGTACAGAAATTGAAGAATATGAGTGTACAGATAGCTGTCTGGAAACAAGCTTGAGAACCTAAGCTCATCTCTGATGTAGATTTGAACTTTCGAGGGTTAGTAACTGAATTGATAAGTTTCTGTATTTTTGTTCTGAATTTATCTGAGCTATGTCCAGAACGCTATGATTAACTAAATGTTACTGGAGAATAAGCTTTCAAATACTTGTAGTCACCCTTATCAGATGCAATGGTGGAATGAAGAATTAAATCAGAAAGCCAGAAAATTCACAGTAAAAAATTACACTCTAAATTTCGGAATTTTCTGAAATTTCCACTCTGAATTTTCTGTCGCTTTCTGCTTCAAATCTTCATTGCACCCAGGCATCTGATGAAGGAGACTTCACGTCTTTGAAGGCTTATGCCAGTAACATTTAGTTGATCATAGCCTGCTACCAAATCTTTGATTATTTTATATTTTAGATCAAAACGTCTTTGTTCTCGGTTTGTTACTGATTTTAGCTTTGCTGTTAAGGACGTAGACCTTATATCATAGGTAAATGTGTGGCATCATCCTCAAATGTTTTCATCCCAAGCGTTTTCTTCAAAACGGCCAGTACGATTCATTTAATATTTGGAGTACAGGTTTCCGGGGATTTTCCTAATCATATATGTACAAGTTATGATGAAATACACAAAATTGTATTTTTGAGACATTAAAGACATTTCAGACATTTTTAAGACATAAGGAATTATCAAATGTGATATATTCAAGTAAGCCAAATTTTTAGCTTTTTCGTACGTTTTTGCAAGTATGAACATATAACGTAATCCACAATTATAAGTAAAACCTGTTTTGTCACTACTTTGTTCATATTGTTTGAAAACGATCTACAGTGTTTATGGGGATTTTCTTTTGTTTATGTTTTGATAGGAAGGTGTTAATTAGCGTTGGTGTTTTCCTCTGACAAACTTTACAAAGTGGCCATATGGCCACTTTGTAAAGTTTGTCAGAGGAAAACACCAACGGTGTTTATGTGCCCAATTGACACTAAATAATTGTATTTTACTAAAGGAATTTTTGTGTATTTTTAAATAAAATAATTTTACTGAATATAAGTGGTCTGTTTTGTTATTTCCAGGCTTGAACACCCCATGAACGCGCAAAATTAAAGGTGTTCAACAAGTGCATATCATGTGTTCTAACCTTTAACACACTTATCGTTGAACGGCGTCCATGCGTTCAAAAAGTGTTACAGCCCTTTGAACGCGTAAACGCGTTCAATTTTTTGAAAGCATTTCATGTGCAACGTGTGTTCAGATATGTAACACATGGTGTTCAATATAATGTCTGATGAACACGAAGTGTTCAAAATCTGCACACGTGTGTTAAAAAATTGAACATTGGTTGAACACGTAGTGTTAAATTTCTGAACGTCTAGACGCGTTCAAAAGTGTTACAAAAAGGCGTTTAATTGGTGTTCTATCCTTTAACACTTAACTTTACAGTGCAGCAGTATCAGTCATATTTAATCGCGTGGCCCGGGTGGCACAACGTAGGGAACGCGTGTATTTCTGTGTGTACGTTTCACTTGTGGTGTTGTTTGTACCATCGTGTGTCCTTGTTTCACCTACAGCATTACCTTCAAGGTGACAGTGTTCATTATCATTGCACCGAGTTCTGCCCACGGTGAAAACCACCTGTTTTGCCTACTAATTACTGCCCGTCGCTGCCCGTCCTGAATGTAGCCTATCTATAGCTACAGTAATCACATAAATCATTTATCAGTTTTGATATATACTCCTAAATTGTAAGTTTGATCAAAATCGAGAAACATTCAAGGGCTATGCAGACTGTCCATGTAAGCACACACAGTGACAAGAAGGCGGTAAACACCTACTCACCAAGCTCATCGAATCGGCGAAAAGAAGCATAAAAAGCTAGGCTTATCGCAAAAACAAACGCGCCAAGCGCTAACAAAAACCCATACCAAGCGGCCCTTTTCAGGGCCACCAAATACTCAAAAAGGAACTACCAAAAAATACGATAAGATGACATAGAACACACAAACACTTGAAAGAAATAACAAAAATCGTACACATAACAAACAACTGAAACACAACATTAAATACAAAATAAACATCACAGTAACGTAACAGAAACATGGCCGTGGAAATAAATCAGCTATTTCCAAAGAAAAGCCGACAACAACATGAAATTCAACAACAACCTATCATCGCTCAAACTATGAAACTCCGAAAAATAGTACTAGGCAAAAGCCTTAAAATTCATTCGGACACCAACAAAACCACCTCAGGATTTCAACAAATAAAGTCGTATAATGTGACTATGCTACATCGTGAGACACAAACAATCGCAACAACACCAATTCAAAGAAAAGTCAAATTGGACTCCACGAACAACAAAAAAACAAAAACTTGAAAGCTATCTGAAGCTTCTAAACTCGCACTTCTAGAGATACCCTTTCAACAAGGAAACAAAACATGTCGCGTGCCAAAAGAATCGCGATAAACCAGCTTGCAAACATTGGACAAATTTTGGGAAAATAACCCTTCGACAAGGGTCGGTTTTTCGTTATTGTCAACACAAACGATTACTACTCCAATGCGAAAGGCAATTACGTAACACTCAGTATTATACACAACAAGCCAGAACAAACAGTAAACAAAGTAAATGAACTATTAATTAAAATGTACGAGAACAAGCACATCAACCAGGATACTTGTAAGTATCTTGATCCAATAAACATAAAATCCGTACCCCGCAGTGGTACTTATTGCCTAAAAATTCACAAACCTCCGCAAAAATCTAAAAGACACACCAGTCAAAACAAAATTTACCAAAGTAAAGAAATATAGAACAAACAAACCGAACCACAAACGGACTCACAACGTGACCAAATTAATATACTTGCCTCGCTAATCGGAAAGCAAGACCACTAAAATGCATTAAAATAAATTTTCACAAACACAAACTAAGGAAAGAATCTACACTGCGACTGATGAGAAACCACACTCGGGTTTCGAAACGCAAGCGTCAAAGGGCGACTCTATCAACTTTTGTAACAACATAGGTCCGGCTGCGTCTCGCCATAAGCTTTCCCCACAAACAAAACATTACCGTACACACTACTCCAAACTTCTCTACAAATATCCAAAGCGAAACAAACATTTCATTAACACAAACAATCGGATAAGAATGTAGGAACACATTTTCGAAACGAATCAAACACAAACTCGACACAAAAACATTTGGATAGTTAGGTGGGAGCCTGTTTCACATTTTTTACATCTCGCTATACTGTCTATGATTCAAAAAATAAAGTCATCTGCCACTTTTTCTGTATACGCGGTTTGGCAAAACTCATCTCTTTAATCGAAAGTCGGGCGATTTCATGGTTCTTTGGGGCACGTAAGTGTACGTCGAGCTTAAGGAATGTAGTTACATTCGCGATGTTTTATTCGAAAATTATTTATTCTTCAAGGGCAAATGCACATATTTATGCTGTTGGAAATACTGGCCGCTCATAAACAAGACAATAAACTCAATATATGTGCATTTTTACTTATATTGTCAAAGTACCACCGACACCCACAAAAACCAAATGGTTCAGTCCAGGTATTTGCAACTCTGCCATCCGACTGGTCAACAGGAAATCAACCATAGGTGTCTTTTGGCACGCGTATACGCCAGGCGACGGTAATCTGCACCACTTATCACCATCGGGAAGGTACTCCTCCCCATATACCACTGGTGATCCCACCCTCAAGGCACTGCGTCATTCGACCAAGCATTGTTATTGTAATTTCCTGCATAAAATTAACAGCGAGGTCAACCGGTCAAACTCTCTCGGCATTTTCTCTCATGTGTATATATGTATGTATGTATGTATGTATGTATGTATGTAGTTTGTATGTGTGTATGGATGTATGGATGTATGGATGTGCGTACGTTTATCTTACTTCTATAAAAATAAACCGACATTGACAAATGTACGCACAGATATTAAACAAGACAGCAAACATGCAAAGTTTGTAAATCACGTTGCAGTTCCCGCCGCCCGATCATCCTTTCGACTATTCAATGCGTCAAGCAAGAACTTATAGAAAAAATCATAGACGGTAGAGAAAAAAGGGTTAAACTTTGGTGGCGCGCGTTTGCATTTCCATAATGAAACAACTCGTGAAACTTCACCCTTGTGTAGCTGTGTAGTTTTGCAGAGTAATCACCATTGTGCATGTGGCCAACTGGGCTTGGCGTAAGGACGAGTCATTTTACAAAGCGGCGCTTGGGAGGCGGGTCTTCCGAAGATCTCTCTACTGCTGCGTGTACAGCTTGATTTGAAATTTTTGACAGCTTTAGTTTTGCTTTCTAGGCTACATTGACAAATACTGGTGGGGTGGCTGGAGGAATTCAGGGCGGATTTAAAATTTTTTGGGGGGGAGTAGAGGGGGATTTGAAAGTTTGCTCTCTGTAAAAAAATAGCACCTAGAAGTATGTTGCTTCCCTATTAATTTTTTACATTTGCCAAGCCGTCATCTTCGGGTTTTGTTGGTCTGTAACGTGAAAAGGCCACCGCTAGTGTTCACAGCCAATGTTTTGTTATCCATATGCTATGTTTTGATGAGCTGCTCTGACGTATACCAGTGATGACCACGGACAGTAAAATGAATTGTAGCGAAATAAAATGTGGTCTAATAGATCATTTTACACACACATATATATGTTATTCGTGTCGTACTGTCCGTGCGCAAAATATTAATGAAATTTATACTTGAGTTCGAGGAAAACCGATGTGCATAAAGTACACTCCAATTATACATACAACTGTAATGGTGATATTTTCATGGCCGCTGTACTCTTGCTATGCCGATAATACATATAGTCTATTGTGACTCGGTAGATGACTATAACGCATGTATTTGCAATTGACTTGACTCGGCAGTTATCGTCTACTTCATCTGAATAACTCGAAGAACTTATAAATACACGATCGGTTCACTGCAGTCGTCGTCTATAAAATAGTTTGATCATCATTATGAACCGTGTTTTCGCGAAAGAATCATAAAAACGAAATTCACGGGTGCAGGTTAATTAAAGCGTGTCTCGTTTTTCGCTTAAAATAGCTGTTTTACGTGTAGGTTATTTGCTCTTTCCAGAGTGACGTCAAGTTGTTATCTTCGTAAAATATATTGCCACGCGTACTTTAATATGATGAACATATCATACAACCCGTCTAGGTACACTAGTAACATAGGTACATACAAACTCTCTCTCTCTCTCTCTCTCTCTCTCTCTCTCTCTCTCTCTCTCTGGGGAGTCAGTTAGCTCCACAAAATTGAAGATATCAATAATAGTTTGCCACATCAAATACTAAAGCAGCTCATTTGCATTGCAAACTAGCAATACAAAAACGTGAATTCGACACAGAAATTACCTGTCGTTATCATCTTTTTAGAAACGAAATGTTGACGTCGTGAATGTGCATCTCAAAGAGCCCCTAAAGACTGACCCAGTCATATGTCCGTATTTAACACTTTACTTCATTCTCACCTTCTCCGTTGTGAACTTTACAGTGAAGGTCATCCGGCCTGGCGGAAAAAAATTCTTCGATTTTCCACAAATGCTTCCTTTACCGCATCATAGCCGTGTAGAATAACGGCCAGATTGCTCCCAAGCCGCACACTGATGACGTCGCCGTATTTCTTGGCCATTTCACAGTACCATTTGCCGGGATGATCTGTCAACCAGGGTAGCACGCCGACAACCGGCAAACCCACAGGACCCGGCGGAAGATTCCGTGGTCGATTCACGAGCCATGCAATCAGCATGAAGACGGTAACCATCAACACCAATGTATCTAGCATGTTTTCAGAGATTACTGCGATAAATAATAACAGTTACTATGTAATTTTTTTTCTGACCGATTATAACTTGTAAAGCAAATTTCTAAAACCATTCCTGTGAAGCCTCGAGAGTATTTATCGCAAGTTCCTTCGCGAAATGTTTCTTGTATAATCCCCCGGTTTAATTCCCCTACTGACTACTTTCAACACTTAAATGGCTCTAGACAAAATTAACCATGATCATTGAGAGACCTAGTTTTACTGAATTCTATAAAAGAAGTCATCGTTGATGACACAGTCCCCACTTGTTAATGGGTGCTTTGATTACAGGTCCTCAGAGAGGATAGAGTCCTCTTCATTAGGTCTGTGATAAAAATACTTTGATACAGATGGCACTCAGTGGCCAAGAATGAGTTCCATGGTGATGAAAACATAAAACCAATGTAGGCCACTATCCTAAAGGTCATTAAATGAGTAAACTGGGAATTAGTCGACAGGATGTTGCAAAACATTTTTTCATACTATCCTAACACTAATAGATTATCACTGGTACCATATTTCATAAAGTTTGATGCAGTATTTACAACACTATGAGATCAACATCTGTATCAAGTTTCATCAAATTTGATGTTGTATTTGTGGACATATCACTCTAATTAGGAAAGTTCATTACATATGCAATTACAAATTAATTAAAATGACACTGAAAAATGTCTTTTTCACTGTTAAAGCAATGTGAGCTTAACATCTGTACAAAGTTTCATGAAATTTGATGCAGTATTTCTTGACATATCAGCCTAATTACGAAACTTCAATAATTGACATGATACTGCTACATGACGTGAAACAAATTGACGAGCATGTATGAAATAGGTCAATGTCCTTGTACCAACTTTGAATGATACTGGTGGAAATATGTCTGAGTTACGGCTCAGTACATGAGAAAATTGTAACAACATCGCCGCCATGCAGCGATATTTGATCTTACTGTTTAAAAACTCAACACGTATATGTATGACATAAGTCAATGTCCATGTACAAACTTTGAATAAAATCAGTTGAGACTTGCCAGTTATGGCTATCGACATGAAAAAAGCCATAACAAAATTGCCACCATGTGGCCATATCGGACCTTATCGAGAAACAAATGCATGTACATATGTATACTATAAGTCAATGTCCTTGTACCAACTTTGAATAAATTTGCTTGATGTCATGTCTGAGTTATGGTTCAGGACATGGAAAATCGTATACAAATGGCCACACAGCGGCCATATTGGATCGTATCACAAAACAAATCAATGTGCATATGTATGACATAGGTCAATGTCCTTGTACCAACTTTGAATAAAATCAGTTGAGATATGCCTGAGTTATGGCTCTGTACATGAAAAAATCGTAACAAATTGGCCGCCTGGCGGCCATATTGGATCGTATCACAAAACAAATTGACGTGCATATCTATGACATTGGTCAATGTCCTTGTACCAACTTTGAATAAAATTGGTTGAAGCATGCCCGAGTTACGGCTCTGTACACGAAAAAATCGTAATAAAAATGGCCATCTGGCGGCCATATTGAATTGTATCACCAAAATAAATCAACGTGCATATGTATGACATAGGTCAATGTCCTTGTACCGACTTTGAATAAAATCAGTTTAAACATGCCTGAGTTATAGCTCTGTACATGAAAAAATCGTAATAAAATGGTCGCCTGGCGGCCATATTGGATCGTATCAGGAAACAAATCGACGTGCATCTGTATGACATATGAAGTAATCCTTGTACCAAATTTGAATGAAATTGCTCCAGGCATCTCTGAGATATCTGCGTGAACGGACGGACGGACAGACGCACGGACATTACCAAACCTATAAGTCCCCCCGGACGGTGTCCGTGGGGACTAATAAACCACGACAGTCACATAATTGTACAAACATTGATATGTTTGTATAACCCGAAGAATATGAAATGCGCTGGCGCGTTTATGTATGTTTGAGTTGAATACGTCTCTGTTTGATAATATGCTGTAGAAAAAGTTATGTTACTTTATCTCGGCCGTTTGAACCCTATGCTTCCATTTAGCGGCGAAGATCGAGAGGGTTTGCACTCAGATTTATCTGCTCGTTACAGTGAATTCCAAAATAGGATGGAATTACAACGTGCTTAGGTGATAAGACAAATGTTTCTGGCGATAGAAAATGACGCCAGCTGCATTAAGTACAAACGTCCTCCTTCGATAAATTCTGCAACAATTAAACCAAATACGACGTTCACTGTGCCCATAGTCAACGTCGCCAGTATTGCCGGCGAGCTCCCATTGAAAACTCACCCGTACACTGACTGCTCGAACATTCTTATATTGCCTTTATCACGATTATCGGCGATGAAATCGCACAGAACGCTAACGTCAGGTATTTTTCTCTTTACAGTGTGTACAGCTCGGTATAACGATCGGTGTTCCTACACTGAACGTATTCCGTAAGCGAGAACAGTGGACGTCGTATTGGGTAAAATTGTTGCAAAATCCTTCAAAGGAAATCGTTTGGAGTTGATGCAGTTGGCGTTATTTTCTATCGCCAGAAATTTGTTTTTCTAATCACCCAAGCACGTTGTAATTCCAAGCTATTTTGAAATTCACAATGAGCCAATATGAACGCTTCGAATCTCTAAACACAATACCGTTGAACATGGCAAAGTAATGACAAATAATATTCGTTTCTTTACGAAGGAAGATTTGATCTCCACGATCGCGAATGGGATCATGTATGTTCAAATATTTCGATGAATCCGTAGTAACCACAATCAAGGCGTTGCATGTGTGAAAAAATCTTACAGAAAAAAACACCACTGAAAGTGTCGCTACTCGTAGCACACCTTTCCCATCGAACAAGAACGTTGAAGTAATATCACAGCAATGTTACCTGTTCATGTACTGTGCTTGCAGTTTCTCCTAGAATGAATTAAGTATAATGGACGATACGAAACCTTTTATAAGCAATCTTATGTATTTATTACGCTGTTCGATAAGAGAACTCGGTCAAACTATTAAAGTTCAACAGGGACATATATTATCATTATGGGGGACAACCATAATAAAGAGCAGTATCATGTTGACACAAATTTAAATGTCACGGGTGTGTTCTCTTTTTTGCCCACACAGCTGTATATTAATCTGCTTATAGTGTTTATCTGATTATGTTATCAAGGGAGTGTTTATCTCCTGCTTGCTGAATTTATAGTTTTAATCGCTTACTCTGTATATATTTATTTGCTTGTATGCTGCCTTGGGTTTTGATCATAATAGAGGCTTTGCCTATGCAAATGTGACTTTTAGCCAAATTTGTTTAGAGTCCCACACATCAGTTGCAGAGGCGGAGCCTCCCTTTAAAAGGACGCAAAGCTATGGCGGCGTTCATTGTGTAAATGGACACCAAAAAGGTAACACGCGGGCACACGCTCCAGATTCGAAAATGCCACTTTTTAGTTTTCCCCCGCCGCAAAAACGCAGACAGACTGCCAAGCGGTCAGCGCGAAGTTGCTGCCGATCGAACTCTGTGGTTATATTCAAAGTCTACAATTTTTAAGGAAATTCGAGCGTTGGTGGTGGGGAATCAATGACCATTGGCGATTAGAACCGACCGTCAATCAAACGCTTGTATAAACTCTGTTTGCAGGATTAGCAAAAGGTGACAAAAGGATGAGATCAGTTTGTGTAATTAATGTTATAGAAATCAAACATCGTACTGGCCAAGTGTTTGACTGGGAGGAGAACTCCACTAATGCGAGAACCAGGGATTGAAAAGTGCGGCTTTTATAGCTAGCGCTGAGATTTACAGACTGAACATCTGTAGTACCTTTTCACCACCCACCCTCCCTGACCAAATATTTACTTGAATAGTGCGAATTTGTCAGTAAAATACGTACATTCACTAAATTCTTTTTTACCTTCAAACAAGAGTGGTGGTGTTATTTGGTTGATTTTTAGGTCTTCGTAGTATGTAGTTTGAGGTCTCCCATGGGAGAAAGTTCTATTGTAACTAAAGTTTTGGTTAATGAAGCTCGGCAAAATTAAAGAACTTATCCTGTGTGTACCAAAGAAACCAATGTGTTTGTCTTTCCTTATCTGTGTTTTCATAGAGAGTACTTCTCCCGCTACTGTCAATGGTTTATTAAACCTGGTGAGCATTTAAATATATATTTACAATTCAAACACAAAGGCACAAACATTGCCCAGCGTCTGGCGTTACTCTAACTTGCCCGTTACTGTGTCTTATTACTGATTCCGTTATCCTTGTTTGTTGCACATGTCGTATGCATTTTAATCAAACACGTATGTTTGAAAGGCCTTCAGTAGTAAGAAAAGGTGGTCAACTGGGATGAAGTAAGAATTTTAACACCCATTTTATTCATTTATCTACATGAAGCGAAGGAAAAATTAACCATCCATGTAACTAAAGTGTGACCCTGACCTATATACGAACTCACGCACGCGCAACAGTGCATTGTCCTGAACTAAGCGGGAAATTCCCTGCTGAGCATGTTTATACACGTTCCGAAGGTGTACGGGAAATTCCGTGTGAGTCATCACCATCAAACTAGCCTATATAAAGGACCCCCGTTGTCAGTCCGGCCGGCCGTCGCGGAGTCTAGCTGAAGTTAACTAACTTTCATATCCATTCAATCCATAATATCGTAGATATCGCTCCAGCGGCGGACTAAATCCTTCTTGTTTTTGTATTTCTAGCGCCTGATGAAATATGTTCTGAATAAGTTCTGACCCGGAGCCTCCTCGTTCCGAAGGGTTGCACCTTTTTCTTGTATTTGTGTAAGCAGCTGTTTATATTGAACGTAATAATGTTTATACTTCTCTCTTCTTTTTGATACTCCCGTTTTTCCTTGTATTACATCAATAACAACACCAGGTATAGGAGTTAAGGCTAACAGTACCGGAACTGTTGGAATTGCTGCTATTACAGCAGAGCTTACAAGAATTCCCTTAGTAATATTAAGAGCCATATCAATTCGACCCATCAATTTGTAACTTCGTCGATATGCAGCACTTGTTCTTTCTATGTAATCAGCCAACTGTTCAACGCTTTCAACAACTGAGATGTGCATTTTTACTGTATATGTAAGGGGATAAAAAATAATTGTAGTAATATAGAAATACAATATGGCAGAAGGAGGAGAGAATATAGAACTCCAGGATTTCGATAACGCAAACTTAAATGATGATGATGATGCTGCTGCTACTGCTGCTGAAACATCTTTTACCAGCGATGATAATGCCCTTGCAGAAGTCGATCCTTACCGGGATAGCTCAAGCGCGAAGAGCCCGCAGGTAGATCCTTCGACTAGACAGAGAGTAACAATTGAAATACAAATGGCTGAAAAATTCTTAAACGAGAATAATATTACTGATGAAGCAGCACGAAACGAATTATTTTTGAATGCAAAGATTAGGTATGGAAAGCTGTATTATAAAGAACTCAGGCTATCAAAACTTTCAGGAAGTGGTTTTAAATCGCTCAAGACAGTAAAAAAAGAAGCAGGAGGATATGAATTTGTAACTAAAGTATACAGTAAGACGGGGGACAGCGCAGAGCCCGAAAATGTGAGTCGTGAATTGCATTCTGAAGATGTGAAAAACGATAAAATACCGGCTGAGAAGATGACACCAAAAGACATGGGTATATACAAAGATAAACTGACAGAGTTACGACAAGATGCTTCTGGTAATGCACACAAAATACAAGCTTTTGAAAATAAAATCGACCAATGGAACAATCTAAACCCTGAATATAGAGCTTTTGTTGATGAATTAAAGATGGCAAATATGCGTCTTGATGAGCTTTACAGTGAAAGAGAAAATCTGTTAGAGCAGACAGAACTTACACCCGAACTCAGAACAAGACTAGCTAAAATTGATGATCGAATTGAAGTACAACTTGATATGATCAGTGGGGCACGTGAAAGACTGGCGTCGACTAGGTCTCTTCGTGATGTAATTTCTGATCCAGAATTATCACTGAGACTGAAGCTGACAGAATTATTTAAACGAAATGGTATAACAATCGCTGCAATACTGACTGCCCTTGGAATGACAATATCAACAATTGCCCTGGCTGTAACTAGAGGAGGAGGAGAGCAGGGGGAGCGGGAGCAGGCGGGTCTGGTTCAGGTCCGCCCAAAGTATATACAAAAGCGAAAGAAATTGTAAAGCAATTTGGCGAATGGTTAAAAACCTTGGCCGCAAAAAGTGCTGCTGCAATACCAGGTTTAATCGGTTCCCTCGTCAGTTTTCTATTAAAAACAGCAGGATCGGTTGTTGGATTTGTTGGAGAACAGCTATGGATATTTTTAACTGGATTAACATTAGTCATTATAAATAAAATTATGTATTAATATATGACACTCCCTACGGCATCAACATGTTTGGTGAAAAGAATATTGCAAAGTTTCTTTCTAAAAATAAAGACCTGTTTGGTTTCTCCGTCGAATTGGAATGGTGCAAACTCCGACGAGTAAATCGACATATCCTTCGAGCAAATCCAGGTGTCCGACTCAAAGATGATAATCTATATCATAACATATTAGCTTTCGTGAAGGAATGTCAAAAGACTAACTTCTTTAAGCGACTAGAATTCATAGCTGTATTCCAGGATACTGAGGATGACCAAGAGGCTCATCATCTCCAAGAATATTGGGTTCTTCGATTGATTCGCGACACAGGCAATCGATTATCTTTCAGTCAGACGGAAATATTTATGTAAAGATGTGATTTTTTCTTCTAAGTCATTATATACACGAAGTGAAACTTATTTTCTTTTCAACTGTAATTTCTTTTTTTCTTCTACTATATACATTACACGAAAAATGGGGTACGATAGAACATTATCACCGACTTTCACCAACCGAATACCGAATGGAACGAAGTCAGAAAGAACTCATCACGTGATTGCTCATAATCCAAGTGAGGCAGATCCAAAGCAGACACTTATCATACGATGTCCGAAGTTAGAAAGCGGAGTACTCTTAGTTCCAGATACTTTCGACCTGGTTTTTGATCTCGAAGTAATGGGAGGTGGAACTACCCGTGTAGTACAAAATGTTGCAAAAAATTTGGTGAGAGGTATGAAACTCACATTTGAGGCCAGACACTTTCCGATTTGAGTAAATATAACCTCATTGAATGCTATCGTGATCTCTTCAAACATAAAAAGGAGAGAACGAACATGACACTGTATGGAATTCAGAACGAAAATCTAAGAAAATTAAGAAGCGGTTCGACCGATGCAGATGCGCCGTCGTGGGCGATAATTTACTTTTTGACACATATAAAACAAAATATGCTATTCGTCTCACTCATCCCCTCATAACAGGTCATGGAGTTGCATATCCAAAAGCGTTAGGGAGTCATATTGAATGGGAAATTAAGTTGGCACCCGCCCCCCAATTACTTGTCAGTAATAAACTGATTACAACCAATTATAAATTAAAAAACATTCAAATGGAATACGAGACAATTTCTGACCTCGATCTCGCGAGGTCAACTGCTGGTTATTACAACAGTGGAAAAAGTTACCTTTACGAGCATATACATTATTCTAGAACAATCCCATTCAAAGAATCAGACACGGTTATCAATGAAAATATAAATATACCACGACGTAGCATTAGAGGTATCGCTATACTCTTCACTAAAAATCAGAATCAGGAAGAACTGAACAGTGAACTTTTCATTAACCCCTCCATTGAATCTGTGTCTGTAATGATTGAAGGCATTGCAAATAAAGTGTACGCTCAGAAGATGATACCAAGACAATTTTGGCGAGAGGTGCGACGGTATTTTGCTGAAGATAAAGATTGGTGTGAAATTGATATAGATGAGGTCGATTATTTGAAGAATAAATTTTGTCTGTTTATCGATCTGCGTAGCTTTAAAGATATTGAGTTTCATGGAAATGGTTTAAAAGTAATGAACACAAAGGACGGAATTCAACTTGAGATCCTGAAGAAAGATACCGCGTGGGGTGGCGATGACACTCACAATGATAATATATTTGCCCACATTTATGTTATCAGTGATGCCCTGGTCTCTATTGAAAATAGTAGATTAAAGTCTTTACAATTTTAACCATGACCCGTCGTCCGTCCTATCGGCCATGTTTCTGCCAGCCATTCGCCCGTGTCTGGATTGTATAACTGCACACGTTTGATATCATTTGGTGCCATCATAATTTTACTACGCTTTTCACTACGGATTTCTCCAGCCTTTTTCCGTACAAACTGTACAAACTGTGCCGGCTCCGGCTTCTTCCCAGTTTCAAATAGATCTTTATAATCTTCAAAGTTCAAATGTTTTCTAACACAAACATCTTTCACCCCTTTATTTTTTTTCGTCTCCGAAGTTGGAGTTCGAAAAGCATACACTTTCGAGCGTATGCCGACAAAATCAAGAATAGGTACACCATTCAACTCATCTTTAAATTTACCTATCACTTTTTTATTAATCTTCGGAAAGTTGGCCCCACTCATCCCACTAGTATCGTAGATCGACTTCTCACCATTCTTTTCAACATCTTCTCGGACTATATCATTGAAAGTGCTGACGCTGGAGGTGTCCGGATCCGGGAGGGGCACACTGTAAACAAAACTATCAGTATCCATGTAGGCTAATCGTATTCCAGGGAACTGGGCCCGAAAGTAATTGTAATGCGTCTCATACAATAGCAGCTTAGAAAGTTCTAGTACTGCGGCGCCGATGAAAACTGGTTTTACATATCTATGCTCATCCGTTTTCAGTTCCAGTAGGGCACTGTCGCAGGAATCACCATCCTCTTCGGAAGTTATGAAAGTTATATGTTTCATCTTTGGATTATACTTCTGAATCTTTTTACGGCCACTATCCGTACCGTTCCAGTCCGAAACAAATTTAAAGTCTCTGTACTTTCGAACATCTTCTATTGTCTTACCGAACATTGCATTATTCATCAGCTTATAGAAATTCTTTTCGAAATCTGTCCTCCCCTTTGTCCTCATTTTAGTGTTAAAGTCAATATATTTCGCGAGACATGGAGCTTCATCGAAAGCAAGCACCCGATAAATCTTTTTCAATCTCATTCCCATCCGAAGATAGAATTCCAGCAACTTGTAGTGTAAGACATAGGACTCTCTATCCATCACACTTGTAATCAGTCGACCGCCCTGCCTCGGAAATTCATAGTGATGCGGTGCTAATGGCAAATCGCTGTGTTCTTCATGTAATTCGGGGGGATATTCTAAGTCTACTTCTAGAAAACTTGGTGGAAAGGTGGAACCAGGTCCCCACGCTCCGCCGGCTCCGCCCCCCGCTCCGCCGGCTCCGCCTTCCCATTCCTCCCACTCTTCCATCGTCATCCAATGAAGTCCGCCCGTGGGCATTGCCTGACTCATTGCCCAGCCGTAGAGATTGTTTGCATCGAGATATTTTATTTCGGTCACTGGTTTCTCTGGATCCCAGTTCCCGTAAGCAGGATGATTTGTCTGTAAATAATGAATATTACACTGGCTGATACCGCCTCGATTCCCCGTTGTACGAAATCCATCTGCTCGGCATCCTGAATGAGCCCAAATTTATTACCTGTGAAAAGTAACATAGCATCCCATGTCAAGCCGGGCGCTGACATATAGTGGGCTGGATCTAACTTATATGCTTCTAAACATGTGTCACGAAAATTTTCAAATATATTTGCAAGAAGTAGAACGTCAGTCTCACAATAGAATTCCATATAATCACGAATCGTCTTACATCCAACTTCGTCCCATACTCTTAATGCATGTTCGTAATCAGACTCTGAAATCCCCTCTTCCGTCAATTCGCTATAAAATTCCCCCCTCTCCGGGAGCTGGTTCTCTCCCAGTCTGTCAACCGAGTCTAAATATTCGTAGGGGAAGAAACCTTTCGCCTTTTGAATGTCCGGGTACGAAAGTGGGGCCGCCGTCCACCCGTGGGTCTCCGGCACAGTTTTTGCCAACTTCGCCAATGACCCCATCATCAGCTGAGCACTGTCCATAAACTTTATAGAAAAGTGGACGTCTCTTTATCTCCCTCTTCCCTCCGGCAACAACAATTGAGCCACTAAAAAAATGTTTTTGAGAGTCCCATAATTCCACCATTACCCGTCTTAGCTATTAAATTTGGCTCTTGTCCGGGACCATCATCTATTTCATGTAATTCTTTCAAAATAAAAGAACCATCGTATCCCTTGAGGTTGTGAAAGTATATAGGAATGGTTCTCGACGGCCGGCATCCTTCGCAATAGAAGGTCGCCTCCTCCTTCACTACTCGGTATCCTGCCGGCTCTCCACATGCAATACAGACTGGATCACATCCGTCACGCTGGTAATTAGATCTATCTTTCATCGGTATTATTTTCCAATAATACGATTTCGAATAATACTCGGCCCGTTCTTTCATATCTTTTAGAAAGTCTGTAACACAGGAGAGCCCCATGAATGTTCTTTTACCATAAACAGTGGGTGGCCGCCCTTCGCCCCACCATTCCACCATAACATACGAAAGACAAATTGGAATATGTCGACCGGTCCCCTTCTCAATAATTGCCTCAGTATCTGCATAGACGACGTAGGGGGCGGGGACCTTCTTCCGATGTCCTTCGAATTGACACACTTCCTTAGGAAAAACTGGCTGGGAGTCGTCTGTTCCACAGTACACCTGATGTATTTCTAATTCTTCTGTTGACTTAAAACCTCTTTTACAAACCATACAAATACACTTCTGTCTGCGCTCATTCTTTCGATTAGTACGAGAATTACGAAGGCGATTTTCCGCAGTAATTGGTATGAAGTGGCACCTTCGGGCTTCGCCAACTATCAGTAAGATATTTGCTATTTGATTCCTATCACCTTCGGAACGGGCTTCACCTTCGGCTCCGCCAGGGCACTATATAACACAGTTATGTCGGACGGGGGAGCGGGATCATTTTCGTAGATCTGAAATACTTGAAGTTTGATGCCTGGATTTTGCTGCTCGAAGCGCCTGAATACAGTCAGATCGGCGGGCGTAGGAAAGGGAATACCTTCCCAACAGTAGTCAGCAATAAATGGGGCGTACGTCTTCCAGTTTCTCCTTACCTGACCACACCTCTTTTCACGAAACTCGGGGTCGGTCAACTTTAAACTTGCTACGATGGCGTATTGAAAACAGTTCTCGCTGCCCGAAGGTAGCACCAGATCGCTAACACAATGCTTATTTTTTAACCATCCGGGAAGTTGAATCCCAGCCCCCGGGCCAGCCCCGAGTAAAACTTCTACTAGAATTACTTCAAAATTAAGTATCTCCTCGAGAACGAGACCAGAACCCTCAACATTTTCAATTGTATCAAGCATACGATCGTAGCGATCTATTAATTGTTGCCCCACATCCGATCCCGATCCTCTTACATCTTTTGTGTATGTATCTTTTAATTTAACAGGCAATGTACGATTTTGTGTATTACCAGTTTTCGGATCCGATAATTTAACTTCCATTTCAGTATAAACAGAGTACATCTTTCGTTCCGTTCCTTTGACCATACCTTCAATATCCACCAGCTCCCCGATATCCTTGACTCGCTTGACTTCAGGAAATTTTTTTGTAAAACTGCTCCCTTGAATGCTGTATGTAATCGACGGGCCATAATAATCTTTATGATATATACTATCCTAAAAATTTTTAAAATGAAAAAAATAATTATTCTATGATAGGTCATCAAAATCCACTATAATATTTTTGGCAGCATTTATTTGTTTATATATCTCGCCTAATCTTTCTAAGTCGACTAGTTCTTCCACATCTTGAATTTCTGGTTTATTAGGCGCAGCACAAAATATTAATCTCTCAACAGTGAAAGAAAGGCCACGCTTACTTAAGCGCGGTTTAAATGCTAAGAATTCTATCTTACTACCTTTTCGGATATTACGAGGTACAATAGCAGGATTTTCTCGGACTGGTAGTAACGGACTCACTGTTTTAAAACCGCAGTCAATTTCTTGAACCATATCAATACATGTAGCGAAATCGTGATTTCTCCCTCTCCCTCTCCCTCTTTTAAACTGAAATTTAAAATACCTCATGCCCGGCTGTGCCTCGCTCCCTCGCTTCTGATACACTTTAGATGGATTGTAAAATCCAGTAGTATTCTTGGAGTGAGCGGCCAGGCTTAGAGCATAACTTTTAGCAGTAGATGCATCGAAACTTCACCTAGGGTACGGAATATTATTAAATCAGTAAACTTTTGAAGACTCGGTTGCCAACGGACACACACCCCATCACATGTAGCTGGATCTCCTCCCGAACCATATTTAGGTCCGATGTTGAAAACTACTTCTAGCTCACTGTCTACGTATATGAAAGGATCTACATATTCACCCAAATACTAATTTACCTCCATCATCAATTTTGATGTTTTCTCCGGTTTCAAGTATTTTTATTGCAGTTGAAATAGAAAGGATTGTCATTGTCTTATCGTATATATCTTAATAAAAATAATTTAAAAAATTTTTTTCTATGATATAGTATCCTAAAATGTCATACATATTCATAAATGGACCAACTGGAAGTGGTAAGAGTTACGATGCAATAAATTTGGATCCGTATCACGTACCAGAATTTGACACTAGTTTTTCCAGCAACATTGCCGACTTTTATAATGGGCGCCACGTTTCGATTGCCGATTTTCAGAACCAGTTTATAGAACATACGCTTAGTTTACAATGTCAGGCTGGGAGGAGGAGGGAGTGGGAGGGCCTCCCTTCAGAACAATACATTATTTGTGACTCTTCCATAATTCAACATCTGACTTTTTCTCGAATCCGGGGCGTTTCCACGGAGTGGGAAGAAAAAAAGATTGTTTCTAGAGCATTTGACCATTTACCCAGTTTCATTATCATATTCAAAGATATGCCTTGGGATTATTGCAGGCGGAATGTGTTGACTCGAGCCAGGTCGTACGAAATAGCCGCCTTAGAAGAACTAGAAGAGATTCACAACAAGTTCAAACAGACTTTCTTAGAAATTTGTAATGACTACAGACTTCCATGTTTGGTAATTCATCAATCTCTTACCCCCCTCGTTCTCAAGAATATACTTAATCCAACAATTGATACCGAGACAGTCGGACCAGTAGAATATCCACGAGCTTTTGACTTTGGAATTGCATGGGGCAGCTCACGCGATAGCGGCAGCCAAGGATTTTTAATAGACGGTTTCAAGGAGGAGGAACTTGAAAAAGCGTACTTCCCACCTGGTCAAGAACAACTAGAACAACCTCGAGTCTCACTAAAGAACCTACACAAACTTCTTAACGCTTGTGAATCTGTGTGTGCTTATAATGCTTCGTTTGACCTACGAGCACTTGACATTATGAAACCCTACGGTTCTGTAACACCGGACTTTGAAGTTACTTGTCTATGGCTTATGTCAGTTGTGTACATTATACTTCAACCAGAACTTATCGATAAAGCTGAACAAGGGGGACTCGAAAGAACGGACTGTGGTAACATGAGAAGTCGTTTTGAAGATCTTGCAAACTTAATATGTGCCTCCGGAGGAACCGAGGGGGTACCACCTCATCCACATACGGCCGAAAAAGATGCAGTAAGTGAACATTACTTACGACAGTACATGATAAATACTTGGCCAGGTGGGGGGTGGAAGTGGGGTGGTAAACTGACACTTTCGGCTTTCAAGAAATTAAGACTTTTTCCATGGTACTTATTGAATAACTTTCGTAAATACTTACGTTAGTACTTGACAAGTACCAGCACAGGAACTTACGTAGTACTTGACAAGTACCAGCACAGGAACTTACGAAGTACTCCTTCGGAACGTTACGTAGTACTAATAACATTTTCCTCTGGCTCCCAACTATTGAAACTTTCTGGATAACCTTTCCATTTTATCAGATAATATTTCTTTCCTCTAATTTTTTTCGTCTTCAAAATTCGTTCTACTCTGTACAGCTCGTCGGCTCCCCGGGCGCTCTGAAGTTCATCAGAATAGAAAGTGCCGAGTATTTCCTCTCCATTCAGATCTTTTATTTTGTAAACTGGTGGTGTTCCCAAGCCAGCTGCGTACACAACTTTTGAAACTACGAAAATCTCCTCTGTCCAATTTGGTAAATATCCTTTCTTGAAAGTGGTCTTGTATTTTGTAATTCGGACTCGTTCTCCCGGCTTGAATTCAGGGTCAACTCCCCCGGCTGCCAACTCAGGACCGAATAGTGTATAAAATGCCTGCCAATCGTTCTCCTCTGTTACGTCCCTGGGTTTCATTTTGATACTTCCGTGAACGGTGTTATTGTAATTCTCGAGAAGGTGGGGTAGAATAGAAAGCCAGGAACGTGTCTGTTTATATGTAAAGTATTTCCACATCATCGTCTTGAGGGTCCGATTAAAACGTTCAACGACGCTAGCTTTTTGTCACTGTAGGTGTGAACCAATGAATGCCTGACTCCTCCAACCACCCCTGCATTTTCTGATTAGTAAATTCCCGCCCCTCATCTGTCTGAAGTTTGTCGGGCCTTCTCCCGGATTTCTTAATCACGTCTTGTAGCGCCTGTAACGTATCATCAGCCGTTTTTGACTGTATTGGCCTAGCCCAGGCATATTTACTGAGCACATCGATTACTGTTAGCATGTATCGAATGTTACTATTCTCTTTTGCGAACGGGGGAGGGAATTCCACGAGATCCGCTTGCCATTGAGAGTCTATCGATGTTACAAAAACGCGCCGGCCGCCCGTAGCATGAGAACGAGGTACCGGTTTATGTAGATTATAAGTTAGCTGAGTTTTTAACCACTCCTGCACCTCTTTCTTGGTCACTTTCAGTCCGCTGGCCCGTGCTGCGTCATACAATTTTGTACACCTCCAAAACCAGTTTTCGGGTTGTAATATAATTCTCTAAGAGTTCCTTCGGGGGTGCCTTCGGCTTCAGCTTCCATAATTGCTATATTATACTAATAATTTTATGTCGTACGGAGGGCATCTATATAGTACCAAAATCGGCGGCCACCGGACCCTCTATAAATCTCATACTATACGGATGCCGTAAACGAAATACTAGTTTACTGAATGGCCTACTTTTCAATTGCTTGATTAGGCCCACGGCTTCCCGTTCTGACACCTCCATTCCATATTCTTTTATAATAGTTTTGTTGTCTATCTTGTTCGGTGTGTAAAATAGTACTAACATCTGTATGTTTTCCCTAAATGGTTTACTAATACTAGTATATTGTTGAGTCAGAACCCAGACAGATAATCCGTCATGTCTTGCGCTGAAACCAAGTTGGACTAAAACGTTACTGCGCTTCTTCATATCTTTGGACGAGGCGCAGTCATCGAGGATTATTAAAGTGTTCGTTCCAGCCATTCTTTATGCACGTAGGTTAATGTATCATCCACTGCATCGAGTCCGACTGGAAATATAAACACATTATCATCGGTGAAAATGAATCTTCTATTATACGCTTTATTATTCATGAATGTTGGGCAAATGAATATCACATATTCGAATTTCCTAAGTACGGACCGGTGAGGAGGTCCAACATAAATTCTGTTTTGCCAGAATATGTCGGTCCAGTTATAATCATGTTGAATGGTGGGGTTACGAACATTGCCATCGGATCGGATCTATATACTATACATAAATGTAATGAATATTGCTAAAGATAACAAACCAATTTTTACCATATTCGTGAATAGGGTCTACGCTGGTCGTAGATGCTGCCCGTTCCGGGGAGGGGAGGGGAGGGGACCGAATCCGAGTCGTGTCATTGTGAGGTGACTCTCCGGGCTCGTCCTGCCACTTCACGGATCCCTCCCCTCCATCTCGTGTACAGCACTTTCTCGAACTTCCGTGTTTATATCACCGTTCACCCCGAGGACATAGATTCTGTTGCGTATTGCAATTCATTATTATAACCCGAAATTGCCGGGCCCGAAAGAATGACCATCTCAGACGGTAAGAGAAGTAAATTGGGCGAAACGGCCATATCAAGTTTGACACCAGTATTCATTATTGTGTCTTGATATCGCCTATAACTAATTACTTTGTCGGTATTACGAATTTCATCTTCGAGGAGAACGCCGAATTCTTTTCGGACTTGCTCTGCACTGCCAGTATCGCCCACAATGGTACTGCGAATATTTGCTTGTGCACCGAGTATGCAATATACGTAGGCTTCAAGGCTTTCATTGAGGCGAGCGAGACCGGCCTTTGTTAGTCCCGAGTCTCCTGTCAGAGGAATGAAACTATTGTATTGTCCCTCCGATCCATCATTTCGGAAGAAATAGTAGTGCGGTCGTTCTTTGTCGGGCAGTACATGTTTTTTTCTTTCCAAAAATGGTATGTGTATAGAAAACGCCTCCGTCGGCGGAGAGGAAAAAGTCCCGACCGTTGTATATCGCTTTTGGCTGTCGAACAGGCCCACGATTAGTGTAATATTCATATCCATAACCAAGACCTTTATTTTGACCTTTTCGATAACGAAAGTCGGACTTCGTTGGGCTTATATTTCCAAATTCATACATAGAAGTTCATATTGGACGAGATTGTACGGATTGTCGCCCGCTTTGAAGGTGGGGGTATCGTCTGGAAGTGCAACTCCCATTTCGTGAAGGATACGACGTATTGTAAAATATACATGGAAACGGCAGAATGATCGTATTTGGGGCGGAAATTTCTTATCAAAGAGATGGGCGAATGATATACCGCAACCAGTAGTGCTGCACCATACGGCGAAATTTAATTGCTGGTCCCAGTATTTCATCTTTGGGCTGCCCAGCCAGACATTACTTTCTTTCGCTGATCGATGAGTGATTACGTTATCTTTAAATATATCCCGTGGATGAAAAGTAAATTTTTCTGTCGGCGTTACATATATTTCTAGGTCCATGAGAATAGGTTTTATTCCCCCGTCCGGTTTGGAAGGGGGGGTATCAGCATGCTGTACTGTCGGTACGCTCGTCTTATTCAATTGAAAAGCAACTGGGAATAAGTCTGTACTCATTATTCGTGTTTCTATTACATATAGATTTAAATGGAGGAGAATTTTCCCGGAATCCCTGTCGGAATCCATGTCGGTATGGTTCTGTTAGGAGTACTAACATTCCAGACTATGTTAATACTTTATTTCGGATTCAGGTTTAAACGAATTTTTTATTTTTTACTAAGAATAGATAACATACTGCAAACAATGGAGAATTTAATAAAGTCATCGCAGCGGCAAATATGGCAGCGCCCTATCGGAACGGTTCCGAAGGGGCTTCGGCACCTTCGGCGCCTTTGGACAATAATCAATCCATAATAGAGACAAAACGTGAAAAAATACTCTGTGTCATCGCAAGTGGTCAAAGTAAGTTATTTTTTGGTAAGGAGATTTCAGTTGCTGACGTAGAAAAATGGAAAGATGAAACGGTGGTTAAAGCCTTCAAAATGTACGAAGCGAAATACAGTTCTCTTATAAGTGATACCATCACTCAAGTTTCATAGATCTAGGAGCCCGTGCAATAAGTCAGGTAGTTCCAATCGATGATCGAGATAACTATGCCACTGATCTTAAAAAGGATTTTATTCTAAACAGTGAAATAAAACGATTATCAGGACGGATAGCGTACACGTGGGGGCCCCTGATTGCTCTAATTTCCACCGGTTTAATTACGGGTAAACATTTAAATTTTAAAAAAATCGGGTTTAATATAGTACCTGAAATAAATGGATTCAACTTCGCCGACTCAGCAAACGACTCCGGCCCCGCCGACGGACCCACACCGCAAACGGCTCCGCCGATTCCGACACAGCGCAACATAGAGAAAGTGTCGTTACCGACGAAGCATCCAGGGAGAGTTGCTGCGGGCAAGAAATTAGCGAATGGAACAGGCAAAACAGGGAGAAGAAACTAAAAGCAATGATTCATGATAGCGATGCGGTAGCGACTGAAGCACTTAGTCTACCGCCTACAATGAAAGAACAGTGTGATAATAATTCACGCTGGTATAATAAATGTTATCTTGTTTTAGGAATTGTGGGAGTTTCATTGACTGCATTAGGGCTATATTGGGGGCGTCTCGGCATACCCCCTGTCCTCCCGGAAAGGGGCTGCTCCTCAGAAAGCGGCTACGGGGGCCAGCTCCTCTACATTGTATGAGATGGATTAACTCCCCATATTTTTTATTTTTATTTTTTATTTTATATACTAGTCAGCAATCATGGATATTAAAACAGTTGTAAACACAATGTACGATGGTATTGTAATCGCAGGACTTGCGATGGGATATCTTATGATCTCCAGCAAATTTCTGAAATAGAGGTTGGCGATCCAAGTCGACCAAATTTAACTCGATTGGCAAAATTAGGCGGTGCGACTGCTGCCGCGGTAGCAACCAAAGATCTCCTTGAACAGAAAAATATTATTCCTGCAGACCTTATACTTCGTAATAATAATATTCATCGAACATTTATACTTAGTAATATATACATACAACGTCAACGATGATCATTGAGATTGAAAGCAAAACAGGTAAACCGGTTACTACCAATTTTACCCCTTGTATTGACGTATCAAAGTTTACGAAGGTGAGACTGCTCGAGTGTTCACTCCATAATTCATGGCATAACGTGACGAGGAGGAAATATGATATTAAAATATCAAGAAGGTGGACACACCGAAGAAGTCTATAACAATACGTCCAGGTAACTACTATCAATACACTCACAAAGCCATCGGGTTGGCGCCAAGAATTAATTTGAAGAAGATCTGTCGACAGGCCGCGTTCTTCTAACTTTGGCTGAAGATGTTAAAGTATTTTTTAATGCTACAGGTAACTTCGCTAACCTCGTCGGTTTTTCAGAAAAAATGAGGACAACCCAGTGGAAGAAAGTACTATTAGTCCAGGTCTAGCGGATTTCTTAACAGTCACTGAATATATAGTTCATTCAGATGTCGTTGACCCTACTGGAAATATGTTTCAAGCGGCTCGGGTGAATACATACAGGGAGTAGTATCGGACTGTTTACAAACACTTCCTATCCAGGATACAAAACGAATAAGTGAAAAGGTCACCTATGATTTTAAAAACGGCTCAATTTCCGTGCCACTGAGAAAATGGGGAGACTGGATGGATTCAATGCGTATTTGGATAACAGATCAGGATGGAAACGTAGTTGATTTCAATAACAGGCCAACTAAATTTTGTATTGAATTATTGTAGTCGTTCCGAAGGACCCTACCGGTGCGTTCCGAAGGAACCCTATCGGAAGATAAACCATCCCACGACCAATCCTCCAGCAATATAAATCATTTCATATTTCTTTTGCTCAGGACTGGGCTGATAATAATCTGAGAATTGAACTGCTTCGCCTGACGTAGAGTTGCTTTGCACCGCTTCTGCTTCTTCCAGGATTTCTGCATCTGTATCTCTTAATTCTACCGCAGCATGCGCGTCCTTTGCCTGATTTTCTCTTTCCCAGTCAGCCTGTAGTAATCTTTTTTCTGACCAGACGTTGCGATCATGTTCAAATTTTTCTAATGCTTTATCATGTCTAATTTTCTCTTCAATAAGAGCGTCACCATTACCAGAAAGCTTTTGTCCGATAATATTTCCTCCTGTGAATGCCGTTGCATTTAATACAGCACCGAGAACTGTCATTCCTATTGCTGAAGCCATGGTTGTGTATATTACAAGGTATTATTTTAATTTTCACTGTATATAGGTCCCGTATGTCTGGTCCAGGTCTAGGTGCAATTCGTGTACAAAATCTTGAGCTTGAAGATCTGAGTGATGTTAAAGTTAACAATAATACTAAGATGGCTGCTAATCATAATAAGGATTACGTCCTTCGTTATAAAGACCGCGAAAAATATTTCGTTTTAGCCAATGCCGCGGCGCCACCCCACGACATGCTGTAGAATTTTCCGAACTTAAAGACATTGATGAAACTGTAATTGACGCCACAAAGGCTTCGAATGATTCTACTCCTTTTGCTCTGACATGGGATTCGGCTAGTCAGAAATTCATGCCTTATAATGTGCCGCGTAACATCTTAGATATTGGATAGTGAAATTGCAGGAGGTGTTGCTGAACCACCAGGAACTCCGAATGTGATTTATTTTGATAGCAATGTAAACAAATATAAATTGTTAGATTTTCGTAGTTGGCTTACTCCTACGAATCCATACATTGCACTTCTTGGTATACCAATTCACCTTAAAATTAGTCCTCTTAATACAATAATGAAGGCAGATAATACACTAAGAAGGTGGATAAACGAGGGGGAGAATTATTGCTCGTATACAGCTAGCGGAGTTCCAGTTAGATTATTTTGGGACACAACTTAAAGAAACTGGGTCTTAAAAGTGTCGGTGATGAGGCAGCTGAATTAACTTTACAGACTGTAAATCAACAGATGACTGATAATATGAAAATACTTCAACATGGTACAGTTCTCATTAGATGTGTAAATTAGCTACTGGAGATGAATTTGACGATTTGGTTGGATATTATGCTATGAAAACAGATAACAGAACAACTTGTGATATTATCATAAGTATTGATAAAGATCGGGGAGGGGAAATGAGTATTGAATGTTTTGTTGGTGGGAATAGAATAGAGAACGACTTAGGAACTACATTTGTACGTAGAGATAAAGAGTGAACACTTTAGATATCAGTACCATTCATCTGAAACGTCTCATATTATTTGAAGTAATGGTCTTCCGTCACATTTTAAGTTCAGAGGAAATTACTAAAATTTTATCTATCAGGTGAACAAGTTCGCACCGATAGGAACTTCGTGTTCAACATCAGCTAGACTCCGCGACCGGCCGGACTGACAACGGGGGTCCTTTATATAGGCTAGTTTGATGGTGATGACTCGCACGGATTTCCCGTACACCTTCGGAACGTGTATAAACATGCTCAGCAGGGAATTTCCCGCTTAGTTCAGGACAATGCACTGTTGCGCGTGCGTGAGTTCGTATATAGGTCAGGGTCACACTTTAGTTACATGGATGGTTAATTTTTCCTTCGCTTCATGTAGATAAATGAATAAAATGGGGTGTAAAATTCTTACTTCATCCCAGTTGACCACCTTTTCTTTACTACTGCCTTCGACTGTACATACATACATACATACATACATGTAGGCATGCATACATACATACATACATACATACATACATACATACATACATACATACATGTAGGCATGCAAACATGCATGCATGCATTAGTAAAATACATACGAACGTACATGTCTTTCTACAGTGTCAGCTTACAGAAAAGAACACAGTTCTTCATACACTTTATAAAACGCTTCAAAAAGTGAGTTTCGTTAAATATCCAGTATTGCTTAATTTACAGTACACAAAAGGTATGATAAGTTTTGTTTAAATTGAAACAAAACTTGAAGTAGTAAAAGCCATAGGACATGTCTGCAGTTAAGAAGTAAGCCTTCAGACGTCGAAGTGGACCCTGAAAATTTTATGATATTTGAGTAACGGTAAACATAGTGAGGTCGATGTGTCCTTTCCCTGTGTCGTTATAAAGGTCATGTAATCAACAAAGTTATTTTGCCTAACGGTCACGATAATAGGTCAATTGTCAGGCGTCATACATGTAACTTCTTAAAATTCGGGTATAATAGATTGCGCAAATACGATAAGGCATGAGTCACTTCAGAAAACATACCAGACTGTATTATTTCGATTGATGTGGTCAAACTATTGAATTGTTGTTCAACTATTTACGACAGGAATGCAGGCTTAAATATTAGTAGTCCTCGAGAGTATTCATTGCAAGTAACTTCCCAGAGTGGATGTGCCTTGTATAATTCCTACTGACTATTTTCAACTTGCTTTACTGGATTGATACTTCCATGTATGCATGCAAGTATGCATGCATGCATGTTCATGTTCATGTGCACACATACGTGCACGTTTATTGCTTTTCAAGGCCTTCAGCCCATAAGCAAGGGGTTACAACAAAGTGATACAGGTGAGAAGTATATACATACAGTATTAAGTCATACAAGTACAGTAAATACACGAACTTCTCGTGAAACAAAAACAAAATCAATTCATAGTACTTAAAAAGAAAATCGTACTGAATAAAAAACTATGAAATTTCAATATTTTTCAAAACTGATTCTCTGAGTTTGAAAGCTTTATATACAAAGTTACATAGTGATAAGATCATGAATGGATCTTTTTCTCTCATATTTCTCAAAAACATTTGGAAGTGATGATGATTAATATCTTCTCGTGAAAAATATTGCTTTCTCATTTCTGATTTCAAACCGTCTGACTGCTTTCTTTATTACTACAAGTCCATATCTTCTCTCAAATCTGAGTATACATCACTGTAATATTGCTCCGAAAACATTGCCAACTTGCTAATCCGCTGAATTCTGTGCCCTGTGATACAAACACGCATGCATACATTCGTAAAATACCTACGAATGCACGGGAGAACTGACGTGTACTGTCCTTCTACACTATCAGTTTTACAGAGCGACTGTTCTAAAATAATCGCAATCATACCAATCCATAATCCAATGACAGTAGGTCGGAATTCGCAAGACAATAGTTGTAAACATAGACACAAACAGCACAGAACAGACAGTAAATAGACTGTACACAACAAAGTCATATTCATGAAAGAAAGATATATGGACCTCTGGCCAGAAGACCAAGAAGTGATGTCAGGTGTTTCGAAAATAGTAAGCGCATCCTGCCCCACATGTGGCACCCGCCATATATCAATCTATAAGTCAGATAGGTAGTGGTCACTAACTAAGGCCCAATGTCACTGATGCCATCAGTGATCATTTGTCGAAGAGAGATATTGTATTTATCTACCAGCTTGCGATACCTGCCAAAAAAGCGTTTGAATGTAGAGACAAGTCTTGCTCTGGTGTAACCTTGATTTAATAGTTTGCAAGAGAGATGGCCATGTTTCTCTACAAAATCACCATATGAACTGCATGCTCTAGCATATCGAATAAGCTGGGAAATGTATACCCCATAAGCTGGTGAGAGTGGAATATTACTTATGAGGTGTGGAAAATTGATGATACTAAAGTTAAAATAATCTCTCTTGTCATATAGCCTAGTAGAAAGGTGACCATTAGAGTCAAATTCAAGTAAAATGTCCATATATGAAGCAGAAAAGGCCGTTTCTGTAGTTTCTTTAATCTCCAATTCTGGAGGATAAATCATAGCAAGATATTTACTGAATTCAGAGTTATTCAAGAAATAACATCGTCTATGTATCTATATGTTAGATTGAAAGTTCGAGCTACAGAGACCTTTTTCTGTTTAATTAAGTTCTGGATAAATTCTGCCTCATATGAGAACAGAAATAAGTCTGCAAGTAAGGGAGCACAGTTAGTGCTCATAGGAATTCCTATACACTGTTGGAAAATGTGCCCTCCAAATTCTACAAATATGTTGTCGATGAGGAAATCAAGCATACTGATAATGTCTTTCTCGGTATAAAACACTTTAGCGTTAGTTGTATTTCAACAAAATATGTAGAATTATACCCTAATACCACATATTTGTAACGGCGTGAACCGTTTTTGTAGAAAAATGCTTGGTTGATGATGTTTTTCAAGCGTTCTTTCAATTTATTATGTGGTATTGTGGTATACAATGTGGAAAAATCGAAAGTTTTAATAGATGTTATTTTTGAAAACAGATCTGATTTCAAATTTTCCAAGAGTTCCTTCGAATTTTTTAATATCCACATTTGATTTATACCACTTCGAGAAAAGACAACATCACAGTATGTTGAAGTCCCCGTTTAACAGTACAAAGAACAGAAGTCAGTATCTTCGATAACTCTGTAGTTGAACATTTTGAAGATCCTGCGATAAACCTAGCTTTGTAAGGTGTTTTGTGGAGCTTTGGTATCCAGTATAAGCTAGGCAACTTATTATGGTCATCCTTTATTGTAACATTAAAATTATCCATGAATGATATGAGACTTATGGTTGCCAAAATTTCAGATTTGTTGAACATTGATTGTCTGTAAGTGGAGTTGGTTGAGGTCTTAGTTACACCAATTACACCAAGTTCGTCTATAAGACATTCAAATAATACTTCTTACAGACAAATACAATGTTATTGGCAGCTTTATCAGCAGGAACGACAACATATTTGTCATGGATATCATTCAAACACTTAACAGCATCAGGATCTTTAAATACAGAATAGGGTCTTCTGCAAACATGTGATCTTAGTCGACCAATACGGCCACGAACTATTTTCCTCACAGATTTGACCCATTCTGACAGTGTGTCCAACTCTACATCCTCCCTTTTAGCCCATTTCCTGGCATATTCTTCAACAGAGTCCATAACGATCTTAAAATTATGGTTCCAGTTGATCCTGCGAGGTTCTCTGAACTTGGGTCCACAAGATAATATCTTACGAAGGTGATGATGTTCAACCAAGTTCAGATCACCAGTGATGACATAGCCAACTGGAGTGTATTTGAAGGGAGATGTAGAGCAGTCACAGGATGCTGGTGTTTGAAGGAATTCATCAATTTTTAAGTGCCGCAATGCCTTATTGTAATTGAATATTTTATTGGAGATTGTCTTGGTGTATTGATATGACAGAATAGGTACAGACTGGTTCTTAAAGTATACAGGTATAGTTGATGTAACCATTTTGTTGTGAAGTATATTGCTGATATTAATGGCATCGATTCCTTTGTTAGTAATGGAAGATGTATGAAATGACGATGATCATCAGTCATAGGTTCAGCACGAACAGGCTTGTAGAGTCTGTATAGTGCAATATCAGCAATAATACTGACCAGTATGTACGGTTGTTTGTTCGGATCTGTCAAAGACAACCCCAATGCATAGGCATGCAACCTTCTCAAGTCCTTGATGAAAGAGCAAATAATGAAGTACGAATGTGATGGAGACCTAAAGGCTTCTGTAATAAAAGAAGCAGTTCATGAATGTGTCATGGCAGTTGGAGGTAGATGTATCCAATTTAGGCCGATGGTAACGCCTATGTCCATGACTATGTCTTCTACGGACAGGTGACTCAAATAGGCCCATCACATTGACTTCTGAACAACCAGGACTTGAGAGATTGCCTATATCTTTGATGTTGTCATTACAACCATAAGGCATTGCGGTACCTAACTGTCTAATCCAGTGGTATTCTCTCTGTCTACGGAATGGTGAACTAAGTGTGGGGCTGTTGGTTGGATGTGATATTTTTTTCAAGAATACGGACACGCATAGACAAAGTGGAGTGATCGTCCTGGTTAAAATGCTTATAAAGTTGCACATCCAAAGATCGATTCACTCCACTGCGATGTCCGTTCATTCTAGATCGTAAGCTGTTTCCTGTTTCACCAACATAAATGAGCCCACACAATGAACACTCAATTCCATAGATTACGTTTTTGCTAGTGCAATTCAGAGGTTCCAGACATTTGGTAGAATAGGTCTTCCCTGTCAAACTACTACTGAACTGTTCTGTAGTGATGAGCATACTACAAGTTTTGCAGTTTTTAATACCACACTTTGTAATAGAACCTGTATAATGACAAACAGTCCGTCAGTAGCAATTCGCATGGTTTAATTGTCTGGTTGCATTCTCCAATTGTGTGATAAAATTGCCCTCTGATTGCACGTGTGAGGTCTTAGTAACATCCCGAAGGATAATCCGAGGGACACACGGTTTTTGAGCTACTGTGTCCTGTGTAGCTGGTCGGGACCTTGTTAACCCGGGCGACGTCCCAGCCGGTATGAATATATCTCTTATACAGGCATATTCATTATCATGTACAAGTACCAGGTGGATGATGCCCTAAGAACACAATTCTTGGTACACTTTATGAAACGCTTCAATGAGAAAGTTTTGTTAAATGTCTATTTAGTCTACTTTAATTTACTGTACACAAATGGTTATGGTAAGTTTTGTTTAAGTTGAATCCAAACATCACGTAGTAAAAGACTGTCAAAAATATTAGTTAGGACATGTCTGCAGGGCACAAGCAGGCCTTGAGACGTCAAAGGGAATACTTAAATGTTATGATAATTGTGGCTGTCAACAAATTCGAGGTCGACATTGTTTGTGTCCGTGTACCGTGTCCGTAAAGGTCATGTTATCAACTAAAATACATTACCTGATAGTCATGATAATAGTTCAATTGTCAGGCGTCATACTTTAGAGTACATAAAATTCAGGTAAAATAGATTGAGCAAATACATTAAGGCACGGGTCACTGCAGAAACCATATCCGATTGTTGTATTGAATTGGTATTGTCAGAATTGTTGTCAACTACAACTGGCTTAAACATTAGTTCCCCTAAAACTATTCCTCTAGTCCTCGAGAGTATTCATTGCAAATGTCCTTGAAAAGATTTCTTGTATAATTTCCCGGTTAAATTGCCTTACTGACTATTTTCAACACTTAAAAAGTTCTGGACAAAATTAACCATGAAAGAAATAATCACCGAGGGACCTAATTTTACTGAACTGAATAAACCAAATCGACGCTATCGACAGAGTCATATAATTGTACAAAGACTGATATGATTGTATAAGCCGAAGTAGATCAAGAAGATTACAAAGTTAGGGAGCTTTCAGTTATTACGGCCTTGGGTGGGCCGGCAAAATCCCTAAATTTGAAAACTGCAAATGGGTGGGGTCATGTATTTTTCAAACAGCTCACAGGGGGGAGGTCGCTTTATTTTCATAAGTATCCGTCCCGTCAAAAAGCAGTTGCAGTGTTCAGCAATATTCTGAGAGATAAAAATGATTCGCTGCATGATTTCATTCTCTGAAGTCATTTAACTGTACATCTGAACAAAAGTATAATTATCTGTCACATGAACATCTTGACTAGGTAACTGTTAGGCTTGTCTTATTGTAAATCGAGCTCACCGTGGGCAATGGACAATTCCTATTACTTACATATTAGAGATATAGCAAGTTTTGTCAGGGAAATTATTGAACAGTTACCTTATTAACACCTTGTGAGTTTGTAAAGAGGGTCATTTAAAAAACCCTGAGAATCTTTTTTGGGGATTCTATTCCCCGCCCTTTCAGAGGTGTATGTGTGTGCAGCTTTACTCAAGCAATGTAGGGGGGGGGGGGGTCATGAAATTTTTGTCATCCTAAAAGGGTGTCATCAATTTTTCGGTGCACTGGGTAGGGTTCACTTATTTTGACTGATGCACAGAAAGAATTCGCCTGCCGAACCCTAGCCATAATAATTGAACGCTCACTTAAGTAGACAATCCTGAACCACTAATAGTCAGGGTGGTGCCGCTACTTGTAGCACACTTTTCTCATCGAACAAGAACGTTGAAGTAGTATTCACAGCAACGTTACCTGTTAATGTACTGTACGTAGCTGTTTCTTACACATACATACACTTTATGAAACGCTCCAAAAAGTAAGTATCGTTACATGTCCTGTGTAATTTAATTTACTGGACACAAATGGTATGATAAATTTTGTTTAAGTTGGAACAAGATCGAAACAGGTTCATGTGTCCTTTCCCTGAGTCGTTATAAAGGTCATGTTATCAATTAAATCATTTTGCCTAACGGTCACGATAATCTAGGTCAATTGTCAGGCGTCATACATGTAACTACATAACATTCGGGTATAATAGATTGCGTAAATACGATAAATGCGCAAATACGATAAGGCATGAGTCACTGCAATAAACATGTCAAACTGTATCGTTTCAATTGATATGGTCAGAGTTGTTGTTCACGACAGGAATGCTGGATTAAACATTATTTCCCCTAGAAATATTCCTGTAGTCCTCGAGAGTATTCATTGCAAGTAACTTCCTAGAATGTCTCTTGCATAATTCGTACTGACTATTTTCAATTTGCTTTACTGGATTGATACTTCCCTGTTTACATGTTAAACATTAAGTAGTCAAAGACTGTCAAAAATTTTAGTCAGGACATGTCTGCAGGGCACAAGCAGGCCTTGAGATGTCGAAGTAAACCCTTAAATTTTCTGACAATTGTGGCTGTCAACAAAATCGAGGTCGACATTGTTTGTGTCCGTGTATCGTGTCGGTATAAAAGTCATGTTATCAACTAAAATATATTGCCTAATAGTCATGATAATAGTTCAATTGTCAGGTGTCATACTTTAGAGTACATAATATTCAGGTAAAATAGATTGAGCAAGTTCGTTAGGGCGTGGGTTTACTGCAGAAAACATACCAGATTGTATAAAGGTCGGAATTGTTGGTCAACTACTTACCATGGAACGCCGACGTAAACATTAGTTCCCCTAAAACTATTCCTCTAGTCCACGAGGGCATTCATTGCAAGTTCCTTCGAAAAGGTTTCTTGCATAATTTCCCAGTTTAATTGCCCTACTGACTATTTTGAACACTTAAAAGTTCTGGACAATATTAACCATGAAAGAAATGATCACCGAGGGACCTACTTTTACTAAATTGTATAATAAACCAAATCGACGCTATCGACACAGTCATATAATCGTACAAACACTGATATGTTTGTATAACCCGAAGTAGATTAGATAGATTCAAAGATAAGTAGGACCGTTCTGAACCACTAATAGTTAGTGGTGGTGCCGCTACTTGTAGCACACCTTTCCCATCGAACAATAACGTTGAAGTAATATCACCAGCAACGTTACACGTTAATGTACTGTGCCTAGAAGTTTCTCTTTTCAATGTACAAAATACTTTTTCTCTCACTCGACACCGAGCATACATATATACGCACATACATACATACATACATACATACATACATACATACATACATACATACATACATACATACATACATACATACATACATACATACATACATACATACATACATACATACATACATACATACATACATACATACATACATACATACAAAGCTTTACATACATACGTACATACATACACACATACATACATACATACATACATACATACATACATACATACATACATACATACATACATACATACATACATACATACATACATACATACATACATACATACATACATACACACACACACACACACACATACACACATACATACATACATACATACATACATACATACATACATACATACATACATACACATACATACATACATACATACATACATACATACATACATACATACATACATACATAAACACACACACACACATACATACATACATACATACATACATACATACATACATACATACATACATACATACATACATACATACATACATACATACATACATACATACATACATACATACATAAAGACAAACATGCATGCATGCGTTTGCAAAATACCTACGAACGCACGTGAGAACTGACGTGTACTTTCCTTCTACAAATTCAGTTGCACAGAACGACTGTTCTCATAACACAATTCTTGGTACACTTTATGAAACGCTTCAATAAGAAAGTTTCGTTAAATGTCCATTTAGTTACTTTAATTTACTGTACACAATTGGGAATGGCTAGTTTGGTTTAAATTGAAACAAAAGATTAAGTAGTAAAAGACTGTCAAAATATTAGTAAGGACATGTCTGCAGGGCATAAACAGTTCTTGAGACGTCAAAGGGAACCCTAAAATGTTATGATAATTGTGGCTGTCAACAAAATCGAGGTCGGCATTGAGTCCTTTTTCTGTGTCGGTATAAAGGTCATGCTATCAACTAAAATAATCTGCCTGATAGTCATGATAATAGTTCAATTGTCAGGCGTCATACTTTAGAGTACATAATATTCAGGTAAAATAGATTGCGCAAGTTCGTTAAGGCATGGGTTATTGCAGAAAACATACCAGATTGTATAATTTCAAGGAATATTGTCAGAATTGACGGTCAACTACTTACCAATGGAACGCCAACGTAAACATTAGTTTCCCTAAAACTATTCCTCTAGTCCTCGAATGTATTCATTACAAATATCCTTGAAAACGTTTCTTGTATAATTTCCAAGTTGAATAGCCCTACTGACTATTTTCAACACTTCAATAGTTCTGGACAACATTAACCATGAAAGAAATGATCATCGAGAGACCTAGTTTTACTGAATTGTACAATAAACCAAATCGACAAAGTCATATAATTGTACAAACACTGGTATGTTTGTATAACCCGAAGTAGATTAAGTAGATTCAAAGATAAGTAGGACCATTCTGAACCACTAATAGTTAGTGGTGGTGCCGCTACTCGTAGCACACCTTTCCCATCGAACAATAACGTTGAAGTAATATTACAGCAACGTTACACGTTAATGTACTGTGTCTATCAGTTTCTTCTTTTCACTGTACAAATACTTTTTCTCTCACTCAACACCAAATTTAAATACATACATACACACATACACACATACACACACACATACATACATACATACATACATACATACATACATACATACATACATACATACACATACACACACACACACACACCACATACATACATACATACATACATACATACATACATACATACATACATACATACATACATACATACATACATACACACACACACACACCACAACACCACACACACATACATACATACATACATACATACATACATACATACATACATACATACATACATACATACATACATACATACATACATACATACATAAACACACACACACACATACATACATACATACATACATACATACATACATACATACATACATACATACTACATACATACATACATACATACATACATACATCATACATACATACATACATACATACATACATGCATGCATGCGTTTTAAAATACCTACGAACGCACGTAAGAACTGACGTGTACTTTCTTTCTACACTATCAGTTGTACAGCACGACTGTTCTCAAACACAATTCTATGTACAGTTTATGAAACGCTTCAATAAGAAAGTTTCGTTAAATGTCCATTTAGTTTACTTTAATTTACTGTACACAATTGGGAATGGTTAGTTTGGTTTAAATTGAAACAAAAGATTAAGTAGTAAAAGACTGTCAAAATATTAGTTAGGACATGTCTGCAGGGCATAAACAGGTCTTGAGACGTCAAAGGGAACCCTAAAATGTTATGATAATTGTGGCTGTCAACAAAATCGAGGTCGACATTGTTTGTGTCCGTGTACCGTGTCGGTATAAAAGTCATGTTATCAACTAAAATATATTGCCTGATAGTCATGATAATAGTTCAATTGTCAGGCGTCATACTTTAGAGTACATAAAATTCAGGTAAAATAGATTGAGCAAGTTCGTTAAGGCGTGGGTTACTGCAGAAAACATACCAGATTGTATAATTTCAAGGAATATGGTCAGAATTGATGGTCAACTACTTACCAAAGGAACGCCGACGTAAACATTAGTTCCGCTACAACTATTCCTCTAGTCCTCGAGAGTATTCATTGCAAATGTCCTTAAAAACGTTAATTGTATAATTTCCAAGTTGAATTGCCCTACTGACTATTTTCAACACTTCAACAGTTCTGGACAATATTAACCATGAAAGAAATGATTATCGAGAGACCTAGTTTTACTGAATTGTATAAAACCAAATCTACACAGTCATATAATTGTACAAACACTGATATGGTTGTATAACCCGAAGTAGATTAAGTAGATACAAAGATAAGTAGGACCATTCTGAACCACTAATAGTGGTGGTGCCGCTACTTGTAGCACACCTTTCCCATCGAGCAAGAACGTTGAAGTAATATCACAGCAACGTTACACGTTAATGTTCTGTGCCTATCAGTTTCCTCTTCAATGTACAAATACTTTTTCTCTCACTCAATACCAAACACAATACATACATACATACACATATACACACATACACACACACATACATACATACATACATACATACATACATACATACATACATACATACATACATACATACATACATACATACATACATACATACATACATTGGATAACCCCGTAAAATGTATATTTACACTTCAAACATAAAGACACAGCGCCTTTTTTTACTCTAACTTTTCAATCACTGTATACCTGATTACTGATACAGGTATCCTTGTTTGTTGCACATGCCGTTAACACGCGAAACACTCTTCGAAAACTTTCATCAGAGGACACGGCTGACGGCCGTGACGTGATTTTGATTTTCAATAAAAAAGTGTAATACAATTCAGACGTCACACGGCATTCTTCAAAATCTTTTCGGATTTGATCGTCTGCCCTCTTTCATTACCATTCACCACTACCATGTATTACTTGTGGGGCTCATTTTAAAGCTCTTGGGTGTAAGAAAACTTTCAGCGTCTTAGGAAAATCAAAATATTATTTTTCTCCATGGAGTGAACATAGGGTTGGCCATTTTGAATTTCATATATTGGTAAATCTTGGTTAATTTGTTTTTCTTGTACCGAAATTTACACGGTGACCCCTGAAGAATGAGAGTGGTTGAAATATTTCTTGAGGAAGATTTGAGCAAAAGTTTAAGTCTTTCACTTTCAAGGCGCATACTATCTTAATGCGATGATTTCCCATGGTTAAATGCCTTCTCCTCTTACGGATATCGCACTGGCTCATATTAGGGGTCGCAGATAATTAAACATGCGCATGGTAAACGAAACTAAGTGCGTTTGTCCTCAACCCCCCCCCTCAACGAAAGTTTTGAAGTGCGAAAATCCAACCAAGCCTCATTCTGTATCTGCATCCACTAATTGGTGATTACGTCGTTATGAAATCATGCGTAAGCTACTGACCCCATCCCCTGCATACCTCCCCCCCCCTCTAAAATCAATCTTTGCTCAGTGCCAACTCAACAATGACGCAACCAATAGAATGAAATGGAAGAGTGTATCCAAAATGATTGTTATGTTATTTTACTCGTGCACTGATTGACATGTATGTCAAAAGAATGCAGGTGTGGCGCCGGTGCCGTACTTGCCTGGTACATGCCAAACAATGCAACGCGATATTTTGCGATACAGAAAACGTGTGGCGAGATGTTGCGATAGGAAAACTTGTAGTGCAATTTTTGTGAACGGTAATCGAAATACAGCCAACTCCCCCCCCCCCCCCCCTGAACACAGAAGTTGCGTTTACCACTTCGTGCGCGTGTTTTAATTATCCACGGCCCCTTACAGTGTATCGAGGATAAAGCACGACACGGAGGTGACGTTTCAAACTAACCTCCGATAGCGTTTAATAATGCTATTTTAAAGGTGTTTGTGTGAGTACATTCTAAGCATGACGTCATGCGCTATGTGACAGTGATTTTTTACTGTTAATATGATAAATATGCGCTCACGCTGCTGTCACAGAGTTCTCCTCCATCGTGAATAGCTTTTTCTCTTCGTAATTCAAATCTGTATAAATGTCAATGAACAGGTTAGAAATTGTAAGCAATTTATAAGAGATACGAACCGTCAAATATATATCAAACAGCTAAATACTTGAACTTGATGATAATCAAGTAAGCCATTGATACCTTAGCCGTATACAGTTCATTTCCAGGTACACTGATTGTAAAATGGTGAACGCTTTCGTCGTTAACACTTCATTACTAGGGAGTAATGTAATGACTTTGTCTTTATTTGATGCAGATAACTATGGCAAGAATTTCTGATAATTATTTCAGATAACTAACGCAAGTGAATTTAATTGAAGCAAGGCAAAGTCTGCAGACTTTGCTTTTATTTGATGCAGATAACTGACGCATGAATTTCTTCAGCTGATCGGAGTATTTTTTAACTTTTTTCTTCTTTTCTTTCATAACTTATATATATATATATATATATATATATATATATATATATATATATATATATATATATATATATATATATATATATATATATATATATAAACCAAAACGTACTCTCTGTGCCCAAGTTCAGAGATTGCCATAAAGCCATTATGGTGATAACCGGGAGCTAGGGCACATTGTATATATATATGTGTGTGTGTGTGTGTATGTATATGTATATATGTATATATATATATATATAATATATATATATATATATATATATATAATATATAATATATATATATATATATATATTATATATATATATATATATATATATTCGAAGCCTTGCGTTTCGGGTATAATTTTAAAAGCCAATGCTTCGACAATACGACAGACGATCGAAGATCTACGCCCTCACTCTATACCAAGACGCGAGAGAAACTGTATCTTGAGTGATGGCATCTGTAAGCTTGTTGTCAGAGTTATAAATAAACTCTATAGACCACCAACGAACGAACGTCTCGTGCAGTCAATATTTTGACGAACACCTCTGAGCAAGCCAAACGTGGTAGCCTCACCCCCACCCCAAGGCGATGGAGAAGCCAGTGCTCCATGGTATATATCAGCTAAATTGTAATACTGCCTTCAGATCTACTTTTACCCTTCAAAGAATTCCGTCACTGGGTTGATATGATCTGTCAATGTAAAGATTGGCACCGTTGTTTCTGCGTTACCGATTACCTGAGTACTCTTGAATGACAGTACGTATACTTTACCTAGCATCGCAGGTAGCGTCTCAAGAAGATGTAAGCTCAGCAGTCTGGTCAGGCAATTGTTTAGAAAACTGAGGGGCACATACCAATGCATGTAATTTTCCAATCACAGTTAAATGTGTACTGTCATTCAACATGCAGAGAGATGACTCAACGCGTGAAGTCCTAGGATTAGCACGTGACAGCGTGGAGATCCGTTGCAACATGCGAACTCAACACGAATCAATTACTAAAGTCATCCGTGAATCTTTACTAGACTTTGAGTGCATTGCTCTCGATAAGTATGCACGCCCTCTTCGTCGCCATCTCGAACACACGTTTGACTCACTGACGCTTCATATCTCAAGATGATGCCTTGGATGAGTGAGCCTTTATGGAAATTCCATTAAAGCCGGATGAATGCAACTTGCGTTGACAATATTATTACTGCCTTGCTTTATTCTTTGCAAAGCGGGCTGTACTGCTGGCAGTATGTCCTCAAGAACCAAAGGCGATACACATTTACAAGGCAATCGCTACCTCTTTGACATTTGATTATGAGGTGGTAACAATACTGAGCAATATAGAATCAGGATGAAAGGTCACATTGATGGTTATGATGATGGGCTGGTGGTAGCGACGATGACGACGACAATGATGATGATGATGATGATGATGATGATGGGTTGATAGTTGCGACGATGACGACAACGACAATGATGATGATGAGGAGGAGGAGGAGGAGGAGGAGGAGGAGGATAAGGAGGAGGGGGCCAATGACCCCGAACATAGTAACGACAGCATCATCCACATCGTTTTGCCTCAGTTTTTGAGACGTCACTTTATTGGCAATGTCATGTTTGGATAACACTAATTGTTTCAATTAGCGATCACTGACGAGGTTTCTGTCCCCTCATTATCACATTGGCTGTGCTTATCTTTTTCGTCAACATTACAAAGGAGCACACATAGGGCAAATAAATACAAATATTTCAACCTATTCGAAACTTTGCGAGACAAATTTTTGCGATATTAAGCATGCTAGCATCGCATAACAACTAACAATTAGCTCCGAGTCTTATCTCTTCTCAGGATGGCCAAGGCAATTACAGCAATTAGTAAGACAAGCCATGTATAAAGAAAATCTAATTTGTTTGGAACATAATTGGAAACCTTCGCTGATTACCCGCAACTGATAAAATCTGCACCAATCAGCAGTCACATCCGGTTGCATGCCCAGCGAGTGTAGTGACATGAATGCTAGTTTTAATGCGGCACGGTGGAGTAATTTAAGCTAAATTATTAACGTTTCTGACCCATTCTCCCTCCCACTGAGCCTGAATCGGGAGTATTTAAATTCGCCGGCCGACAACTTCATCCCACAGTTATAAAAGTAAACGACGCAAGCAAGCAAAAGACGCAGATTTGGCTATTTCGGACGACGCTTCTTTTTACCTCCAGGGTCCGTCAGCTATCTGTCAGTAAATATGAAGACGATAGGCAGAAGCATAGGAATGCTCTTCATTCTAGCAATACTGAGCGCACAGAGTGTGGTCGGTATTGAAAAGGTAAAACCAATAATTTTACATTTTTGTGATATTTTAATGCATATATTAACTTTTTAGTCTATTCTTCCTATCATATCTCGGAAATCAATCATCAGTTGGGTTTTCGATTTGTACATTATCGACAAAATGAATCAGTTTAATCCAAGATATGATGTTGAATACGATGTGGATAAAGGAACTGATATTACGCTCTCCGAAAGGGGCGATGGTGGGCTTTCTGTAGTGAAAAAAGTAACTCTACGTAAAAATGCAACGATGAATGCGAAAGAAAACTTTACTCGAACTGGTACGTGTGTGTTCTTGTAGAGTACGAGTATTATGGTGGCATGGCAGATAATATGCAACGTGTTTCAGACTTTTTATGTAAAGCATCGCAAACTTGAGAAATCGTCCATCTATGGTTACAATACTTCCATGTCTTAGACCAACTTGCAAGATATCTCTGGATATAATTAATTTACTTCCCCTTATGAGAAGCCGTCTTCCTTGTAACTTCTGATTAGAAAGTAAACTACACACCGTTCATTGGTATTTTTGCAGCACAAAACATGAAAAGATTGCTCTCACTGCGGTTAATGCAGGGGAAAAAGACAACTGTTGCACTGGGGAACGCTTTAATCAGCCTTGCACCCGTCCATGTCATTCGAAAATTTCAACTCGCAGAGTTTCCGTGATAAACTTGCCGTTTGCTCGGACTTGAAAACATTTCCCCAAGAAATGTCAAGGAAGGTCGACGATGGCGACGCTGATTGTTCTGTATGTGTAAATATATTCTAATGTTTCGAGAAAAACTTCCCATGATCAGAAGAACAATGCGAAAACATTGAACGCATTTCAAGAACATGTATGGTTTTTCCTCCACGATTCTTGGTCTAGCTTCCGGTCATCCGATTTTTAATGGTCAAGCTCTACACCAGGACTAATCAGGAGAAATCTTGAGGTTGCACACAGCACGAAGACTTAGATAATTTTGATTGATCAGCTATCCGATGAAAAACCATTTCTGAAACAGAGATTACAATCCCAAGCAAAAGATTCCATCCCTTCGGTTAAAGCTTAAACTCGAATTTCAACGCAGACGATACATGCTCATCTTCGTAAAATATTCATGGAAAGTCATATCGATTAAATTATAAGAAAGGACCAGAAATGAATTTTTAATTAGATTTTTGATTTATATCGTGCAAATAAGACGATTTACAACGGATTAAGGTATTGTAATAATTACTGTATTCTTACCTCTGATGATCTGCTTCTGATCTCTAATTTGATATTTGATTACGCATTGCCTTGGACAGCATGACGGAGACATATAATCCGCATACAATAGACATTTAAAATTCTCTTGAGTGACGGATATCTGACGTGATAGCTTATGGCAGATGACATTTTACAGAAGTTCGATCATTTCAATAGATTTATCGATTCTTTGTTTCTGAGAAAAGTGTAATCTTTCCGCATAAAGGAGACAAAAGTACGATTTGAGATTGAAATATTCGATCTCTGCAGCAACAACGGCGACATGTTGGTGGCACAATGCCGTGGAAGACAGCTATACAATCTTTGCTGCCAACTTATCGTCACCAATTTACCTACGATACCGTTCCACTGTTCATGTTGAATACAACTCTACTTTAGCTGTGATGTATTAAGTCAATAAAAGACAATAGGGCATATCTAGATCCATTTAACAGTCTTTAAGTCTTGTTAAGAACCTTTAAAATGTCTAAACATCAAGTGTTACCGTTGCTGAATATATCATATTTACGAGCTAACATTACGTTGAGCAAATATGGAGTCAAGGTTGAACATTTCTGTTTATCGATGTTACCTTTGAACGCCGGGTCAAGGTCGTTATTACCGATGATGTGCAATTTCTCTTAAAAAAACTTCTTCTGCAAGAAATCCATGTTGAGCTTTTGTACTTCTGCTTTTTTCCCAGTTGATATATGTGTATGACACTTAAAATTCAGTGTAATTGGTGAACGACGAACCACAGCATGCATTCTGAACTTATGAGTGAGTGATAAAAATCGCTTCCAATCATCTCGTACGACTATTAATGAAAGCCGTCCAAGGGTATTTGCCACCCCAATGACTCGTCCCAGGAGGTCAAAGGTCGTAATAGGTCATAAAACAAGCAACCGCTGACCTCAGAGGTACGATTTCACTTGACGATAAAAACGATTTTATCACGCTCTAAAAGTTGAAGACGTCATCAAAATTTTAAAGAAGCCGTGGCTCATTTGCTCTGGACTTCTTGAAGATGCAACTCACGCACGAGTCCTGAACGGATGTTATTTTATCAACGTCCGTGTACCAGCGAGGCGAGACTGTTTCGTGAGTGCTATCACCCGAGAAGAATATCGACAGATCTGACAACGACCGGCGAATATCTACAGAAAGACCTGAGGATTGGTAGACATGCCAAGACAAGTTTTATGAATTATCTTTTGGGTTTGGTGTGCGTTTGTCAGAGCGAGGTTAGGATTCCAAGGAAATCCATTATGATGTGGCGGCGCCATATGTTTGTTTGAGAGTATGTCTATGCGCACAAATGTTTTTCCACAGATATTAAGAAATAGTGATATTCATGAACCGTAGACGGAATTCAATGTAATAAAAAATAAGATATCTGGACTAGGCAGCTACCGACGGTGCTTTGATTCCATATAAATCCATGATGTCAGAAGTTGTTTCACATGATTTTTTTTCTTCCGACAAATATTAACATTATTTCATTTCAACACAATCGTCGAGATATTTCCCATGGTTACGATTATCGTCTTTCCCCACGGTCCCAGGGACCGTGCTTTCCCTAAACAGCGGAGACCAATTCTCAGAGTAATTTATTTTACATCTAAACTGTTTAATTGGGTTATCTTAATTACCTGAAATCATACACAATATTATGATCTCATCTTAACCGAAATGAACACATTTTATTCAAGAGGCTATTAAAATAATTGAATTCGACGTTGAACGCTCATCAACCCTAACCGAATTCAATCATGTAAATTTGGTTTTGCGTAATCCCATTAGAATGCGCTAATTACATTACAATTACGTCATTTTTGTCGGTTTAATTAATGTTATCATAGTTCATCGGAACAATTGCACTAATTTATCCATGCTGAGCTTAAGTTAATTCCGTGCATAAATTATTTTCATTAAAGCAAGAAAAGCGGTAATTATTCTAATCGCTGACGTCATATACCCGCTGCAGTTAGTATCTCGGAGGCTTGCGATAATTCCGGTTTTCCTCCAATCAGGCATCTACGATAAGAACATCAGTACATCTCCGTTGAAACAAAATCACTTTCTGGAGTATACGACAAACACATTGACAATCTATTTGTTGCAAGGGTTTTTTCGAGTGTAGTGAATAACGTAACACAGATGGTTTTTAGCGATTTTGTCCAGAAAAAGTTGCTTAGACTATCTTCTTAAGAAGAACAATGAGACAGTTACGATACAAAAGTCAATATAGTTTATTTTTCCTCTAAAACGCGATAAATTTTCTGGCATACAGTCGCGGACATATTTCTAAATCGAATGGATACAGCGACAGTGAAATTCACCCCGCGCTCTATTTCAACATTCATACAGTTAAAAATTCACTGATATTGTTGATGACATCAAATGACGAATTGTTAGTAGCAAATTTTTCTCCTTTCTCTCCAACTATATGACATTTTGTGTGTACAGTTATTATACTGATTGTTCTATCTTTTCTGCTTTGTAATGTCACTTTTTGCAGTGGTTTTCTTAAGCCGCTATGAACTGATCAGTCCTTCAGACGCTATCAGAACCACCATCGAAGATAAATGACACGCCGACGAGTCACTTTTGCTGGAACACATCACTTTAGATATGGCGCGTGATAATGTTTGCTCAGTAGTCTTGATGAGCTGAAGACACTGTCTAGAATTCCACCAGAAACGAGGCGTGTCAAACTTCAAAACACGCAGTCTCTTCCGTCTACGCTCGAAGACGTCGAAATACGAGACCGGGCTACCAGTCACGACACCACGAGCGCCGAGACTTAATGGGGGTTTTTGAAGAGTTGACTGGCGACTCATTTCCGAGAGCGACCGAATAATTTCCGGAAGCTTGACTCTAGTCGACGACAAGCTGGCGTTATTAAAACACGATGAGGGAGTTTAACGTTTTCTTTCATGCATGCAAAGGTGAATCATGTTTTCGTTTTTCGTGGCACCAATGTAAAGAATGTTTACCCGAACACGATTAATTCCCCGATCTCGAAGTCGCTATCTTCTGATCGCACTCCCTCCGGTACCCTTGCCACTGAAACACCCTACGTGTGGAAAATTGATTAAGTATCGGTGAGCAAATTGACGACTATAAACTTTTTACTGTAAATTGACTGTGTACTGAGAAAAGTCATAAAGAAACGTCGTTGTTGGGGTACAGAAAATCGTATCAGACATTTTTTGTGGCATGAAATTTCACGGAAGTCAAACCTTGAGCAATATGAACGGCGTGTGTGATTTTTTTATATACATAAACTGAAGAGGGTTTTGGAGGCAAATGTTTTGAAATGAGCTTGTATATACACACATGCAGCATTGAAGACCATCCGTAGGAGCGTTGCCGATTCGAGGACGATTCAGGTGTTTAGAATTTACTCATTCGCTCATTTCCTGGTCGTAAATATCGTTTATTCTCTCTAATAATGCTATCAAACTTTTTATAGGCAGCTGCTCATGACCCGATGAAGAAACGGTCTCACCCGCAGACGTACCTATCGTTCCGCAACACTTAAAAGATCAAAAGATACTCATCCGCGAAAAAGATGAAAGGTTAATTATGAATTATGAATCGCGAAATAACGATGCCGGGACGAACTGTGTTGTTAATTTGAAACGGAATTCTCGAGAGGTGTCATGATTTGCATACGTGACAGGTGGGTGGATAGTTCTACCCATATGCCGAAAAGTGTTTTATGAAATTCGCCAGTAACCCTTTGAGTGCCATAGTTTTCCCTCCAAAATTTTAGTGCGACATTTTTGTAAATTTTAGGTATTTTTCTGCAATTTTTTGATATTTGATAGTTTTGACCTAATTGACATGATTTGATATTGGCTTCAGTTTTTTATCATAATTTCTTTAAAAAATAAGGCAAAAAATGTTTGGGGTTTATTTTCCAAAGGTGACAAAAATTGCTTTTGGCGCTCATAGGTTAAGAACGTAAAAAGGAAAAACTGACGCCAAGAAATTATACCAAGAGATCTCTTCTACGCGACGGATGCGTACAAGGTCGTTCACACCTGGTATTTTATCTAATTTACCTTAAGGTAGTTCGCGCCTCGAACATGAAAGATTTCAACTTTTGCTGAAACATTTTAAAGCAAAGTTTGAACCATTCTCTTTCAAAATCAAGAAAAAAAATCGGGGGTCACCGTCCAAATTCTGATACAAGAGAAACAAATTACCCGAAATTTACTGACATTTGAAATTTAAAATGGCCGCCATCCCTGCATTATCTCTGTAGGGGATATAATTCCTTATTTTCCAAAGAATTAAGTCGGTAAACTTTATTTACTCCATAAGTTCAAAATTAGCCTAATAAGTGGTAGGCCAAAAGTATTATAAAAGTTTGAGAGTCCGAGTATCTGCCCCTGAGAACATTCTACATGTACCACAATATCGTAACAGAAGACTTAAAATTATTGTTGTCGCCTCCTATCATGAGTAAATTTAGAAAACTGTCAAGTGCAAAATATATGTTTCATTTTGCGTGTTCCTCCTACCCGGTTATATCTTCCGGTGTTTGTTTTCAAAGCAATGCATCTCATTATAAAATATACATTTCACACCCGCGCTTTCCTCGTTGCACGATTCTAATTCCACACACATAGGATTTTGTAGACCAGTGCCTTTATAAAAGTTCAAAATGAGCCAAATGCTTCTTCTGTCTTCAGGCAGAAATCGGCAAATGAAAATAACCGTCAAAATACCGACCACTCATTCAAATCTGTGACATATACATCTACTCGTAGTTATCTAAAATGTCAAGCAACCACTGGAGATTTTAAGAATCGATGAGATGACCCCATAGCGTAATTGATCGATTGGACTGTCTGGGTCACAGCTCTCTCTTAGATTAATAAAAGTTCTATGAAGCACGGTACAGTTACACAAACCATGTGTACCGAAAATTCGCGAACAAGAAACGATAGAACTAAGTCGAATTAAAGTTTAGTAAGGTAATGTTAGGAAGTTATTGAAAAGCAACAGATGAGCGAAAATACAGAGTTTTGACTAAAATTTGGAATAAAGGTCAAATATTGTCATTGCTGAAAGAAAACAGATGGCTTAAAATTTCAACACCCTCATATAATGATAAGTATCGACAGTGACTCTGGAGTTGAGCACGGCGCACCAATGTATTTTATAGATTTACGGAGAGATATGGCAATTACTGGCAAGGTTCAAATTCTATTTTCTCTCATTTCGTCCATGTTGGCTGAGTTCCGAAAGGCAATGGCTTACAATAGTTTGGTAGGTAGGTAGTTCAAAAGCTGTGTGACCAGAATTTAAGGCAGACAATCATCAATGATCAGTTTGTCTTACCTGTCAATATCTAGAAAGTGCAATTTCGCACGCCTGTCTTATTTGTTATAATACATCTGATTTTCAGATTATGAGAAACTGGTAATTTTCGAAGGCGTGAGAAGGGACCCCATCAAAATTTACACAAAATGGTTTTACCTTTAATGAAGGATTTACTCCAAGTCCAGATACCAAATAGAACTTTGTCGGCATACATAATCGTATTACTTGTCTTGAAATTGACACACGGTTACAATTTAAATTTGTCAAGGCAGTTTTCCAGGATTAGCAATTTGTAATGTGTTTAACGCACCACCCGTTCTGAACTTCTAATCGATATTAAGATTTGATTCAGTGACGTTGGGTTCTTTCCAAACATGTCCAGATAAACCAAAGCCGCCAGGATTTATATGCAGCACCACCATATCGGAAGAAAATACCACAGACAAATAGAGAAACAGTTTCTCTATTTGTCTGTGAAAATACAAACCATCCGGTTCGCATTCCGTAGATGAATATCCTGTCACAGCGGGCTTACAGGGTTCTCCCCAGTCCAACATCTCAAACATAAAGGTTATAAAAGACGCCATTGCACTTTCAATTAGTCTCCGCGGTTAGCAATGATAGTTAATTGCGGTTTTATGGGGATTTTATCGAAGAAGGAGCAACGTATATCATAATCTAATCTAACGGAATGAGAATGACAGTCGAACGAGGGCAGGCGATAAATCAGATACCACATCTGTCGAAAACCAATTACTTGTAAAGTATCCCTGTATAGTGCTATGAGAATGCGATATGCTTATTATGCAAAAAAGGCAAGGTCATGACCTATCTTATGATATCAACATGTCGCCCAAAAAGTGGCGAAAAATTCTGATGTCAGGTTTCTGGTAATAAACGCTTTGGCATCCAGCTGATTGCTCACCTCGTAAAACCTTTGTCACATCGCAACACATCTAATCAATAATAGCACTTTGTATGTAAAGTTCATGGCCGCTAATTGTCCGCTATCGACTTATCAGCAAGAAAAACAGCCACCCAGCCGTTAGATGATTAAAAAGGCGCTTCTTGACGATATCCATGGTCTACAGCATGCCATCAACATCCATCCAATGGATGACGTCATGATCATAGCGCTTCGCTTTCAAAATCGACTTTACTGAGGAAGATTGATGCCCTGTCGTCTGCAAGGATGCCTATACAGACAAAGTGTCAACCAGACCGGTGTTACACGTCATCACTGACGTCATCGTATGGATGACCGCCGATTAAAATAGGTTTGAGGAACTTTTCAAGTCAAGATGCGGGATCGTCTTCAATGACCCAGATAAAATATTAAATACATCTTCGAAGATATCCATTGTGCAGATCAAATATTTATCGTCGCGTAAAGCAAAATAGGCGACGCGGAGCAAGACGTCATGTAACGGATCAAAAACCTTATGACTGATAACATCTCATCGTTAAGGTGATTCAATATGAAAGCCGGTGTGGCTTATGGCTCAGGTAATGTCAATGTACGAATCAGTCTGAATACATGTAACAGTATTGCGCCAAACAAAGTCTACAGCTACGAGATTGAGACCTGCCAGGAACACGCTAAAATGTAAAATTATGGATATATATTGGTAGGGAATGTATCTGGTCGAATCTGTAGCCGAGTCTCTGAATTTAAGTTATGAGAAAGAGGTCACACTTTTTACAGCGAAAAAAATATAGTTGAACTTCTTAAACATTGTCACGAATTACAGCCCACTTCTTAAGACCCACTTCTGTAGGAGCATTAGACCAATGGCCAGTTGGGTATTATCAACAAAACACGCGTACAGCTGTTCTGAGGGACAAAGCCGTCATTACTGTGTGAGGTTATCAGCCCGAGAAACATTACTGAAAAGTCTACACAATGGTTGTCAGTGAAACATGACCTTATGGGCAATAAATATGTGTTATGATTCGCACATTTTTTTGATGTTAAACCAACATGTAGAGCCATGGCCGGGAGTTGTAAATGTTCTGATACACCTACATAATAAAATGAAGACTACATACGACATGATATTAGTAACGCCCATGATGGGACTAAACCATATATTATGTTTTGAACGTCCTGTCTCCCCTACAATATATCAAGGAATCAATATGCACACGCCGCTGAGAATCGAAACAAATTCTCAAAAATTATAATTTTAGACTGTTTTATTTCCCTGGGACTGTTGAATCAACAGCAGTTCGACGACAACTCCCCTTCGAGAACAGATTCGTCATTAGATCGGATTTTGAGGAAATTCTTTGTGGATTTTTTTCCGTCTGTCAACGAAGAATTTATACCACTTTTGAGAATTGAATGCTATACATAAAAGATAACAGCCAGACTATAGCGAAATCTGAATGCTATTTTTTTCAAGGGTTCAAAGGTCTATAGAAAGCTTTAGGTTCGAGAGTGTATCTTCCGTTAATCTGAATGTTTGGAAACGACAGCGTCACTTACCCGGGCCGCACGTTTTCCAAGATATCGACCGGTATTCCTCAATCCTTTGAAAAATACTCACTTTTTTATTTACTGCTTTTTTTTAGCCTCCTTCATATATTTTGACTTGCGTTCTTTTAACCTGATCCACAGTTAGAGAATATGTGTCATTGAAGGGGAGGCCTGAATCTTGAAATTATAATTTACCATATAGGCCTAAAGCGTTTCTTTTCATTCACATCATCAGAAAAGAATCTCCTCTTAAGCCACAGGATAGGGTCTTCTTGGAGACACATCACCATGAAAATGAATGAAAAAGAGCAAACTGTTCGATGAATTATTATTGACGTCATCTTTATCGTTGTAAGCGTTTTCATCACGTGATTGTAGTCGAGAGATCGGAATTCCCCGCGCTGAACTAACCGATATCGCCGCTAACCTTTCCGATCTAGCCGAAATCACCATATCGTAAAGCGATTAACCGCTGTGATATGCTTGCGGTATGGACTCTGGACGTCACATGGCTTATAACGAGTGGCTGATCACATGAAATCGATTCAAAATTGAAACCCAGGGGCCGTGTAGATAGCATTATTATCGACAAGCAATAGAAATGTCAGTTTTTTTGAAAGGGACATTTATCCCAGTAGCAGGTGACATATGTCAATTTCATAGCAATCGTTGATTGCGGCGCGTAGGTTCTCTAGAATGTACGATTCGCTTTATGAAAATTGCATAAAACAGTTTTCCAGATCAGATTGAAAACAAGTTTTGTTTGCTTGCCAAACTGAAGCAAGGTTGGTATGTTACATGTTGGCTTGTCAACACTAACATCATAACATATAAAACGATAAGAGGGTAGATTATTTTCAATGCCGGAATAACATTCAGTAATGCTATACTCTAAGGCGTCCAACGATTGAAGAACTTGAGTCGACCAGTTACCTACGTTGAGGACGTCATCCATTTCAACTACTCGGCAGTCACCAAGATCAATCTTTCAAAGGCCCACTGTCTGCGATTTTTTAAAGGCTGATTCAAGTTCTATCTCAGGATATGATGACACTACAGAATGTACACGATGCTGTAACGATGCTTTTCCATAAATCACAGTACAACATATACAAATAGCGTTGTTGTTGATAATGGAACGTAACCGAGTTTACAAAATATTTGTTTCAGTGAAATTATGAGTTCTTATGATGTTTGCTATTGTCAATGTATTTGTCCGTAAAATCAAAAACAAATACATTAGGCAACAAATCTGTTTAACCTTTTTATAAGATCAGTGATACGTTCACGACCCAGACTCCATGCACAGTGTAACCGGGAGAGACCTGATACCGCCCTGCAAAATTAATTAATGAGTGATGCAACTGAAAATGATGAAACAGGGACGAAAAATACTCTATTTAAGACAAGGAATATGACTAGTCGTCCAATGAATTTATTGACTGTTTGATGACGTCAGATTCAGTGACCTACTTGAAGGTTCCGAAGATGTTCAAAGCTTGTTTAAGAAATCCTGCTTATCTCTTATCAAGGAACGGGATAACGGCAGCACACTCTCTTATTCCATTGAGAGTTGTGGATCAAGGTCACGAGCTTCAGTGTGGGGCATAATTGAAATCAGGTGTTGACTATGACGTGTCAAGTGCGAACGCAAGGTTTCATGGGAAGCTTCGAATGCCATTCATGGCCGTTGTGAAAAAATGGAATCAACTTGGACTTGTCCACAGCTACAGCTTGAGATCAAACCCTTCACATCATACGATGAGACACGCACTTGTATACTGCATTCGCAATGCAGGAAACGAGTGAAAAACGGAAACCGCATATACGAAGCATAAATATGCAAAATATGCAAATATAAAATCGCGTGTATAACACAAACGATCATTAAGACCTCTTGTGCTTGACGAAATACAGTTGCATGATTAAACAAACGCATTTTGAGGAGTACAGGCATTTGCTTCAGGAATCGATTTAATTAAATGTGTTGTCATGTCCGTTATGCTTAGTGAAACTTGCGGAGAAAAAAGTACATTTTAATGAAGTTCATATAAAATAGATTGTACGTTTCATACAGCCATTCACTGCTGTAAATCATCGTCAGTGTCTCTCCTTCCAATCGAAAGTTTAGTTTTGTCATGTCACAGCGACAATAGAAATCTCAGGACATTCCCAAAATGATAAACAGGTGACAACGAGTGTACATAGCGTCTGAATGATTTCACATTCACTGAGGCGCTTAATGAATTCCTGATCGCATTGATTGGAGCTGTACGGAATGCACCCACCGTGTCTCCTCATCAGCGCACCGTTGAGACCCGTAACCTTTCGATGAACTACAGCATCGCGAACTTAAAAAAGGGCAGCTAAACACTGGATTGCGTCTTGAGAAACGATGCACATAAACATAGATAGAAAACTGCTTTCATGAATTACGATCTTTTCTGATACATATACGTACGCTAATCGGGATGGGGTATTTAAATTTGCTGTGTGGATACCCTCCATAGAGTCCAATCAGTGATGAAGTATGCACTTGCTTATTTGAACATATCCATCTATTAGCTGTTGGCATGTGTATTGTGATCGTATCACGACTGAATTCTAAATATATCCAGGTAGTAATTAAACAAAGACTTTGAAGGAAATAAGAGTCACTGAGGCTTTCTGTAACCTCTGAGAGAGAGAGAGGAGAGAGAGAGAGAGAGAGAGAGAGAGAGAGAGAGAGAGAGAGAGAGAGAGAGAGAGAGAGAGAGAGAAGAGAGAGAGAGAGAGAGAGAGCCTGTATAGTTTACTGTTTACGCAACGGTAGGTCGGTCTCGCTGATACAACTTTTTTCTGCTAGTTAGCAATCTTTGGAAAAGAACGATGAAATTAATGCGGTTTTGCCCAATAAATAAACATACATACTTACATGTACACACACACAGAGGCACACACGCACATACATACATACATACATACATACATACATACATACATACATACATACATACATACATACATACATACATACATACATACATACATACATACATACATACATACATACATACATACATACATACATACTCACTCTGTAAATGTTCTACGACAACGTCGTCTCTCGGTACATATTCGCACACATTCACGCCGTGAGTAGAGTTAGTAATAGCCAAGCACGATATCAACAGAAAATGTGCTCAACTTCAATGCATCATTTGCATGCCCAGTCTCATTTTGAGCATATTCACACGGACTCCCCTGTGAGTTATGAAACTGAAATTGAAATCACAATTTCCAGTATCGCTTCACTTTGATTATTTTATGCTGGTTCGGGGAGTTATTTTAAATTATACAGTTTGTTGATCTTGTGGGAATTCGGATGTCTTCTAAAATATGGAAGACTCTGAACAAAATATATTGCTGTGTGTATAGTCATTTAGGATGGGCCAAAGCGAGCGGAGGCGACAAACTAGCTCTCACGATACGAAACAAAACATGTACTGCACCCACGAGATTGCGCAGTCTAATAAGGATACGCTGCAATGTCACATGGATTTTAATCCTTCCTTTGTGCAGAGAAGTCAGAGAAAATTCTACATTATAAGTCGATAAGTTGGCGTTCGTATGTCATCAACGAGCGTCAGAATACCATCAATAAGGTCGATGAAATAATGAATTTTAAATTTTGTCCAATAATTCAATCTGTTGTAGAAGGTAAAAATGAATCGGCATTTTCTCGGGCAGCGATTCGTATCCTTACAACGCCCTCCTTGGTGCTGTTGCGGGAGTGAACCCAACGCAACACATCATAACTAATATACTTTCAGGGCTATGTACATATCTTGGGAACGGTTTACCTTTAGCTGAGGAAACACAGAGTACATTTATAGAAACCGTAGATGACATCATTGCCTGGCCTTGGAAGTAATTTATTCGACCAAGCGTTTGTTAATCTTCCGTAAAGGTTAACATGGAGCTATGGAGTTCTCATTTATTCCATATTGATCAAATGCCAAATAACGATAGCATTGAGTAAATCACTATAGGTTAATTATAAGTTGATTTGCATACACAACAAACACTACCCACAAATATATTAATTGTGGTGGATCAGCATGTTTTCATTAGTAACTAACTGTCCGCTTATAAGGTAGTGTGCGCCTCGAAAGTGAAAGACTTAAACTTTTGCTCAAACTTTCCATAAGGAATCTTTCAACCAATCTCTTTCAAAATCAACAATAAAAATCGGGGGTCACCGTGCAAATTTTGGTACTTGAGAAACAAATAATTCAAGATTTACCGATATTTAAAATTAAAAATGGCCTTCATCCCTGTGTTATTTATGGAGAAAAAATACAATTTTCGAATTTCGAAAAACTAAGCCGGTGAAAAGTTTTCTTACACCTAGAGCTTTAAAATTAAAACCAACAAGTGGTTTATCAGAAAAGAATTACGATGAAAAGTTTTCTTACACCAAGAGCTTTAAAATGAAACCCCACAAGTGGTAGATCAGAGAAGAATTGTAAAAGTTTGAGAGTCCAAATATCAGTCCCGGAGACGCGTTCTACCTTAATTGTAGTGGGCCAGCATATTTTCGTAAGTGACTTACTTTTAGTAACTATATGTCCGTTTAATGTGTTTACCTGTAAGATGAAACATGAAAGAGGTCTTGATGGAATAAATTACCTCCGTGACAGCACACTGAAAAATCGTTTCATGTTACGCTGGGTGGTAAATTTCACACGGAACAATGCCAAAAACAGCCTTCTAATTGTGTCAGAGTCAAAATGATTGAAACATGAGATGCAACATGATACAGCAACGATATTAATTTCCAAATGAGAACTAGTTTACCACAAACCTCTGCGCGCTATCTTACAGGGATGGACAAACATTGTAAGGCGCTTTCTTAAGAACTTGCTTCACGCTACATACATGCCAACAGAATTAAATGGCTATTGGTGTTTAATAAGTCCGTTGGCGTAAAACCTATCACAGCTTATCAGCTTGAAGGAATCACACAACATAAATACAATCCTCCCGAACTACGTTATCACAGACAAGCAAGTTACCCAAGCGGTTTCAGTTTGATTTTTGTCTTACTTTCGTTATCGGTGCAAAGCTAAAATAAAAATCAACACATTTGGAAAACTGCTCATCGGCATTAGATTTCAAGATAAAATATAAACTAGCGCAATAAACGCTGTACTATAGTCCTGTGCAGAAATTTTAATTATCACATTTTGCATTTCAGTTTTCCTATCTTTGTAAGTGAATACACGTCAAAACATTTTAAGTAGTAGAAATCATGGCAGCTTTTAGAAAAGTCTAGCGGACGTGAGAGAGAGAGAGAGAGAGAGAGAGAGAGAGAGAGAGAGAGAGAGAGAGAGAGAGAGAGAGAGTGTGTGTGTGTGTGTGTGTGTTTAGGTTCAAATCATGTGGTATCTAGCTTTTGTTGAGGTTGAACGAGAAAGGTCGACTTGGCACGCAGGCCTCCATTTAACTCCCATGTCGCGATCTTCCATCGTCTTTTGAAACTAGTGGTGTAAATTTGGGACAGTCCTATGCGACAAAACACGCGCTGCGCGAACATCACCCCTGCCATACTGAAACAAATACCTGCATGGATGAATATGTAATGAAATAAGAGCAATATTGTCTGTAGATAGCATGGAAAAAAATCGATTCACAAAAAAGAAAAAGATTACAGTCTGCATAGAGAATGCATAAACCTATTTCGATTACGGGCAACTACGGGCTAGAAATGCTAATGAATTACCTATAAAACGAGATGGCCCTGTTGTGCCTCGTAGATGTTTTTCGCTAATCCAAGATTGTGTTGTGCGAGAAGGCAAAACGTGACGAGAGAGAGGCGAAGACACGGGCGGAGAAAAGGGGAGGGGGTTAACCGGAACAGCCATACTGACAAATATAGCGTATGTTGACAGATATAGACAGATATGGGGGACACGGAAAAGCAAACAGGTGGACAAATTGACAAACACGGCCACATACTGCACATAGTCAGACATGTTGAGATGTTTTAACAGTAATAGAGTCCCGCAACTTTAGGAGACAGAGAGACGGCTATTCATGGATGCAGACAGATGAAGTCAGGACCCTGATAGAGCCTGATTGATTTCACATCGTATTACTACGCAAGACGTCATCATACTAAAACATGCGAACCTCGGCTTTCAACTAAACGCATGGAAATAAATCACCGTCGCTCTATTCAACGAATGAAAGACTTAATCAATTTTTCAGCGCTGTATTAACGGGCAAATCATAAATGCACTCACCGGAGGAAGAAGAAGATTTGAATCATGGGAAGTTACATTAAAGGCCCATTTTGAAAGCGCCCTGCAGCTAATTCCCAAAGCGGTGTCTTGATTAGCTTTCCACGCAGAAACGATACAGGTGTGGCGAAGCGTCGTCCTTATCACATCTTATCGCTTTAATTCAAGTAAATCGTTTCTGATGGCGAATTTCTTTACTGCCGCGACGTGCTTGGGGTAATAAATATTGCGATAGCTATATCCACTCATGTTATATCACCTTTCTTGAGTTATAAAAGAGCACCTATAGGATACAGTGCCTCATCTTTCGTATTTTTACGACGTTTCTGTACTGCGATGTGAAAAATGCGACGGCCCGGACAATTTTACGCTATCACTGCTCGACAGAAGACTTTGACAGTTTCAAAGTTGCATAAATCAAATAGCGATTGTTTCAAAATACAAGGGTTTCTTTCAGGTAGTACCCACACGAAATTCTCATAATCATCCATTTTCTGAATTTCTAAATTGGTCGTTCACTGTTGACGATTGAGAAAATGTGCCATAGATACGTCGATTGATTGGGTATTCTTCGTTTAAGTCAATGCTTATTTTATATCACTGCACTACAGTTCAGCCGAGGTCTTGACTACAAGCTTAAAGAATTTGTCTGCCTCGATGGGTCGAAAGCTAAGTCACGGGATTGTGAATATGACCTCATCCACTTATCCAGAGGCAAGCCTCTGGGTACTTTCGTTTTTAAGTACAGCGCCACCAACCGTTCCTTTCGTTTTGTTTTCTGTGTCCTGCAGTACCTATACAGCTACATGAATGGCTGCAAGTATAACTGGGACTGTGACTACGGCATGACTTGTGTCGGGTTGATCTGCGAGCCAACAATGAGACTTCATAGCTGCTCATCGGATGAGACTTGCAAGGAATACGGCATGCAGTGCATCAACTGGTACTGTCGAGATCCAAATAACAGCTACAGAAACTTCATACCGTAAGTACATACTTCATTATCCTGCAACCACTCTGTAATACACAGAACGGTTGACGTGTGGTCGACAGTTCCAATTTATTCGTTGCTCATAGTTCTGCAATAAATGAAACAATGCATGCGCAGTGGAGGATAAATGGCCTTGCGAAGTACTTGTTTGAATTCGCCGAATGAGCCAACAAGTCGCGGAGTTTCGCCTATATATACTTGTATTAAGTCAGACCATAGACCCTCACGTTTTTCTATGGTCAGACCTGATAAACAGTGGGGCCATAAATGAAGCTAAATGCTAAGAAATAGACCGAGGAAAATGTAAGTTAAGACAGGCATCCCAACCCTTGTACCGACCAAGTACAGATATAGAACGTCGTGAAAACCAGCTAAGGGAGTCTTCAGTAATTACAGGGGGGTGGGCCGGGGGAATTTTGCGAACACCTGTACCGTAAAATGTGACCCTCCCCCCTATCCTCCTGTCTAAAATGTGACCCTTCCCCTTGTCCGACATTCTAAAACTTGACCCTCCTCCCCCCCCCCAACCACTGCGGTATTCTCCCCGGGAATAACTAAAACAGTATCAGCTAATTTACATGGTTCAATTGTTATGTTAGGACAAATGACAGAGGGGAGGGCTGGTGTTTTTGGAGGGACAGTCGCAATTTATCACGCAATGTATTTCATACAGTTTAGGGAGGGTCACCATATTTTGTGCAACTATAAGAAGGCGAGATGTAGCTGATTTAGTGCTTCATCCAAAAATATCAATTATAATACATGGAGTCTATCAGGCAAATTATTGACAATTTATCTCACAAAACATGCTATATCTGTATTTTATATATGTTTGATAATGTATTTAAATGTACTTTGCTTGAATAGGGAAGTAAAATGAACATTTGTGTACAAGAAATTGATTTCTGAATTTCATCTAAAAAGTAGGTTCACTATCCATGGTGTTTATGATGAAATTATGAATAGTTTTTTCCAATACAAAAATAGGTAAATCTTTGCATTTGTGTACTCTTGATTATTGATATTAATTTTCTTGATTAGACTAAAGTGGTTACAAGTCTATGGTAGTGTAAGAAATTTGATTTTGGAATTTCACCAAAATGTCATTCAATACACTATGCATTGGGGTCTATGATGAAACTATGAATAATTTTTTTTCAGTACAAAATTAGATAAATCTGTGCATTTATGTATGCTTGATTATTTAGATTATTGTTCTTAATTAGACTACAGTGGTTACAAGTCTATGGTTGTGCAAGAAATATGATTTTGGAATTTCACCAAAATGTCCATACACTATGCATGGGGGTCTATGATGAAACTATGAATAATTTTTTTTCAGTACAAAATTAGATAAATCTGTGCATTTATGCATGCTTGATTATTTAGATTATTGTTCTTGATTAGACTAGAGTGGTTACAAGTCTATGGTTGTGCAAGAAATATGATTTTGGAATTTCACCAAAATGTCCATACGCTATACTAGCACTATGCATTGGGGTGTATGATGAAACTATGAATAATTTTTTTTCAGTACAAAATTAGATAAATCTGTGCATTTTTGTATACTTGATTATTCACATTGTTGTTCTGATAAGACTAGAGTGGTTACAAGTCCATGGTTGTGCAAGAAATTTGATTTTGGAATTTCACCAAAATGTCGATTCACTATGCATTGGGGTCTATGATGAAACTATGAATATTTTTTTTAGTACAAAATTAGATAAATCTGTGCATTTATGTATGCTTGATTATTTAGATTATTGTTCTTGATTAGACTACAGTGGTTACAAGTCTGTGGTTGTGCAAGAAATATGATTTTGGAATTTCACCAAAATGTCCATACGCTATACTAGCACTATGCATTGGGGTCTATGATGAAACTATGAATAATTTTTTTTCAGTACAAAATTAGATAAATCTGTGCATTTATGTATGCTTGATTATTCACATTGTTGTTCTTGATAAGACTAGAGTGGTTACAAGTCCATGGTTGTGCAAGAAATTTGATTTTGGAATTTCACCAAAATGTCGATTCACTATGCATTGGGGTCTATGATGAAACTATGAATAATTTTTTTTCAGTACAAAATTAGATAAATCTGTGCATTTATGCATGCTTGATTATTTAGATTATTGTTCTTGATTAGACTAGAGTGGTTACAAGTCTATGGTTGTGCAAGCAATATGATTTTGGAATTCACCAAAATGTCCATACACTATGCATTGGGGTCTATGATG